>NC_142623.1:20625000-21225000 GCF_059453375.1 Lepisosteus platostomus | reverse complement strand
TTTTGTAACGCATAGGTGACTATTCATTGTTATTAAAAATACTTAAATTCGATCATGTTGTGATATTTAGAAATATAAATTTGTTTGGTGCAATGAGGTTTTATTTAATCTCTGACCAAGGGAAACGTTTCATTTTTTCAAAGAAATGTTTGTTAAAAAATAAAGTCATAGTTCCATGGGATTCAATCACAGACCATGTGACATGGGTGTCAGGAAACTAACACACAGCGCCACCGGATTTGATAACGCTATAAAAACGCTATAAAATAATGTGACTAGGCACAGAACAAGTTTACAGCACAGTACAATAATAAATGCTGACCATGACTTTAGAAGCATAAATTGCCTTACACTCAATTTAAACACAAGCTGTCTTTAGCCCTCTAAGCTGGTTCATACAGAAATGTAGAGATCCAGGCTCAGAACACACAGCTTCATTAGCGAATACAGATGCAGCCATTCAAAATGGGTGAGGTATTTCGCGGCATACCGCGACACGCCCACCGGGGTATAACGCGGTTCACGCGGTTCACGTGTGTCACGTGACTAACTATCCGGCGTCGCCTTGTAAAACCGCCAGGGGGAGCTTAACCTCTCATGTACAGCATTTGAGCCTTTAATTTTGAACTGTGTATTACAGCATGTTAATCATCAGTCATTAAAATGTTGGTATATTTTATGAAAGCAAGATTGCTCAGTTGGACAAAAGTACACAACCTAACTTTATCAGAAATATTTATGCATCAAAGCCTTTACTGAAGATATTACTAATTGTATTAATAATGGATGACTTTGGACAAGCTGTATACTCAAAGTATAATTTCTTTAGCACATTTGTACAAGCACTTGGAATCTGTCCAAGCCATACTTTGTCAGGCATTTCGTTTTACTTCAACGGGCATAAAAACTTCCTTGCTTTTAACAGGGCGTTTCATAATTTCTAACTACGAAAATGATTTAAAATGCGACACCTATCATGAAAAGAAAAAAATACACACCAGTATTCCATTTCTCCCTAAACATTGTAAGCTTCGAAGTCTTTAACTAACGTGATACCGGAGTCAACAAGCATACTTTTAGAATTTGATTTAAAGGGAATATAATATGGAATCGCGTATCTCAAGAATTTAATAACGGTATGATTATATCCGTGTACTGCGGGAGGGCTGTTTCGCCTGCCTGCTTATGCGAGCTGTCTTGTAGCCTACTGGTCTAGTTGCGTGACTACCAACTGGCAGGTTGTGTGTTCGAATCCAGCTGGTGCTGGACCTTTCAGTTTTATTTATTTATTTTTTAATCGCGTAACATAAACATATTACCGTATGCAAACTGTACTGTATACAATATGTATATGTATATTTAATGTCTTAACTGTGCCCGTTTAAGTATTGAATATTCATATCTAATTTTACCACTGAAGGGAAATCTTAACATAAACATACAGTATATGGCTGGTCTCGGTACTTTAAAGAAAAAAATACACACCAGTATTCCATTTCTCCCTAAACATTGTAAGCTTCGAATGAAACCACTAAATAAAGACATAAATATAGAAATCTTAAGATTTGTTTTATTTAATGTTGGTAGCAGGATGAACTGTCAGAGTGTATATTTTGTCGCAAAGTTGCTACAAGATGTTAACAGTGAAAAAGGTATTTAGAAATGAGTTATTTCAAGATGAAAAAGAAAACATACACGAAACATGGTTTCATTACGACCAGAATCGGTCTTGAGATATTTTTAACTTGATTTACAGTATTTGAGAGGTACAGTGCCTTGCGAAAGTATTCGGCCCCCTTGAACTTTTCAACCTTTTGCCACATTTCAGGCTTCAAACATAAAGATATAAATTTTTTATTTTATGTGAAGAATCACCAACAAGTGGGACACAATTGTGAAGTGGAACGAAATCTATTGGATTTTTGAAACTTTTTTAACTAATAAAAAAATGAAAAGTGGGGCGTGCAAAATTATTCGGCCCCCTTGCGTTAATACTTTGTAGAGCCACCTTTTGCTGCGATTACAGCTGCAAGTCGCTTGGGGTATGTCTCTATCAGTTTTGCACATCGAGAGACTGAAATTCTTGCCCATTCTTCCTTGCAAAACAGCTCGAGCTCAGTGAGGTTGGATGGAGAGCATTTGTGAACAGCAGTTTTCAGCTCTTTCCACAGATTCTCGATTGGATTCAGGTCTGGACTTTGACTTGGCCATTCAAACACCTGGATACGTTTATTTGTGAACCATTCCTTTGTAGATTTTGCTGTATGTTTGGGATCATTGTCTTGTTGGAAGATAAATCTCCGTCCCAGTTTCAGGTCTTTTGCAGACTCCAACAGGTTTTCATCCAGAATGGTCCTGTATTTGGCTGCATCCATCTTCCCCTCAATTTTAACCATCTTCCCTGTCCCTGCTGAAGAAAAGCAGGCCCAAACCATGATGCTGCCACCACCATGTTTGACAGTGGGGATGGTGTGTTGAGGGTGATGAGCTGTGTTGCTTTTACGCCAAACATATCGTTTTGCATTGTGGCCAAAAAGTTCGATTTTGGTTTCATCTGACCAGAGCACCTTCTTCCACATGTTTGGGGTGTCTCCCAGGTGGCTTGTGGCAAACTTTAGACGAGACTTTTTATGGATATCTTTGAGAAATGGCTTTCTTCTTGCCACTCTTCCATAAAGGCCAGATTTGTGCAGTGTAAGACTGATTGTTGTCCTATGGACAGACTCTCCCACCTCAGCTGTAGTTCTCTGCAGTTCATCCAGAGTGATCATGGGCCTCTTGGCTGCATCTCTGATCAGTCTTCTCCTTGTCTGAGCTGAAAGTTTAGAGGGACGGCCAGGTCTTGGTAGATTTGCAGTGGTCTGATACTCCTTCCATTTCAAGATGATCGCTTGCACAGTGCTCCTTGGGATGTTTGAAGCTTGGGAAATCTTTTTGTATCCAAATCCGGCTTTAAACTTCTCCACAACAGTATTACGGACCTGCCTGGTGTGTTCCTTGGTCTTCATGATGCTCTCTGCGCTTTCAACAGAACCTTGAGACTATCACAGAGCAGGTGCATTTATACAGAGACTTGATTACACACAGGTGGATTCTATTTATCACCATCAGTCATTTAGGACAACATTGGATCATTCAGAGATCCTCGCTGAACTTCTGGAGTGAGTTTGCTGCACTGAAAGTAAAGGGGCCGAATAATTTTGCACGCCCCACTTTTCATTTTTTTATTAGTTAAAAAAGTTTCAAAAATCCAATAGATTTCGTTCCACTTCACAATTGTGTCCCACTTGTTGGTGATTCTTCACATAAAATAAAAAATTTATATCTTTATGTTTGAAGCCTGAAATGTGGCAAAAGGTTGAAAAGTTCAAGGGGGCCGAATACTTTCGCAAGGCACTGTATGTCTTAACACCGATACTACAGTGCTTAAGTACTGCTCACGTATATGTTTCTAGGTTTATATTATGCATTTCATACGGTCAAATTACTTTTGAGCAACTAATAAGAAGCGCGAAACGGTATGCGTTTTAGTTTCGTTTTGTGCTGGAACCCGTGGATTGATTAGAGATATCAAGTACATACAAGTCATTTTTTAAATGTTGTAGTTCGTCTTGAAAAAATGCTACGAGTACATCATCTATCAACAATTACACAGGTTCTGTTTCCATATTGCGGATTTTGGTTAGGTACAGTATTATCAAATCCAGTGGCGCTGTGTGTTACTTTACTGATTCCCAATCTGTGATTGAAACCTGTAAAACCGGTTTAATTCGTCACAGCCAGCACTCTTCAGGTGTGAGGGTCTTCTGCTCAGAATGAAACGCTAAAATGTTTGTGTATATTCTAATGGTAGTGGGGGCAGGGTGTGTGGGAACAGGTTTGTTCTTCACACCTGAAACATTTTCTCTGAAAGGATTTTCTTAGCAGTTTAACCGATCTTGTTACAGCATGTTACAGTTTACTATTATTAACCATAATAATTTTAAGTGCTTAATGTAAAATCTTGTAAAAATATATTTTCATTGTTCAAATATACATTAAGTCTGACTATCATATAATAAGTTAAATACAAAACTAAAGAAAAAATAGGGTTAAATATAATTCAAAATATTTTGCTAACAATGTTAACTGTTTATGAATAATAAAATGTATTAACTAAGGAGTAGGATGGCACAGTTGTTAGCATGTTTTTTGTTTTGTTTCTTTTTCATAAATACAACAGTAGTACCTGATGTCTCAGCGCCTTTCAAAATTAAATTATGCATGCAAACCTGTGAACTAGAAAGATAACTAAGATATCCATCCATTTATAATGGTGGCAAAGTGGTTAGCATTGCTATCTTGGAGCACTGGGGTCCTAGATTCAATTCCAGCCATCCTGTGTGTGTGGGGTTTGCATGTTCTCTCTGGGTTACATGGTTTTTCTCCGTATGTGTGATATGACTCCCTCTCGCACTCCAAAACATACTGGTAAGTTAATTGGTTTATGGGAAAACTGGCCCTGGTGTGTGTGTGTTTGTGTCTGTCTGTCCTGTGATGGACTGGCGCTATGTCCAGGGTGTATTCTGCCTTGTGTCCGTTGCTTACTGGGATAGGCTCCAAATCCTCAGTACTGGATAAAGAGATTAGAAATAGATGGACTATACACAGTGTTAGAAACCCACTATGAAATGGCAGCATCTCACTGAGAATAAAATATTTTATAGTGCTGGCCTTTCCACCTCTCTTGCACATCAGTATCCATACCTAGTTATTTAAACAAATTACCTCTAATTATAAACATCTTAATATGCTGGCTCTGTGGATCCGCATCAGCTATGTTTGCCCATTCCTTCAATTCATGTGCATCCAACACAAAGTTCAATACTAGTAACTGCACAAAATCTAAAATACAATCCTCATTTCAGTATCTATGTAAACATATAGTCTGTTAACTTCATCATCTTCATCAAAAGTATGCCTAACCCCATTAGGAAGTGTTCTTGTTATCAGTGTATTCCTTAGCTTTCCCAAAATTATCTTCTTCTTACCAACATCTCTAGTCTTTTATCCTGCAATAACTCAGCCAACACTTAAATCCCCAAAAGCTGCTTGTGTTAATTTCTTTAAATCGCAAATCATGTGTAAATACTGGCCATTTAATACTCTGCATTGTGGGATAATAGTTTATTTTAAAGGGAACTAGAGAAACTAAGAACTAGAGAAATTAAGAAAGGCTTTTTTTTCCTAGAATTAATAAATGCACATCCTGTTCACTGGGGAAATTAAATCCACACTGAGCAATCTTCAATATGTTCACAATATGACAGCAAGAATCCTATCAGGGATGCATTACACCTGTTTTCAAGTCCTTGCACTGGTTACCTATCAGGTTTCGAGTCAACTTCAAATTCCTCATCCTCATTCTGTACCTACAGTATATGGCTTATTATCTGTCTACTCCCCCACCTTTGTCTGTCTGACTCTGGTCTTCTAGCTGTCCTCAAGAACATCTACATTCTGTGGGTGACAGGGTCTTCTCCAGCTGCACCCCAGAGCTCTCAATTTGTATTCCCAGTGATATCAGTCACGTACCCTGAGTGCATTTAAATCTAACCTCAGAACCTTTCTTTTCAGAAGACTTAGTGTCTGTATCTGCTTCATTTTCTAATTTTGGTCGCACCTCTAACTGCTTGTCTTTCTTATATGTATTTACTTTGTAATCTGTGGTCCTTTTATCTGTTTTTACATCTACCATATTGCTTTGAGATGCCACCTTTAATGGTAATATATAAAATAAAGTTTTTTATTATTGTTATAGGGAAACATGATCAGATTTTCCCTGGTTCAGAAAAAAAGATCTAAAGTGTACTAGTTTGTCACTCTTCTCATTCCCTTTGCTAAATGACTTTTCATACTAATCTGATCAATCTAACTGCCAGTTTTCTGTGCTTTCTCTATCCTGCTAGATTTGCAATTATTCTGAAAATTTTCATCTTGAAATAACTCATTTCTAAATACCCTTTTCACTGTTAACATCTTGCAGCAACCCTGCGACAAAATATACACTTAGCTCAACCTGACAGTTCATCCTGCTACCAACATTAAATAAAACAAATCTTAAGATTTCTATATTTATGTCTTTATTTAGTGGTTTCATTAGTGACAAAGGCTAAACTTTCTTGGAAAAATGTCTTTTATGTGTTGCGGAAAAAACTGACTTGCTTTAACAAAATATGTTTACAAGTCCTTTCACCTGGCAGTTTACCTAAATGCCCAACTATCTGAGAAGCCCTCCATGAAACCATAGTTGCTATTAATTCATTTAGGGCTCACTGACAGAATTGCTGTTTTTTATGCATGCTAATTTCTGATTCCTCACTCTGTTTCATGTTTATAGATAAGACTATTGATCGCGAAGGGAAATTGATGTACATGTTTACATGTTCTTTTGTAACATAGACCTTTTTGTGATTTTTTTGTATATCTAAGCAAGTGTTCCTGCATCCCTCTTCTGCACTATAGGCATGGCTTTTATTCTGTTTGCTCCATTTCTAAAACGTTTTGCTCATGTGCATTTTTGTATTTTTTTACACCTCTAGCACTTTAACGTCCTGAATTTTCATTTGCCTTAATTTGTAGAATGAATTTGAGTTTTAGCCTTAAAAATCTTAAGTTTTCACTATCTTTTGTTTCTTGTCCTACAACTGTTATTATTGATCACCATGACTTCATTCAGCCTTCCTGAACGTCTATGACAGGCAGAGAGAGTGCTGTTTCTGGTGCGATCTTTTGCAGCTGACATTTCACTGTTTTAAACGAACAAGAAATTAGATTGCTCATAAATCACTTATTCTATATAAATACAGCGTAATTGCCCTCCGAAAATCCTCTTTTTCTTGTTCGTTTTAGAGACCTTGATCGAAACTGATTTTAGATGTCAGAAAGGATTTATTTTCTCTGTATTTCCTACATTGCTTTGTCGAGATTTTAACTTTATTTTTAGGCTCAGATTTCAACTATAAATCATACACTAATTAATAGCAGTAAATACTGATGTTTTGCTCCCTCTTACCACAAAAATATATATGTTTTGTAGCTGGGATGAACTTTATTTCGTACGCGTAGCTACTGCGATTTGGACACGAAGCGGTTAAAGATGGCGGCAAATCAGGCACCCAGAGGGGGGGGGGGGGGGGGCGTCTTCTCGCCTCCATAACTAAAATGCCAAATAGGAGTGGCTTAAGCGACATACACAGTCGTGTAACTGACAGTTTGAGGTAGCCTATCGTGTAAATTTCGCTTTGTTGCTGATAGGTTAAGCTTTCGAAACTCTGCCCCAAAGTCATGTGACTGATTTTTCGCCCTGTTTCGTTGGTTAAACGCAATGATCACAAGCACCACCATGGTAACTGGGATGTGTAGTTTTTAATTCAGTTTGAATTATAACTGTACGTACTCTCTTCATATTTGGCCAGGGCTTTAAAGAGAAGGCGCGCCAAAAAATTTCGGTGCCATCGTCTCCGCTTTAAAGGTACCCCCGTGCTGGAAGAATTTGACCTCGGAACGTTTGCCCAGCGTACTTAAACTTAATATGGTCAGTAACGGTAAACAGTAACATGGTAAGAAGGAGCACGTACAAACGTTTTCGAAATAACCACATGTAAGACTCTGATCCTAAAAATGTTTAGGGAGAAAGTGGAATACTGGTGTGTATTTTTTCTTTAAACTACCAATACCAGCCATATACAGTCTGTAACGTAGGGATTTCTATATGTCTTTATTTAGTGTTTACATTAGCGACAAAGGCTAAACTTTTAGCTTCAGTAACGTGTACATATCTCCCCTTTTTATAAAACGACTTGGTTGAAAACTGTTCCAGAGCCACTGTTGTTTCATCAGTGAAAAGTACATCATGAAATGCCTCTCCCTGTTCAATCCACTGGAAAAAGAAAAGGAGCATAAAGCTTCTGATGGTCATAAACGATATTCATTTAGGAGCAGCATCAGAGGTATGTTTTTAACTGCACTGCATTGGAGAGAATACCATAGTGTGTTTTTTTTTTACTCCCTGGCGGAAACTGGCTTCCAGAAGAATCAGTATGGCTCAGAGATTAAATAAAACTTCACAGACATTAACGAAGAGCATAACGCGTGTACTGTATACACTGCAAGTACAACCCAACTCTCTGCAGGAGTGCTGGCTGTGACGAATTGAACCGGTTTCACGGGTATTTTCAAAGTAGGAGGCGAGATTTCCAGCGAAAGACACCCCCCCCTCAAAAACCCAGTAAATACAGTACTTACTAGTTAAAGGCTAGGCTCCCGACTACGGCGAAAGGAACCCTTCTTTCATTAGAAGACAATGAACATATTTTAGCCCTGAATGAATTAATAGCAAACATAGTTTACATAAAAGACATTTTTCCAAGAAAGTTTAGCCTTTGTCACTAATGAAACCACTAAATAAAGACATATATAGAAAAATCTTAAGATTTTTAAAATACATGACTTTGCTAAAATTTATTTGAAAATAAAAACAATTACAACCGCCAGGGGAGAGAGAGAACAGGGGAGGGATGTTGGTTTTGCATAAGGGGCGGGGCTATGGAAAGTAGGTATGTTTGGGAATGTGTAGTTACATGTTCTGGCTGTTTGTGAATTATCGTTGTTGAGTATGGAGTGTTGAGGTATTGATTTTGTGTAATGCTTTATGTTGAAAATTGAGGTGGATTTTGTTTATGATAAACAGGATAAACTGGGATGGGAGGAAGGTTTGGTTTTGCATAAGGGGCGGGATTATGATAATTGGAGGACTTGCGAGTGTAAAATGGTTTGATTATTTGATTTTGTATTGTGGTTGTTATCTATGTTTTTGGTTGGTAATATGTTTATATGGTTGTTTTTGTTGGTTGGTTGTTATTATGGTTATTAATAATACGATCTATAGTTGAAATCTGAGCCTAAATAAAAAGAAAAAGCAAGTGATTAGGTTTATGAGCAATCTAATTACTTATTCGTTTAAAAAGCTATATAAAATAAAGTTTATTATTAATTTGCTGGACAGAGCGGTGAACATTATTATGCATAAGACAAAGATAACGATCCTGATCAGTTTAGAAATCTGTGTACGCTGTAAGGTTTTTATTTCTTAAACTTTTAAAATACACGTTTAGAATTGAAAGAAATCCTCTTCCTGGTATAGCAAACCAGCACGTCTTTTTTCTCCAATCAGAGGGGTGTCAGATGGTGTCAGCCAATCACCATTCTGCGTTGGGTAGCAACGGGTGACTGTTCTCAGGCGGAAGATGTAAACAGCTTAATGTTCGTGTTAAATATTTTTTTTTAATTAAAATTCATTCTATACAGCAATCGCATATTTGGGTACCGTTTCATAAAACTTTCATGCTTAAAATGTTTAGGGAGAAATGGAAGACTGGTGTGTATTTTTTCTTTAAACTACCAAGACCAGCCATACACAGTACAGTTTACATACATACAGTAATGTTTTAAATTAATATCGTTTATGACCTTCAGATGCGTTATGCTCCTCTTCTTTTTATGCTCAGCTACTAAAATTTCCCTTTAGTGGTAAAATCCATATAAATATTCAAAACTAAGCGGATTAAAATGTGCACAGTAAAGACATTAAATGATTAAATCTTTGCACTACCAACCAATGCAACACGAGTGCCCCTGTCGGTCATTTTGGCCAGCCAATCACTTGCCCTGCGGTATGCTCCGGTGCCCCGCGGTGGCTTGTGGGTAGGTTACCGTACCGCGGGTTTTTACCGCGCATTTTGAATGGCTGCATCTGTACATATGCAGGACAACTAGAGAAGACGTTTTACAAAGGATTGATTTTTAGAAACATCCCATCAGTGACATCACTGAAGTCAACTCCTAGGTACTGTAACTGTCGTGTGGATAGTTTCACAAGAATCAGGAAAAGTTTAAGCATTTAAAAGTCATTTAAAAAATGACTTGTACGTACTTGATATCTCTAATCAATCCACGGCGACATTGTTAAAAGCAGAGTCCCAGTACAAAACTAAAACGCATACCGTTTCGCGCTTCTTATTAGTTGCTCAAAAGTAATTTGACCGTATGAAATGCATTATATAAACCTAGAAACATATACGTGAGCAGTACTTAAGCACTCGCAGGTATCGGTGTTAAGACATACCTCTCAAATACTGTAAATCAAGTTAAAAATATCTCAAGACCGATTCTGGTCATAATGAAACCATGTTTCGTGTATGTTTTCTTTAAAGTACAGAGACCAGCCATATACTGTATGTTTATGTTCCAAAATTAATATCGTTTATGGCCTTCACACGCGTTGCAGTATGCTCCTATTCTTTTTATGCTCAGCTACTAAGATTTCCCTTCAGTGGTAAAATTAGATATGAATATTCAATACTTAAACGGGCACAGTTAAGACATTAAATATACATATACATACTGTATACAGTACAGTTTGCATACGGTAATATGTTTATGTTCCTAAATCAATCTCTTTTATGAGCATGTGAAAGGCATGGTGAATCGATTCTCAAAAATTACTGTACTTTGCATGATTGGAAACAAATGCGTGATTGCGAAATGCTGTGGTGTTACTTTTACAAAGACGGTCAATGAAAAAAAAAATGTTGACCAGGGCAATACTTTGAGTTTACACTTACAGCTTGTCCAAGGTCATTCATTATTAATACTATTAGTAATATCTTCGTTAAAGACTTTGATGGCCACAGCTCAAACATGAGAGGTTGAGCTTTATTAGCTCCACCTTGCGGAAATTCCGGATACTATTATTTTGCTTGTTGTATTATAGGAGAATTTACGGTAACTCGCGGTATTTACCAGTAGCTTGCGGTAGACTGCGTACAGCGTACCGGAAAATAATGCGGTATCGCCCGCGCATTTTGAATGGCTGCATCTGTATATATATATATTTTGTATATTGTAAATAAATATTATTATCAGTGGGGGAAGTACACATGTATTGTATTGGGCTGCCAACTCCAGCCTTGGAAAACTGTGTTTTTGTAGGTTTTGTTGGTGTCTTTAAATTAGCATCACTTAGAGAGCTGGGAAAACTGCAACTATTAAGTTAATAAATACTTCAATTAGAACTTAAAGTGTTTTGCTGGAGGGCAAAATCTGCAGAACTGCAACCTTCCAGGAGTTGGTTTGCAAACTACAGCACTCTCAAATAGCAGATATGAATGGCACTTCTGTTGTACTTCTGCAGGTTGAAATGGTTTGTATGGCTTGAGATTTATACATTTTTACCTTGTTATTTACAGCACGTTGTTGAACATTTGAGCTCTTTACTGAATAAGATTGAGCGTCTGAGTAATTTGACCATACAGGAGAGAATGATAGCAGGAGAAATTGTCCTGCAAAATGTTGAAAATATTACTATACCCATGTCTGATACGTCTGATGAATTCATGAAGAAAAACATGAGTGTTGATAAACTAGGTATGGAAATACAATATCTGAGAATATGGTTTTAATTAGTGGTATCTGAATCTATTTTTCTTCCTAACAATGTATGTAATAGTTGTACAAAGATGGTTACAAAGGTGTGACAAATTGATTTTTAATAGTCACAAAATAAAAAAAAGAATCAATAGATTAAATAGGACCCTACCTTTTATTTGATATAAAGTTCTCAAATGTTCTTTTTTTTTAAAAAAAGGTCATTTTACACACCCATTGCAGCACTTTTGTATTTATTTTAATCATTGCATGTTTCTGTTAATTATAATGGTGAATATTGAAATAATTTAAAAATTCTCCTTAAAAGATCAGGAATATTCATTATTATTTCAATGTGGAGGCAATATGTTTTACTTTTCCTTTAAAGTAGAGTGCACAGTTGAAACCATCTGTTTTGGAAGTAGAATAGTGCTGTGCAGTGATTTACTGTATATGTACATTACATCCATCAATTTTCTAACTACTTTATTCAGTTTAGAATCATGGGTGAATTGGAGCCTGGCAAGCAGCAGGTGCAAGGCAGGATACACCTTGACATTGCAAGGTGTTTTGCCAGTCCATTGCGTGGCAGACACAAAAACAAAAACTCATAATGCACACACTCACTGTGGGACTGTGGGAGGAAACTGGTGCACCTTGAGGAAACCCAGACGTACATGGGGAGAACATACAAACACCAAGGTCCAAATAGCACTGCAGGTCTAGAATTGAACCCAGGGCCCCTGCACTAAGATGCAGCAAAACTAACCACCCTGCCAGCAAAAAAAAACTAAATAAAAATGGTTGTTCAAGAAAGAGTTTCAGGGAAGTAATTTTAAATTATAGAAAACTTTTGCCTAGAACCACACCCTGTTTTCAACATTAAAACATGTCTGTGCATACACAAGCTGATGAACCCTGGTGTACTGTACATATATATTTTTTTTAAAAACAGAACCTCAGTAAGATCAGAGGACGTGTTTCATTGGGAATCATTTTCACATTAACCAACTGTGATATGAAAGCTGTCCACATTATTATAACTATAAGTGAGAGAAGTGCAGTTTAAGGTATTTGAGTGATGCACTTACTTTTCTTTTTTGTCATTTTCTTTTCTTAAGCAAGATTCAGTCAAATGCTTAGTATGCAATAAAAATCCTCCTCTTGTTTATAAGTTTTTCACTCACTGTTTTTCTCTTACAGATCTAGAGTGGCTTGTGATTCCTCCTAATTTTACTCAGAAAATAGAACCTTTACAGATACAGATGCAGCCATTTAAAATGCGCGGGCGATACCGCATTATTTTCCGGTACGCTGTACGCAGTCTACCGCAAGCTACCGGTAAATACCGCGAGTTACCGGTAAATACCGCTAGTTACCGTAAATTCTCCTATAATACGACAAGCAAAATAATAGTATCCGGAATTTCCGCAAGGTGGAGCTAATAAAGCTCAACCTCTCATGTTTGAGCTGTGGCCATCAACGTCTTTAACGAAGATATTACTAATAGTATTAATAATGAATGACCTTGGACAAGCTGTAAGTGTAAACTCAAAGTATTGCCCTGGTCAACATTCTTTTTTTCATTGACCGTCTTTGTAAAAGTAACACCACAGCATTTCGCAATCACGGATTTGTTTCCAATCATGCAAAGTACAGTGATTCACCATGCCTTTCACATTCTCATAAAAGAGATTGATATAGGAACATAAACATATTACCGTATGCAAACTGTACTGTATACAGTATGTATATGTATATTTAATGTCTTAACTGTGCCCGTTTAAGTATTGAATATTCATATCTAATTTTACCACTGAAGGGAAATCTTAGTAGCTGAGCATAAAAAGAATAGGAGCATACTGCAACGCGTGTGAAGGCCATAAACGATATTAATTTTGGAACATAAACATACAGTATATAGCTGGTCTTGGTACTTTAAAGAAAAAAATACACACCAGTATTCCATTTCTCCCTAAACATTTTAAGCTTCGAAGTCCTTAACTAACGCGATACCGGAGTCAACAAGCATACTTTTAGAATTTGATTAAAAGGGAATATAATATGGAATCGCGTATCTAAAGAATTTAATAACGGTATGATTATATTCGTGTACTACAACAGGGCTGTGTAAGGCTGTTTCGCCTCCCTGTTCATGCGAGTTGTCTTGTAGCCTACTGGTCTAGGTGTGTGACTAACAACACACAGGTTGTGTGTTCGAATCCAGCTGGTGCTGGACTTTTCTTTTAACAAACATTTCTTCGAAATAATAGAATAGCGATATTATGGACAATCAATTGACTTTTATATTTCAAAATATCGCAACATGATCGATTCTAAGTCATTTTTGATAACAATGAATAGTCACCTTCTTCCCTTCTGACAGCGGTTCCTGCTTCTATTGTGTGTGTGTGCAACAGAGTAAATTTTTATAGAGAAATGGAGGCTGGACAGTATGCGTTACAATATAAACATTTATATTGATTTAAATCGTGTTCTGATTTAAATCGCAAACGCGTGTTTAATTATGTGTTTTTTAATCATAATCAGGCTAATGCATTTCTACATGTTCTGTATGAACCAGCTTAGAGGTTCATACAGAAAGACAGCTTGTGTTTAAATTGAGTGTAAGGTAATTTTACTTACACTCAATTCCCTTACACAAAGCAGAAGGGAAATCTTCTGCCCCTTATGCAAAACCCTTATGCAAAACCATACCCTCCTCCCATCCCAGTTTACCCTCTTTATCATCCTCAAAATCTACCTCGATTTTCAACTTAAAGCATTACTGCTTACTGGGTTTTTGAGGGGGAGGTGTCTTTCGCTGGAAATCTCGCCTGCTTCCACTACTCAACCCCCTCTCTCCCGGAGTGCTGGCTGTGACGAATTAAACCGGTTTCACAGGTATTCAAAGTAGGAAGTACAGTGTTAAGTGGTAGCTGGGCTACTCCCTCAATAGAATCGCTTTAACATGCTAATGCGTTGGTTTAACAGTACGCTGGGCAAACGTTCCGAGGTCAAATTCTTCCAGCACGGGGGTACCTTTAAAGCGGAGACGACGGCACCGAAATTTTTTGGCGCGCCTTCTCTTTAAAGCCCTGGCCAAATATGAAGACAGTACGTACAGTTATAATTCAAACGGAATTTAAAACTACACATCCCAGTTACCATGGTGGTGCTTGTGATCATTGCGTTTAACCAACGAAACAGGGAGAAAAATCAGTCACATGACTTTGGGGCAGAGTTTCGAAAGTCCCTTAAATACATTGAGCACAGCTTTCTCACCACTTAAGATTACTTTTGATACCATCCTTACACAAAGCAGAAGGGAAATCTTAGTGCCTGAGCATAAAAAGAATAGGAGCATACTGCAACGCGTGTGAAGTCCATAAACGATATTAATTTTGGAACTTAAACATACAGTATATGGCTGGTCTCGGTACTTTGAGGTGAAAACATACACACTAGTATTCCATTTCTCCCTAAACATTTTAAGCATCGAAGTCTTTAACTAACGTGATACCGGAGTCAACAAGCATACTTTTAGAATTTGATTAAAAGGGAATATAATATGGAATCGCGTATCTCAAGAAATTAATAACAATATAATTATATTCATGTTGCAAAAGAACTGCAACGGACATAAAAACTCCCTTGCTTTTAACAGAGCGTTCCATAATTTCTAACTACGAAAATGATTTAAACTGCGACACTTATCATTCAACCAGAGCTCGAAATATCACAAGGATCCTCTAGAGCACAGCAAAGACTGTATTAAAAGAATCGCATATCTCAAGAAATTAATAAGATATAATTATATTCGTGTAATTCGTATAATTATATAATCAGTTTCGATCAAGGTCTCTAAAACGAACAAGAAAAAGAGGATTTTCGGAGGGCAATTACGCTGTATTTATATAGACTAAGTGATTTATGAGCAATCTAATTTCTTGTTCGTTTAAAACAGTGAAATGTCAGCTGCAAAAGATCGCACCAGAAACAGCACTCTCTCTGCCTGTCATAGACGTTCAGGAAAGGCTGAATGAAGTCATGTCAAGTACAATAATTCGGTGATCAATATAACAGTTGTAGGACAAGAAACAAAATATAGTGAAAACTTAAGATTTTTAAGGCTAAAACTCAAATTCATTCTACAAATTAAGGCAAATGAAAATTCAGGACGTTAAAGTGCTAGAGGTGTAAAAATACAAAAATGCACATGAGCAAAAAGTTTTAGAAAGTGAGCAAACAGAAAAAAAGCCATGCCTATAGTGCAGTAGAGGGATGCAGGAACACTTGCTTAGATATACAAAAAAATCACAAAAAGGTGTATGTTACAAAAGAACATGCAAACATGTACATCAATTTCCCTTTGCGATCAATAGTCTTATCTATAAACATGAAACAGAGTGAGGAAACAGAAATTAGCATGCATACAAAACAGCAATTCTGTCAGTGAGCCCTAAATGAATTAATATGAACTATGGTTTCATGGAGGGCTTCTCAGATAGTTGGGAATTCAGGTAAACTGCCAGGTGAAAAGATTTGTAAACATACTTTGTTAAAGCAAGTCAGTTTTTTCCGCAACACATAAAAGACATTTTTCCAAGAAAGTTTAGCCTTTGTCACTAATGAAACCACTAAATAAAGACATAAATATAGAAATCTTACGATTTGTTTTATTTAATGTTGGTAGCAGTATGAACTGTCAGGTTGAGCTAAGTGTATATTTTGTCGCAGAGTTGCTGCAAGATGTTAACAGTGAAAAAGGTATTTAGAAATGAGTTATTTAAAGAAGAAAATTTTCAGAATAATTGCAAATCTAGCAGGATAGAGAAAGCACAGAAAACAGGCAGTTAGATTGAGCAGATTAGTATGAAAAGTAATTTAGCAAAGGGAATGAGAAGAGTGACAAACTAGTATGCTTTAGATCTTTTTATCTGAACCAGGGAAAACTGATCATGTTTCTCTATAACAATAATAAAAAACTTTATTTTATATATCACCTTTAAAAGTGGCATCTCAAAGCAATACAGTAGATATAAAAACAGATAAAAGGACCACAGATTACAAAGTAAATACATATAAGAAAGACAATCAGTTAGAGGTGCTACCAAAATTAGAAAATGAAGCAGATACAGACACTAAGTCTTCTGAAAAGAAAGGTTCTGAGGTTAGATTTAAACTGGCCCTGGTGTGTGTGTGTTTGTATCTGTCTGTCCTGTGATGGACTGGCGCTATGTCCAGGGTGTATTCTGCCTTGTGTCCGTCGCTTACTGGGATAGGCTCCAAATCCTCTGTACTGGATAAAGAGATTAGAAATGGATGGAAGTAAAGGCACTGTGTGGATGGAACTATACACAGTGTTAAAAAACCCACTATGAAATGGCAGCATCTCACTGAGAATAAAATATTTTATAGTGCTGGCTTAAGGAAACAGCCTTTCCACCTCTCTTGCACATCAGTATCCATACCTAGTTATTTAAACAAATTGCCTCTAATTATAAACATCTTAATATGCTGGCTCTGTGGATCCGCATCAGCTATGTTTGCCCATTCCTTCAATTCATGTGCATCCAACACACAGTTCAACGCTAGCAACTACACAAAATCTAAAATACAATCCTCATTTCAGTATCTATGTAAACATACAGTCTGTTAACTTCATCATCTTCATCAAAAGTATACCTATCCCCATTAGGAAGTGTTCTTGTTATCAGTGTATTCCTCAGCTCTCCCAAAATTATCTTCTTCTTACCAACATCTCTAGTCTTTTATCCTGCAATAACTCAGCCAACACTTAAATCTCCAAAAGCTGCTTGTGTTAATTTCTTGAAATCACAAATATCATGTGTAAATACTGGCCATGTAATACTCTGCATTGTGGAATAATAGTTTATTTTAAAGGGAACTAGAGAAACTAAGAACTAGAGAAATCAAGAAAGGCTTTTTTTTCTAGAATTAAAAAATGCACATCCTGTTCACTGGGGAAATTAAATCCACACTGAGCAATCTTCAATATGTTCAGAATATGACAGCAAGAATCCTATCAGGGATGCATTACACCTGTTTTCAAGTCCTTGCACTGGTTACCTATCAGATTTCGAGTCAGCTTCAAAATCCTTATCCTCCTTATATACTGTCCTACAACTGTTATTATTGATCACCGAATTATTGTACTTGACATGACTTCATTCAGCTTTTCCTGAACGTCTATGACAGGCAGAGAGAGTGTTGTTTCTGGTGCGATCTTTTGCATAAATCAGTTATTCTATATAAGCACAGCGTAATTGCCCTCTGAAAATCCTCTTTTTCTTGTTCATTTTAGAGACCTTGATCGAAACTGATTTTAGATGTCAGAAAGGATTTATTTTCTCTGTATTTCCTACATTGCTTTGTCGAGATTTTAACTTTATATCTAACTTTATATCTAGGCTCAGATTTCAACTATAAATCGTACAGTAATTAATAGCAGTAAATACTGATGTTTTGCGCCCTCTTACCACAAAAATATATGTTTTGTAGTTGGGATTAACTTTATTTCGTACGCGTAGCTACTCCGATCCGGACACCGAACAGTTAAAGATGGCGGCAAATCAGACACCCAGAGGGGGGGGGGGGGGACGTCTTCTCGCCTCCATTACTAAAATGCCAAATAGGAGTGGCTTAAGTGACATACACAGTCGTGTAACTGACATTTCGCTTTGTTGCTGATAGGTTAAGCTTTTGAAACTCTGCCCCAAAGTCATGTGACTGATTTTTCGCCCTGTTTCGTTGGTTAAACGCAATGATCACAAGCACCACCATGGTAACTGGGATGTGTAGTTTTAAATTCCGTTTGAATTATAACTGTACGTACTGTCTTCATATTTGGCCAGGGCTTTAAAGAGAAGGCGCGCCAAAAAACTTCGGTGCCTTCGTCTCCGCTTTAAAGGTACCCCCGTGCTGGAAGAATTTGACCTCGGAACGTTTGCCCAGCATACTGTTAAACCAACGCATTAGCATGTTAAAGCGATTCTATTGAGGGAGTAGCCCAGCTACCACTTAACACTGTACTTCCTACTTTGAATACCTGTGAAACCGGTTTAATTCGTCACAGCCAGCACTCCGGGAGAGAGGGGGTTGAGTAGTGGAAGCAGGCGAGATTTCCAGCGAAAGACACCTCCCCCTCAAAAACCCAGTAAGCAGTAATGCTTTAAGTTGAAAATCGAGGTAGATTTTGAGGATGATAAAGAGGGTAAACTGGGATGGGAGGAGGGTATGGTTTTGCATAAGGGTTTTGCATAAGGGGCAGAAGATTTCCCTTCTGCTTTGTGTAAGGGAATTGAGTGTAAGTAAAATTACCTTACACTCAATTTAAACACAAGCTGTCTTTCTGTATGAACCTCTAAGCTGGTTCATACAGAACATGTAGAAATGCATTAGCCTGATTATGATTAAAAAACACATAATTAAACACGCGTTTGCGATTTAAATCAGAACACGATTTAAATCAATATAAATGTTTATATTGTAACGCATACTGTCCAGCCTCCATTTCTCTATAAAAATTTACTCTGTTGCACACACACACACAATAGAAGCAGGAACCGCTGTCAGAAGGGAAGAAGGTGACTATTCATTGTTATCAAAAATGACTTAGAATCGATCATGTTGCGATATTTTGAAATATAAAAGTCAATTGATTGTCCATAATATCGCTATTCTATTATTTCGAAGAAATGTTTGTTAAAAGAAAAGTCCAGCACCAGCTGGATTTGAACACACAACCTGTGCATTGTTAGTCACACACCTGGACCAGTAGGCTACAAGACAACTCGCATGAACAGTGAGGCGAAACAGCCTTACACAGCCCTGTCGCAGTACACGAATATAATCATACCGTTATTAAATTCTTTAGATATGCGATTCCATATTATATTCCCTTTTAATCAAATTCTAAAAGTATGCTAGTTAAAGACTTCGAAGCTTAAAATGTTTAGGGAGAAATGGAATACTGGTGTGTATTTTTTTCTTTAAAGTACCAAGACCAGCTATATACTGTATGTTTATGTTCCAAAATTAATATTGTTTATGGCCTTCACATGCGTTACAGTATGCTCCTATTCTTTTTATGCTCAGCTACTAAGATTTCCCTTCAGTGGTCAAATTCAATATCTACAACGGGCATAGTAAAGACGTTTACAGTAAGTCTTTCTACGACAGACCAACGGACCACGAGTGCCCCTGTCGGTCAACCAATCACGTACCGCGTCATCTTGCGTCATGATACGCGATACCGCAGCCAATTACCTGCGGTACGTGTCTGTACCACACACTTTGAATGGCTGCATCTGTATGTGGGAACACACTGCAAGTAAATCTACAAAGTCTTATCCATAACATCACTCAAGGTAAGCTTTAATATGTGTGCAGTATATACACATAGATTTAGAAAGAACTGCTATTTCCATTTTGGTGAATATATAATGTATTGTCCTTGTGTTGTAAGGCTTATGTTCCTTATACATCCTTGGTTTGTTAAAGCTGATTGCAATTTGATAAACATAAAGGGTAAAGGGTTTGATAAAGGAGCTGATAAAGGGTTTGATAAAGCAAAGGGGCATAATTAAATAGGTCAGATTTAGCAAATTCCTAACATCCCTTTTGAACAGCAACCAAAGAGATACATCATTCTTACATTTGATGTTAGCTTTTCTGGAGGGTACTTCATACAGTTCTTTTTAAATGGCAAACACCTTGATAGTAAGCACGTTGTAGGAGCATATGAACAGTTTTCATTTTCCCCTGAGCTTATGCATGGGGTTGAGAATTTTGCACAGATAAGTTGCAAATGTTAGTTCTAAATTAGGATGGAATAAAACAGAAGCAATAAGTGATTCAAAACTCAAGAGGTCTTCAATGTTTAAATGACTGTTAAGAATATCACATGGTTCTAGCAGGAGGGAATTAATTCAATATAAAAAAGGAATGATTAACTTTTTTCAAAATGTATTTTACAGCTTCATAAGTGTTTTATTGTTTTAGGAATAACTGTACTGTTTGCCTCATATACTGGGCTGGAATCTATATTGGATGGAACCTTCTTCCAGGCTAATTCCTCTGAAGATACTGTTTCTCCCCAGATCAACTAGCACATTGTAACTGTTGTCATAAACCAGAAAATGAATCAGATCCACAAACTTTTGCAGCCCGTGAATGTTACTTTCCAGAATAAACAAGTAGGACAACCATTAAAAAAAAAATAATGCCTAGCTGTTCTTAGGGTATTTAAAATACAGGTAACAATGGGATACATATATATTAAATAAGGAAATATGCTAATTTAACATTCTCAGATTTGCTTGAGATTTGGTCAGGCCGATAGAAGAAGAGCAGAGCATGACAGACTAGGATCATGGGATCCTAAATGTAGCTAGTGAGTGAGCTTCTCCCTGCCCCTGCCCAAGTGCCCACTACCCAGCATCCAAATCTCAACATCTTGTTTTTATACTGTAACTAACTGTAACGCCCTCGCCTGGTGGTGAGGAGGAAGCGCCCCTAGGCGCTCGTAGTGCCGCTGGGCATGCTGGGAGTGGTAGCCGGGAAGAGTCTGAGGGTCAGCACGATGACCAGCGGCTGACCCTACCTGTGTAAATAATGTCCTAGTAATTCTAGTGCCCTGTGTAGTCCTGTAAAAGTAGAGTGTGTTGTTAGGTAATTACCACCCTAAATGTGTGTACGTGTTCGTCAGTCTCCTCATGTGTGTGTAGATCCTGTGTTTGGTTTTGGTGTGGTTGTAAAATAAAGCCAGTGCTTGGTTAATCGCGTCTCCACTGTTCTTTAGTTCTGAAAAAGAACCTGCAAAACGCTACATTGGTGTCAGAAGCGGGCAGAATGAACAACTCGTGGCAGACACTACCCGATTCCGTAAAGCGCCGGCTGACGCTGAAAGACGCAGAACCCATCGGCGGCGCACATAGGGAGCCTGAGCAACTCCTGGGTGCGACAGGTGGCCACAGCCCTTACCAGGGCTACCCAGTAGTGGTCCCGCCAGTAGAATTGGGGCGGCCGCCCCGGAGAGAGGATGCCCTCCCTGCCGGAGCCGATCAGCGATTTCCACACCCATCGGCGCGGGTGCGACCAGGTCGCTACGATGGTGAGGCGCCTTGGGAGACCTATGAGGCGCAGTTCCAGCTCGCGGCCCGGACGAATAGCTGGAGCCGGGCGGAGATGGCCGGCCACCTGGCGGCGGCGCTGGAAGGAGCGGCCTGCCAGGTGCTCCTGGACGTCCCGGAGGAGGACAGAGGCGACTACACGGCGCTGGCAGCAGCCCTCCAGCTGCGCTTCGGTGTAGAGGAGGCGCCGGACTTGATGCGGGAGAGGCTGGCCCTGCGGCGGCGCCGACCAGGAGAGCGACTGGGCCCGGTCGCCGCGGATGTCATGTTCCTCGCCCGCCGAGGATACCCAACTTTCCCCCGGGAGGCGCAGCGGGAGATGGCTCTCCAGGCCTTTCTCAAGGCCCTCTCGCCCGAGGAGCTGCGGCGCCACGTGCAGCTGGCCGCGCCAACATCGCTGGAGCAGGCCTTGGCCCTTGCTACACGGGCTGAGGTAGTGTTCGGGGTGACTGGCAGCGCCAGCAGACGCAGTGCGCCCTGCCGGCTGACCGAGGCGGCGACGGAGGAATCCAGCGAGGGGGAAGAGGAGCCAGCCCGTGCAGCGACCGCCGCGGAACAGCCCCGCACGCTGATTTGCGACCGCTGCGGGAAAAGAGGACACCGAGCCCGGGTCTGCCGGGCACCCGAACCTCGCTCTCCCCGATCGGCGTCGGGAAACGGGAACGGGGCGGCTCAGCGCGGGGAAGGCCGCCCTTGAACACCTCAACCCCCGCTCCGGAGAGCGCTGTAAAAACCGGCGCCCCTCACGCCACCATGGGGCGAGTCGGCTGTAGCCGGGGCCTGTACCTCCACTGCCGGATTGAGGACCAACCCTGCCTGGCCCTACTCGACACCGGTTCATCAGTGACCTTACTTCGGCCGGGCGTCCTCCCCGACACCGAGGGCACCAACCCCCCAGGATGGGAGGCCTCCAGCCTGCGGCTGAGGACCGTGACGGGACAGCTCGCTGCAGTCCGGGGGAAACGGGTGCTTGCCTTCCGTCTGGGTGCAGCGACGGTGCGCCACCCCTGCTACCTTGCACCCATCCAGGAGGACTGCATTCTGGGGCTGGACCTACTGCAGCGAGTGGGGGCCAGGTTGGACTTGGACCGGCAGGAGTTGGTGTGGCAGGGGGAGCGACTGCACCTGGTGGAGGGCAGGTCCGGCGAAGGCCGAGGGACGCGGGCTTGCCGGAGCCGGGGGAACAAGAGGCGGCGGCGGCGGCGGCGGCGTCAGTCGCCGGGGCAGACCAGGCCTGCGAGCCGGGGAGCGAGCGTGCCGGATCCTGCCCCTGAGTCGGCCGGGGGGCCAGACAAGGCGGCGGCGGGGGCCGAGCGTTGCGTGGAAGCGAAGCGTGCCGTTGAGGACCTCTTCCAGCGGAGCTGCGAGGGCCTCGATCAGGACCAGCGGCAGCGGCTCCAGGAGCTACTCGCCCAGAACGAAGACCTCTTTGCGGCGAGGGATGAGGACTGCACCCGCACTGCCCTGGTCCAACACGAGATCAACACCGGCGACGCTCGGCCCGTCCGCATCCCACCAGGACGCATGGTCCACGCCAAGCGGACCGCCGCCGAGGAAAAGATCCGGGAGATGGCCGCAGCGGGGGTGATTGAGCCCTCCGCGAGCCCGTGGTCGGCGCCAGCCGTACTGGTTAAAAAAAAAGACGGCTCGTGGAGGTTCTGCGTCAACTACCGCAAGCTGAATGAGGTCACCCGGAAAGATTCCTACCCCCTGCCGAGGATAGATGACGCCCTGGACTACATCACCGGGTCGACCTGGTTCAGCTCCCTGGACCTCCGCTGCGGCTACTGGCAGGTACCGCTTGCTCCCGATGCTCGCCCGAAGACGGCCTTTTCCATCGGCCAGGGCCTCTGGCAGTTTACGGTCATGCCTTTTGGCCTGTGCAATGCCCCGGCGACGTTCGAGAGGCTGATGGAGAGGGTGCTGGCATCGGTCCCGCGGAACCAGTGCGTGTTATATCTGGACGATCTGCTGGTTCATGCACGGAGTTTCGACCAGGCCTTGACGAACCTCCAGGCGGTGCTGGCCTGCATCCGCCGTGCTGGCCTGAGGCTCAACCCCCGCAAGTGCGAGCTCCTGCGGCGGGAGGTGACCTTCCTGGGACATGTTGTTGGTCCGCGAGGGGTGGCTACGGACCCAGGTAAGGTCGCCGCAGTGAGGGGCTGGCCGACTCCACGCACCGTCGCGGAGCTCCGCAGCTTTCTGGGGTTGGCCTCGTACTATCGGAGGTTCGTCCGGGACTTTGCCAGCATCGCCGCCCCGCTGCACCGCCTCACCGACAAGGGCCGCCGTTTTGACTGGGACTCGGGCTGTGAGACTGCCTTTGGCCGGTTGCGCGAAGCTCTGGTGGGGGCCCCCGTGCTGGCCTACCCCGACCTGCGGTTGCCGTATATTCTCGACACCGACGCGAGTGACTCGGGGGTGGGGGCGGTGTTGGCGCAGGAGGGGCCGGATGGGGAGCGCGTAGTGGCTTACTACAGTCGGGCTCTGACTAGGCCTGAGCGGAACTACTGCGTGACCCGTCGCGAGCTGCTGGCGGTGATGGCGGCGGTCCACCATTTCAGGCCGTACCTGTTCGGGACCCGGTTCCGGTTGAGGACCGACCATGCGTCCCTCACCTGGCTGCTCCACTTTAAGGAGCCAGAGGGACAGATGGCGCGATGGATAGAGATCCTGCAGGAGTACGACTTCACTGTCGTGCACCGTGCGGGGTCTCGCCATCTCAATGCCGACGCTCTCTCGCGGCGCCCCTGCGAGGCCGCGGACTGCCATCACTGCGCCCGGCGGGAGCAGCGTGAGGAGGCTGTCCGCACCGTGGCGGGGGTGAGCGCCGCGGCCACGGCCCGGGAGGGGCCGCTGGGGGTGGGCCTGCCAGACCTGGCGCAGCGTCAGGCAGCTGATCCTGACGTGGGCCCGGTGCTCCGCTGGAGGGCAGCAGGAGTGCGGCCTACACGAGAGGAGCTCGCCCCGCACCCGAAGTCCGTCAAGGCCCTCTGCGCCCTGTGGGAGGCCTTGGAGGTAAAGGACGGGGTGCTGCGCCGGGGGTGGCGGGTACCCTCCAGTGGCGAGGTACGGTGGCAGCTAGTGGTGCCTCGGTCGCTCCGCGGGGCGGTGCTCCGAGCGGTGCACGGCCAACCGGGTGTGGGGCACTTCGGCGGTAAAAAAACCCTGCAGCGTCTCCGAGGCCATTTTTATTGGGGTCTTTGCCACCGGGACGTGGATCGGTACTGCCGAACGTGTGCGGTGTGCGTGGCGCAGAAGGGTCCCCCCGAGCGCTCTCGGGCCCCCCTCCAACAACACCAGGTGGGGGCTCCTATGGAGCGGGTGGGAGTGGACGTTTTGGGCCCGTTTCCGCGCACCGAGGCTGGGAACCGCTACGTCTTGGTGGCTATGGATTACTTTACGAAGTGGCCGGAGGCCTACGCCCTCCCGGACCAGAGTGCCCCCACGGTGGCCGATGCACTGCTGGAGGGGATGTTTGCCAGGCTGGGGGTGCCGGAGGAGTTACACAGTGACCAGGGGCGTAACTTCGAGTCCCAGGTCTTCGCCAGAGTGTGCCAGCGCCTGGGGATTACTAAGACGCGGACCACCCCGCTGCATCCCCAGAGCGACGGGTTGGTAGAGCGGTTTAATCGGACGCTCGCCACCCAGCTGGCCACCCTGGTGTCCCGGCACCAACGGGACTGGGACCGCCACCTCCCCCTTGCGCTCTGGGCGTATCGGACCGCGGTCCAGGAATCCACCGGGTGCACCCCGGCCTCGCTCATGCTGGGCCGGGAAATGCGAACACCGGTGGACCTGGTCTTCGGCCCGCCGCCCGGAGACGGGTCGGCACCGCCGGCTGGACCGGACTACGAGTGGGACCTGCGGCAGCGGATGCAGCGGGTGCACAGCTTTGCACGGACACACCTGACACAGGCGGGGGTCCGGCAGAAGCGGTACTACGACCTGCGCTGCAGGGGGCCTGCCTTCCAGCCCGGGGACTCGGTTTGGGTGTACAACCCGCGGCGCCGCAAAGGCCTCAGTCCTAAGCTGGCGCCGTCGTGGGAAGGGCCCGCTGAGGTACTCGGGGTGGTGGGCGAGGTCTGCTACCGTGTCCGGTTGCGAACACGGGGGAGAGTGGTGGTCCTGCACCGAGACCGCCTGGCCCCCTACCGGGCCCGGGAGGAGGAGCCGTGTGGGGAGGCTCCAGAGGAGCAGCCGGGGCCGGAGCCGGCCGATAGTGGGGCGTCCGTGGATCGCCAGCCGTCACCGCGGCGCAGCGGCCGCTCACGCAGGGTTCCGCAGCAGTTGGCCGAATACGAGTACAGCCTGAGGGGGGTGTTCGACGTCGGCGAGACGCCAGACGCTTCAGGTGGGGGCAGTGTAACGCCCTCGCCTGGTGGTGAGGAGGAAGCGCCCCTAGGCGCTCGTAGTGCCGCTGGGCATGCTGGGAGTGGTAGCCGGGAAGAGTCTGAGGGTCAGCACGATGACCAGCGGCTGACCCTACCTGTGTAAATAATGTCCTAGTAATTCTAGTGCCCTGTGTAGTCCTGTAAAAGTAGAGTGTGTTGTTAGGTAATTACCACCCTAAATGTGTGTACGTGTTCGTCAGTCTCCTCATGTGTGTGTAGATCCTGTGTTTGGTTTTGGTGTGGTTGTAAAATAAAGCCAGTGCTTGGTTAATCACGTCTCCACTGTTCTTTAGTTCTGAAAAAGAACCTGCAAAACGTTACATAACACACCACATTCTGTGTCTGTACTGTGGGAAATGACAGGCTAGGGATGACTTTACAGACTCTCTGACATTTTTATTGTTTTATTACAATGTGGCATGGTTATCATGTACTGTAGGTGGAGAACCGAGGCTGCTTGCAGAGGAAGGATTTTCATGTTTGTGATTGCTGTTGTTCTTTAATCTTTTACTTTACTTTGAAAATAAAGCCAATGCATTACATTAGTTCTTTAATTACCATTTAAGGTTACTTTATATACAATATATAAGTTACCATATGGTCCATGTGGGTCCTAATGCCCCAGTATAGTGATGGGAACACTATACTGTAAACAGGCGCCGTCCTTCGGATGAGACGTAAAACCGAGGTCCTGACTCTCTGTGGTCATTAAAAATCCCAGGGCGCTTCTCGAAAAGAGTAGGGGTGTAACCCCGGTGTCCTGGCCAAATTTCCAATTGGCCCTTACCAATCATGGCCTCCTAATAATCCCCTTCTATGAATTGGCTACATTACTCTGCTCTCCTCCCCACTGATAGCTGATGTGTGGTGAGCGTTCTGGCGCACTATGGCTGCCGTCGCATCATCCAGGTGGATGCTGCACATTGGTGGTGGTGGAGGGGAGTCCCCATTACCTGTAAAGCGCTTTGAGTGGAGTGTCCAGAAAAGCGCTATATAAGTGTAAGCAATTATTATTATTATTATTATTATTATTATTATTATTATTATTATACTTATATACTTTGGTACAATATGCAATGGTATAGGGTTGGACATGGTAGGACAAGGTTGAGTTCAAATTTGGATATTCATGATGGTTCTCTGCCCCTCACAAATGTTGAGACCCTGCTGTAATACCTTTTTGTTCTGCAACAGTTTAAACAAGGTAAATGTTTTTGTGACTGTTTATGTCTATTTCATGTGAAAAGGAAGGTTTCTCTTTGTAAATAAGGCATAATTGGTTGAGTTTCAGTGTAGAATTTGTATATTCTTCCTGTGTTTATGTTATGATTGTTTTTATAATAAAATATTTTAATAATATACTGTACTTAAAATTGCTTGGGAAAAAAAAAAAGTAATTCCATCTAATTATTAATTTTCATTTGCTACTTTATCCATGGAGGATCATGGTGAGCTGGAGCTTATCTTAGCAGGAATAGCATACAAAGTCACTGCACCCTGCACAGGTCAACACCTATATACATCATAGGGTATATAAACACATAATACATGCAAGCAAATGTTTTCCATACAAGAGATCTGAAAATTTAAGGAAAACATTAGAATCACATTTTATAAATGATAACTAATAGAACCCCCCTAGGTCTTTTAAACAAAATATCAATTTATTATTTCTTTTATTACTGTGAAATGGAATTGCTTCTAGGATTTCAGAATGGATTTAAATGTGATTTACGAATATGTGATTTGGAACAGTGTTGTGCTCCAGAACATCACAATCAATCATAGTGCATAAAGTGCATAAGAAAGGTCACAATTGAAATAAAGTCATTAATAATACATTTTCCTACAGATTGAAGAAGATTTGGTCCTGTCAGTTATCAATCATGTGTTTGTGATAACAAACCAGATTTGCCTCTGCCTTGCAATCATTACTTTTGTGTTCTGTAAATCAGCTCACAACACCATTCATTTGCACTTGAGCCTATGTCTTTTTATGGCTCACCTTCTTTTTTTAACTGGAGGATACAAAACAGTCTATGAGGTGAGTAGGGTATTTTTGTGGTTTTAGTGTGAATAGAAGAGAAGAACTGAGACTATGATATTTATATATTTGTAGTAGTATTGGGTTAGCTTCTCAGGATTTGGTGATAACAATTGATGTCATAATTCAAGCAAAACATACCAGTGCACTGCAGTAATGGGAAAGCATATTCCTTAACTATTTTTTTTTATTTTGTATTTTTATAATAGCTTATACGACAAATTTATTATTAATATTAAGTCATATAAAAGGATACCCAGATCCTTGACACTATAGTGTCCTCTGGAATGTGTTTGAGTTGACCAAATGTATTATTTTCCAGCACTTCATCACTTTGGATCTGTTCTCTGTATTACTACAGGTAATCTGTGCAGTTATAGCAGGAGTCCTCCACTTCCTTTTTCTTGCGAGTTTTGCGTGGATGTGTCTGGAGGGAGTACAGCTGCTTCTGTTAGTGACCAATCTGAAAGTGGTCAAGTACAGCAGCAGAAGCAGACTGACCAAAAGGTACCTGTTTCCACCTGGGTACGGTATTCCTGCGATGATTGTTGTTGTGTCAGCAGTAGTTTTCCCACACTGTTATGGAACAAAGTACAGGTGAGAAGGTCTCTTCATACTGATTTGTCTGATAAATCAGATAAATCTTTTAAAATCCCCTTATTCGTTTTTAATACTAGGTTTTTCAGAAATAGTAACAAATCTAGAGTCTAGAAACTACAAGATACAGATACAGCCATTCAATGTGCGCGGCACAGACACGTACCGCGGCTAATTGGCTACATCCTCACGCATCGTGACGCGCTATGTCGCGCAATACCGCGATTGGTTGACCGACGGGCACTCGTGGTGCGTTGGTCGGTCGTAGAAAGATTTAAATCTCTTTACTGTGCCCGTTTTAGTATTGAATATTTATATGGAATTTTACCACTGAAGGGAAATCTTAGTAGCTGCGCATAAAAAGAATAGGAGCATACTGTAACGCGTGTGAAGGCCATAAATGATATTAATGTTGGAACATAAACATACAGTATATGGCTGGTCTCGGTACTTTAAAGTAAAAATACACACCAGTATTCCATTTCTCCCTAAACATTTTAAGCATCGAAGTCTTTAACTAACATGTGAAATAGTGTGTAAAAAAGTGGTAGTTTTAAGCTTGTACTGAAGCTTGTATTGAAGATTGCTCAGTGTGGATTTAATTTCCCCAGTGAACAGGATGTGCATTTATTAATTCTAGAAAAAAAGCCTTTCTTGATTTCTCTAGTTCCTAGTTTCTCTAGTTCCCTTTAAAATAAACTATTATTCCACAAACCAGCACTATAAAATATTTTATTCTCAGTGAGATGCTGCCATTTCATAGTGTGTTTCTAACACTGTGTATAGTTCCATCCACACAGTGCCTTTCCTTCCATCCATTTTCTAATCTCTTTATCCTGATGATCTCTGGTATATGGAAAAGAAAATGTAGATAAAAAAGCTTGGTTTCTCATGTATCTGATACAAGTATCTTTTAATACAGTCTTTGTTGTGCTCTTGAGGATCCTTGTGATATTTTGAGCTCTGGTTGAATGATAAGTGTCGCAGTTTAAATAATTTGTTAGAAATTATGAAACACTCTGTTAAAAGCAAGGGAGTTTGTATGTTTGTTACAGTAAAAGAAAATGCCTGAGAAAGTAGGGATTGGACAGATTCCAAGTGCTTGTACAATTGTGCTAAAGAAATGAGCAAAAAAGTAATGTATTCCTTTATCATATTGGCTAACTAATGTCCTGTCCTCATTAGTTAGATCAATGAAATGCTGTAGTCTTTGTCAAAGAAAAAAATAAAAGTATTTTCATTTAAAATGATGGTTAGAAAGAATGTGGACCAGCGTAATACTTTGAGTTTACAGCTTGTCCAAAGTCATTCATTATTTATACTATTAGTAATATCTTCGGTACAGGCTTTGATGCATAAAATATTTCTGCATAATTTAAATATTTATGATAAAGGTAGGTTGTGTACTTTTGTCCCATTGAGCAATCTTGCGTTCATAAAATATACCAACTTTTTAATGACTGATGATTAACATGCTGTAATACACAGTTTAAATTTAAAAGCTCAAATGCTGTACATGAGAGGTTAAGCTTTATTTGCTCCTCCTGGCGATTTTACAAGGTGATTCCGGATACTTTCTGGCATGACGTCAAATGACGCATTACACCGCGTGAATCTGTGTTATCATGCGACACGCCCACCGCGGTGTACCGCGAAATACCCCACGCATTTTGAATGGCTGCATCTGTACCTGGTAGCAAAGTTGTTAAGTTTACAGAGGTTGCAAAGTGAGAAAGATTTACAAATGCTGAAGGAATTGCAAAAAATGAATTAAAAATAACAAATAACAAATACAGGACTGAGCATGTACCTATCAGGTTATATTTTATGTAAGCAAATTAAGGTATTGATTGCAGGTAGCAAACGCAAAGTAAGAATACAAAATGGGAATTGCTAAGCTTGAAGTGACTACTTATAAGCTCTACAAAAAACCCAATGCAACGTGCTTCTCTTGATTTTCAACTTTCACCATTAAATAATAAAAGTTCCTTCATATATTTTAGTGAAAACAAAAAAAGACACACAGAAAAAAAAACACATCAGACTGCTGCTGGACCCACCTACTATCCCGGTAATAAAATAATTTTTGATGAACTTGCAGTTGCTGGCTGTCCTATGATAGAGGTTTTAAATGGAGTTTCCTTGGTCCTGTTAGCTTCCTGATCGCTGTAAGTATACTAAATCCTATATTTATAATGCGGGATAATTAGTGGAACTGAAATATAAAGTTAAGAAAAAATGAAAGATACAGTAGAAACAGGAAGAACTTTTCTGTTTCCGTTTTTCTAACAGTAACAGAATGGTGCTATAAAATTGTAAATCTGCTACCACAAAACATTCCAAAGCCATTTTTACTGTTGTTAGTTCTACAATGAAATTTGCATAGTAGTAGTTATATTCTAGTAATACATAGTATACATGTATAATTGCATTATTGAATCAAATCTCCATATATCTAGATTATTAATGGTAAAATTTCTTCTTTTTTAATGTAAGAATTAATAGAACCTTAACTACCTTTATTAAGTGCAAAATATTAGCGCATATTTATACTCAGCGCTGTATTGTGCTTCAAAGAAACTACTGTTGAAAGAGAATGTCAAATTTCACAATAGAAAGCTCCATAGCTGAAACATAGTGTTTATTTTCTTCTCTTTTCAGTATGGAATAAACCTTTAGATAGATAGATACTTTATTGATCCCGTGAGGGAAATTGCAGTGCAACAGCAGCTTAACACACACAACACAGCCACAGTGTAACGAATTATATAATAATAGTACAATACATACAATACAATACAAGAGTTACTCACAGTCCGGACACACAAAGAACAAACTATAACAGAACAGTACACAGAAAAACGTATCACACATATGAATATAAATATAGATGTAAATATAGATATGGATGTAAATATAGATATAAATGTATTGCACAGGTCCCTGGCATATATTGCACAAAAAATGGTTGTAAACGGGAAAAAGAAAAAGAAAAAGAAAGAGAACAGATGTAGCAGTAGATGTGTAGATGCGTTTAGTCCAGAAACAGGTCACTGTCGATGTTGCCTCTGCCAAGACGCAAAGTGGATGCGTTGTAGTCTTATGGCAGAAGGCAAGAATGACCTCCTGTCGCGCTCCCTGTCGCACCGTGGATGAATCAGTCTATTGCTGAACGTGCTCTTCATTCCTGCAAGCCTGTCATAGAGGGGATGGGAGAAGTTGTCCATGATGGCCTCTAGTTTGGACATCATTCTCCTCTCAGCCACAACCTCCAAGGTGTCCAGGTCAGACCCAATGACAGAGCTTGCTCTCCTGATGAGCTTTTTCAGCCTTATCTCTTTACTTATCCCTTTGCAGCTTACACATGCTGAGACATCTATCTGCTTGAACTATGTATTTTATATGTTTATACAACTGAAACTGTAATATTTTCAAGATAGTATAATTAGATTAAGAAAAACAAAGATTAAATTAAGCTGCTGTAGGGGTTTTGTGAATTAACTGGGACAATTTAATAATTGTAGCAGTAATCACGAGGTGATTCGTAATGGTTTTTAGAAAATCAATGATCAGCAATGCACACAAACAGATTCAATACATGAGATACATTTATTAATACATAAAATGTGCATATAAAACACATAATAGTCTGCCAGGATACAGATGCCAGATCTTACTCTGAGGGTTATCAAAGTGCAAGGTATATAGTCATGAAGAGATGCAAGATACAAAGATACAAACAAAGAATATGCTTCAGTATATCGTTCGGCTATACTATCATTAATCAGTCTCATTAATATAAATTCTACATTAGCTACTCAAAAGTAAATACATCACTCATATGAATTAATTGATATCAATTAGTGTTGAGGTAACAATTGAATTCTCGAGATGCAATGTAGAACATTGGGTTTACTTATTCAGATATGGATTCCTGTTTTCTGGCACAGGCACCAAGACCAGCTAGCAGCTGTGTCCAATCGCTGCAGCATTCAATAGGTGTCGTCCCGGCATTCTCCGGCTCCCAGCCAACCAGTTGGGATGCAGCTTGGAGTCGGACGAATTAGGAGGAGAGATTTATGCTGCAGCTATGCACCTGGCAGTGTCTCTCTCTCAGGAACCTACTAGTAGTCTGGTTGACTAGTAAAAAGTCTCTATGCACAGAGGGTGACCACGGGTCTGAACAAGTCACTTTTTAGGGGGAAGAAACTCGGTTTGCTTCCGGTGTAGCGCTGTTGCTGAATAAAACTTATTCAGGCTGTCGACAAGAGTCAAGACGTATACTTCGGTGATCAAGCGAAGTGTCCACGTTGGTGGCTAGCAATTTATGTCGGGCATTCCCCGGGCTGAAACTGTGCTGAAACAAGGTTCCAGTCCCTATACAGACAACACTGGCCATCACATGTCTGTCTAAGGATGTGAAAATGGCCGGAGAAGCAAAGTTTCTGAGCTGTGCAGTGTCTTTTAAACCCGAACCAAGACAAGTAAAAAGTTTAGCCAGCATCGGAGACCACGTGGGGTTACCACGCCCTGCAGTTTCCTGATTGTTTGGTCAAGGTGAGAGAGCAATGGGGCCTCATTTAGGAAAGCACAGCAACGCTTAATTCTGACCTATTAATAAGCATTGCCCTACACTGCCATTTCAGTAAAATCTAACACAACATTGAAAAAGATTTTTTTGAGCAGTGAAAGGCTGATTGCATACAGGCCAAAATTGAGTTTGCATTGCGTTAACATGAGATTTGATGTGCAATTTAGATAGTTGTATCCGTATGCATTATATTCCTTGATGATCCTTTCAGAGTTCCTTACTGAACTGTGAAACATGCCCCCCTGAAAACACTTCCAAATTGGTATTTTAACCAGAATCGGTCAATGCAAATTCATTTCTCTCCAAAAATAGAAACAAATAATTATTCATATGTGTTGTAGTACTGCATCTATGTATGCGTTTGATTACCAAAGTAAGGAAAAGGAATGGAATACAACTTTCTCAAAAGCATATACTGTGTACTTTAATTTTTATATTGCTCCACTTGGATAAACTTTTTATGGTTATATATTTCAACGCTTGGTGTTGTTGTTCTAAAGTCAATTTCTGTTTTTTTTTATTTTCCCTAAAGGTGAACATTATACTGTTTGCCTTCATTTTACGGATACTGTGATCACAGTTGAGTTACTACAAGAGGGTTTTTCAGTGGTTTGTTCCAAAACTGTTAAATATTTAACAAGATTTTAGAAGTAATAAAGCTTAAATATATCCAACAGGCCTGACCACAATGGAAAGAAAATAATATGCAAATAGTGTTGACCAAAATTCTACGAAAGAAACATCTACTCTAACAACCCCAAACCAACTACCACCATGAAAACATCTGTATACCAAAGTGTTCTAGATTAAATACATATCCAAATGAAACTCTCAGCCTTTTGTCAATCAGCCAATTAATTAATTAATTGCTATTAAATTTATTTACATAATGAAACTATGAAACTAACAATGGGATCAACCTCTAATGGCAAGTCAATTGAATCTACAGTACTAAGGTATAATTACTGCTGGACTACCAGAGTGACATTTGCTACATTTCTTTTTTTCAGATTGCTGACTTTCAAATCCATGGCACAGTTCATTATAATGGGCTGCAGCTAGATATTGGGCTTCTTCCAAGAAGACATATTCTTCAGATACCCATTTGTCATCATCAACTCCCTGCAGGGTCCTTTTATCTTCCTAGTGCACTGTGTGCTGAACCAACATGTAACTTCTAATAGACTATCCAACGTACCACTGCAAAATGTTTGCAACTTCTCACTGTAGCTGCTATGTCACACTCTTGTTTTCCCTTATGTATTGTAATTTCTTATAGTTATTGTAATTCCCTATTATTTTCCTTTAGTGTAGTCAAATATTTAGTCAGAAAGTTAAATGATTTCTTAAATTGTGCAGGTATTTTATTCTCAAAAATCATAAACCTTAAAATAATATGTTCTAACTTGTCATCACAAACAGATACACCTTAAATCTTGGTCAATACACTTCAGATTGTGCATTAAAATAATGTAGTGGTCTAAAGTATGGCACAGAAACTGTCAAGTGCACAACAACAGCCTGTTGATTAATCTGTTTCTGGTCCTCCCAAACAAAGCAAAATGTGCTTTTTGTGCCCATGCAGTCATTCGCTAATCTTTACTTTGGGTTGGTTCTTCTCTTTATTATGAATTGGATGCTTTATGCGCATGGAGGCACAGTAACTAAATTGTACGTAATATGACTTCTGTTAAAGCTTAAACACAAGCCATGCTTTATATAACCATGCACTTGCTTGTATATTAAAGAGGTTTTTAAGGTATAGCTACTGTAGCTCCAAATATGAAAGAAACCATGTGTTCAGGAAGTTTTTCTCTCACACTTCATTAATCTTTATTGATTCTCTGACATTATTGGTTGAGAGACTTCTGAGTCTTTTTGTTACAACTCATTTTCAAAAGGTTGCATCAATCACATTATTAAGCTTCATCTCCTGTCCAGACACAATTTCAGTTCATACATTTGCTCCCAAACATTACATTAAAGTGTAATGCTTTATTTATGTATAGTTCCTGTAATCCTATATCCAAATATACTGAACTTACCTACAGTGACGTGCCAGATCCCAAGCGTAAGTGATCAAAGATAGACAGAACCCAACTGGAGACTTGAGTCAAGGAGACCTAACTGATTGAGGGCTAGGATGCTCTGGGAGAAAGGGAAAGTGAAAAAGTAATAAAAAAATTAATTACTGGCTGGAAGGGTTTAATCAGTTTAATCTGGCCAGCAATCCAAGGAAGAAACCAGTCCGACAGCAAGAAAAGAAACCAAGTGAAGTGGAACGCTCATCTCTGCTTACCGACTGGAATCTGGGATCCTGGGCTCCAGGACAGAATTGGCAATTGAGTCTCCAGAAGGAAAGGGAACCACACTGATCTGGGAGGCAGCCCTCCAAATAGACAGCGGTGAAGGCCAGCAAACCCACAGGCTGATGTGCAGGACAGGAAAATAAGTCTTCTCTAGGTACTTTACCCCAGGGGCTTTACTGAGAGGACCCCCACTCAGTGGTCCAGCCAGAGGGCCCAGGAGTCTGTGATTCACATGCTCTCACAGAAGGTCTCCTCCAAAGCCAGGCCAGGCGTGCACTGCCTGACTGAGGCACCTGGGGCAAAACAAAATCAGATACCCAGGCATCCTCTCGACCAACTTGGGGAGACATCTGAAAAAGATGGGAGGCAATGACCCATCCTAAGATTCCTCTCTGCCCTCAGAATCCTGAGTCAGCACAGCTGCAGGGAGCGGTCCCATTCAGAGCCTGGTAACATGAATCCTCAGGGAGTCCTGGCTAACAGAAATGTTCTCCAAACAGAGCGGATGCCTGGCTTCCTAGGACAGAAGGCTCTGCTGAGACATTGTAAGGAGACTTAGGGAAAAGGAGAAAAATATAAGAACACAGAGACCCCAAGTAACAGGAAAGTGAGGAAAAGAAAAGAAAAGAGCCCTAAAACAAGAGAGGAAGCCACCCTAAAGAGGAGCCAGAAGAGAAGCCAGGATGAAGACAGAGAAAAGAAAAAGTGCAAGGACAGAACTTTATGGAACAAGACTGGGCCATGGGCAAAGGTGAGGGGGCTGCTTCTTGGACGATGGAAGTTGCCCCCTGGATGCAGGACATAATCTTGTGGAAGGTATGCCAGCATAGAGAAATCCAGGGCGATGATCTAGGGTCACCATGCAGTCAAGAACTGGAACAGAAGATGCAGTGCTGAGTGAAGCCCTGGAACCGGTATGATCTGGACTAGGGTCCGAACAGACTACAATAGCGGTGAGCGTCCAGCAAGGGGATCTCTACCCTGGTTAATCAGCCTGGTAACCTCAGCCTGGGAAGCCTCAGCTCCGGAGCAGAATCCTGTGTCGAGCTCCCAAGAAAAAAAGAATGGACATTCAGGTATCTCTGTTTGGGAATGGAATGCTGTTGCCGAGCCCCAAGGGAGAACGGGAGTTCGACTTCGGAGCTGAATCCTGGAGTGAAGAACCAAAGACAGGTGTTCAGATGGGCTTCAGAATCCAGGGTGAGATGCTGCTTAGACACCAGCCCAGGGAACCGGAGACCAAAAGAGAACAGACACGATGAGGTGAAATAAAAACAGAACGGAGAAAAAAAGTGCAGACGTGAAAACTAAAAGGGGGTGAAAAGAACAATGACGGATCCTCATGAAGATGTGATGTGTTTCCCTGGGACACCCCTAGATGAGAGATGCTGTATGAGACACAATCATATCAACAAGGTATTGCAAAAAGAATTAGTAAACATAACAAGATTCTCATGGCAGTAGGGAAAACAGTAAATGGAAATCATGGCACAGTTCCTTTCCTTGATCTATAAAATGCACAACTGTCTGATTGGCTATCATTGAAAAATGCTTTTCATTTACACTTGTTGAAGTTTAAAATAAATCAGCAAGTTTCACAGAATTCAAATGCTTCTTCAGTGGGAAAGATACAGGCAGATAATTAAAGCAACCATGGAAGTGAACATTAATATACATTAAAAAAATAAGCACTAACTTACACCGTAAGCTTTTAAAATGATATAACTGCTAATGAAAGGATGTAAATTATTATACAACTAATTAGTGAATAGCAGACTTTAGTTGTTTGTGTATAGGAACCTTTTTACATATTTTTAATAATCTGGTATCATATTGTGAATAAAATAGTTTTTAATATTTCTACTGTACCTCAAGCTTATATAAATTCTTAATAAATGACAATGATAAATGTTCCACTTTTGTTAAGAGACACTGCCTTTTTAATCCACAGATTAGAGATGAGTATAGAAGGTGGTTCAGGATCAAATACAGACAGAAGGAGATATCTTCTGGAATTACAATGAGAACATTAGCTGTAAGTAACACTTTTCAGTAAGGATTGTATTTTTAAACATGTTAAATATTCCTGTGAATATTTATTGAACAGTTCAGGTGGGTAGCTGCGTCAGCATGCTTAGGCTGCAAAGGAACACATAATAGGTTTATTCCATGCTGAAAAGAGAAGAAAGAAAATCATAATTTTAGGCTGTGTAGCCTTCTTCGGGTGTAAGCAATATTGAACAATGTTGGGCTCAGGCTGCAGCCCTGTCTCAAGAATTCTGTTCTTTTGTTTCCTATTTTCACTGCACATTTGTTCTCTGAATACATTGATTTAATTATGGTGTACACTTTACCCCCTATGCCACTTTTAAGCAGTTTATAAAACAGTCCTTCATGCCAAATCACGTCAAATCCCTTGAAATCGATAAAGAAGGCAAACAATTTTCCTTTGTCTTTTTGGTGGAGAAATCTCTCTCATTGTAAACCAGGAAGCCACCAAATGAATGGGAACCAATTAATCTCCCTATTCTATAAATGCACCCACAAACCAGGAAAGACCATTTTAAACCAGGGAATTCTTCACTCAGGAAATGAGAGGACCCTAAAAACTCTTTTAGCAAGGTTCAAATAGTTAATTCCAATCTGGTATTCATGGATGATCTGTGTCCTCATGTCTTCTCCTCTTTCTTGTTCTGTTTTTGTCCATTCCCCAGTGTCTCTTTTCTTTTTATTGTGCACTTGACACAGGTTAGGTATTACCCATTGTATCTAGATTCTTAGAGACACTTCCATAGTCACCTACTATTGCCTGTAACTGTATTGCTGTTGATATAAAATATTCTGTTAATATAGACTGAGGACTCTATGCATGAATAATTTGAATATTAGCCCATCTTTCCTCTTCATTTCATTTGATCCTAAGTAGTTTTCTTATACAAAATAATTTGGGCACACAGAAACCCAAATAGAACTGAACTATGTTTTTGCATAGCTCAAGCACACTTATTCTAGAATTTAAATGTATATGAAATATTGTACACTTTTCGGGTTTTAAGAGGATGGACACAGTGACTCAGACACTCGTTTACTACAAAACGGCCTTTTATTTTTCGGCACAGCCAGCACAGCACCCCATAGCATATTGCGCTACAATATGTTAATTTAAAAAATGTTTCTGAAGCAATAATAACATAGATGTTTCACAGTCTGAATATTATTATATTACAAATATCCATTTTGTATACCTTAAGTGATATATGGCTTTGAGATAACATGCTATTACTTTAAATTGATCTTCATCAAAGTTGCATAAGAGATGTGTTTTGTATTTTTATCACAGCAGGTAATTTAAATGTAATGCAGACTAAAATAAAATTTAACTAAATTAAAATATAGAATAGTACCTCTGTTGTAAAGTTATATTTCAATGAATGTCTGGAATCTGTAGTGTGTAATAAATCAGTGAGGAGCAGTAGTTGAGTAGCAGTGAAATTGCAGTGAAACTTTCAGAGTGAGAATTTCAATAAGAGCAGTGTTGGTTTGAGGAGGTGACAGAAGAAACATGGTGCAGTTATAGCTATCACCTAAATGTGCTCACATTTTGGTGAGAAAGAAGAGGAAAGGTGATTGCAACTTGGTAGATGATGTCAGGATTGGTGTCAGGTGAATGTATCATCTCCATTTTGAAAAAGTAGGTCCAGGAAATAAACATAGACAGAGACTAACCTAAAATTCTCCTCATATTCCCTTTATTCTTTAAGTTTTCTAGGAAATATCTACAACAGAACACAAACTAAAATAAAACTATGAAAAGGAAATGTACTGAGAAGACATGAATGGCGGAAATACTGCAGAAAAGCTACAGTCTGTTGCAAAGCATTGAAATGTGTATAAATGTGCAAACAATGTCTATAAATGTTTTACTTTTATAATATGCTGTATAATGTGTGTTAAACAATTAAACAACATTTTCAATCTAAAAACTCAGTGCAGCCACCTAAGTTCTCATAAAGTTCTCAGTGCAGCCACCTAAGCCACAAAATATGTCTTTAATTAATACAGGATTGTCCTAGATTGACACAACCTAGCAAATTTTATAGTTCTCATTATTTATCAAATTTTGTGAGATGTTGATATGTTAATGTGAGTATAATTTTTAGAACATTATTTTGTTCACTTAAGTCAGGAAAGGCCAATTGTTACCCTTGAAAGCAACAAGTTGTCTCCAAAAATGTTTTCTTCATTTGTTAAAAATTAAATTGTTATAGATGTTCAAAAATAGTTTTTGACAGATTTGACAATGTGTCTTTTGCTCTAGTTCATTAATTGCAGCATCTCTGGACATATTACATATCTGCATAGAAAGTTTACATGTGCAATACCATACAACAAAGTGGTTTTAAAATTCAGAAAGCAGCAATGTTTCATATCCATCTATTTAAACATGAGTAATTTCTAAATGTTGTTAATTTGTTTATTTATAAATAAATTTTAATTTAGCTTAAGGGTTACATGTTTTGTTAATTGTAGTCTGGCTTTGATATCTGATTAAAAAAAATTAAAATGTTGAATTTTGCTATGTAGAGGTGTGGTATGAACCTTCTCCTTTGGAAAAAAAAATAATTTATGTATTTTTTGTTTAAAGATCTTTACTTCCTTAGCAGTATAATTAAATATCTATATTGTTTCAAAAGCACCAGCAAATTGAGTGTTTTTTATTGCAATTTAATGAAAAAATGAAATGAACAACAAACCCTTCTCATTCACTTGATGCCCAGACCTGTGCCATTTTGTAGATTTCTTAATAAGAAAATATATTTATTCTTGAGTGCTTTCATAATACATCAAGAAAGAAAGTTTTTAAAAATGTCTGAATTGGTCCAGTATTACCAGATACAGTGTCTTAAGAAAGTATTTATCCACTTTCAATAATGTCATATTTTTTTAGGTACTGTATATATGATGTATGCACTTTCCTCAATTTGATTTTTTAACCAAAACTTGAATGTTCAGACATTTTTTTATGGGTGAAGCTGCAGTTTTGGCATATATTAGATATAGATTAGATATTGTCAGGAGCTGATCCATTCAAGCACTTAAGATGTCTTTTTAAATGTTAATTTATAAGGTATACAAGTGAAGAAAAGTTCTAAGTAAAGGAGATAAAGTTGTAGGAGTTGAGTGAATATACTGGTACAACAATTTCCTGGAGTGCACTGCATTTATTTTTTTTCTTACAAATGATCTGACTCAAGAAAGCACTGCCAGGTGCACAGTGAATCCTTAAAGTTCCACAACTGCAAATCATTATTTAATAACAACAATAATTATAATAATTAAATTTATATAGCTCCTTTAAAAGTGGCTTATTAAAGAACTTTACAGTCAGGAAAAATACAATGAAAGGAGAGAGCAGAATTACATAATTACAATAAGAGTTTGGAATATAGCAGGAAAGCAAAAGAGCAGATAGAGAATAATTTAAATTTAAGTCTTTATTTGAAAGGGCTCAGGGAAAGTGACTCTCTGAAATCTTAGGGATAAAATTCTAGAGCTTTGGAGCATAGCAAGAGACCCATAGAATGTAGACAGGGCTGGGGGACAGACAGGAGACCAGAATTAGATACTACAGTAAGTTTCGGTGCTGTTCTGTGTACCTACAGATGCAGCCATTCAAAATGGGTGAGGTATTTCGCGGCATACCCCGGTGGGCGTGTCACAGTATCACGCGGTATCACGCGGTGTCACGTGTGTCACGTGACTAACTATCCGGCGTCGCCTTGTAAAACCGCCAGGGGGAGCTTAACCTCTCATGTACAGCATTTGAGCCTTTAATTTTGAACTGTGTATTACAGCATGTTAATCATCAGTCATTAAAATGTTGGTATATATTATGAAAGCAAGATTGCTCAGTTGGACAGAAGTACACAACCTACCTTTATCAGAAATATTTATGCATCAAAGCCTTTACTGAAGATATTACTAATAGTATTAATAATGGATGACTTTGGACAAGCTGTATACTCAAAGTATAATTTCTTTAGCACATTTGTACAAGCACTTGGAATCTGTCCAAGCCATACTTTGTCAGGCATTTTGTTTTACTTCAACGGGGCATAAAAACTTCCTTGCTTTTAACAGGGCGTTTCATAATTTCTAGCTACGAAAATGATTTAAAATGCGACACCTATCATTCAACTAGAGCTTAAAATATCACAAGGAAAAATACACACCGGTATTCCATTTCTCCCTAAACATTGTAAGCTTCGAAGTCTTTAACTAACGTGATACCGGAGTCAACAAGCATACTTTTAGAATTTGATTAAAAGGGAATATAATATGGAATCGCGTATCTAAAGAATTTAATAACGGTATGATTATATCCGTGTACTGCGGCAGAGCTATGTAGGGCTGTTTCGCCTGCCTGATCATGCGAGCTGTCTTGTAGCCTACTGGTCTAGGTGCGCGACTACCAACTAGCAGGTTGTGTGTTCGAATCCAGCTGGTGCTGGACTTTTATTTTAACAAACATTTCTTCGAAAAAATAGGTAAGCGATATTATGGACAATCAATTGACTTTTATATTTCAAAATATCGCAACATGATCGATATTTGCGATATTTTGAATATATCTTCCCTTCTGACAGCGGTTCCTGCTTCTATTGTGTGTGTGTGTGCAACAGTAAATTTTTATAGAGAAATGGAGGCTGGACAGTATGCGTTACAATATAAACATTTATATTGATTTAAATCGTGTTCTGATTTAAATCGCAAACGCGTGTTTAATTATGTGTTTTTTAATCATGATCAGGCTAATGCATTTCTACATTTTCTGTATGAACCAGCTTAGAGGTTCATACAGAAAGACAGCTTGTGTTTAAATTGAGTGTAAGGTAATTTATGCTTCTAAAGTCATGGTCAGTATTGTTGTACTGTGCTGTACTGTGTCACATTATTTTATAGTGTTTTTATTGCGTTATTAAATCCGGTGGCGCTGTGTTAGTTTCCTGACTCACATTATTTAAACTGCGACACTGATCATTCATCTCTAAATAAACTTTATTTTATATAGAGTTTTAAGCGAATAGGTAATTAGATTGCTCATAAACCTAATCACTTTTTCTACATAAACACAGCGTGATTGCTCTCTGAAAATGCTTTTCCTTTATTTTTAAAGTAGGCTCAGATTTCAACTATAGATCGTATTATTATAAACTTTCTTGGAAAAATGTATTTTATGTAAACCATGTTTGCTATTAATTCATTTAGGGCTAAAATACGTTCATTGTCTTCTAATCGAGTCGACATTGGAAGCCTGCCACAACCGGACCATTAAACCAACGCATTAGCACGTCAAAGCCCATTGAGCCAGTATTGGCTTTAGTATCCCCCCCTTCTCCCCTCAATTCAATTCAATTCAAGGTGTTTTATTTGCATGACAGATGGGTACAAGCAGTGTTGGGTACTGTATGTATATTGTAACGCTTACGGCAGACAGGCACTGTGTAGGAGCCGGCGCACCAGAGCAGCGCCTGCAATTTTTATATTTATAACTTAGTTTTTAAAATTAGTCAAGCAATACGAAGCATCTCCTTTTACTTAGTGCCTGAGCATACTGCAACGCGTGTGAAGCCCATAAACGATATTAATTTTGGAACTTAAACATACAATATATGGCTGGTCTCAGTACTTTAAAGAAAACATACACACCAGTATTCCATTTCTCCCTAAACATTTTAAGCATCGAAGTCTTTAACTAACGCGATACCGGAGTCAACAAGCATACTTTTAGAATTTGTTTAAAAGGGAATATAATATGGAATCGCGTATCTCCAGAATTTAAAGACCAGACAATCGCAAACTCGTTTTCAATAAAATTATTTTATTCATTCAGCAGTTTGTGAGAGGGACATCCAGCAGGGAGAGACACACACACCGGTTTTCATTGACAACATTGTTTTTTTTTCAATTCCTCTTGTCTAACAGGAATGTTTTGTTTGTGGACAGACTGTTAGACAAGAGGAAAAGACCGCCTCCTCCTACGAAGCATTTCGTTGATCCGATCACGAATTCTTTTCCAGTCGTACGCAGCAAGGGTTAAGAATCTCCGATTCACCATCGTACTAATGGTTTCCCGGAGATTGGGTTAAAAAAAAACAAAAAACATACTAACAACTGTGCCATCCTACTCCTTAGTTAATACATTTTATTATTCATAAACAGTTAACATTGTTAGCAAAATATTTTGAATTATATTTAACCATATTTTTTCTTTAGTTTTATATTTAACTTATTATATGATAGTCAGACTTAATGTATATTTGAACAATGAAAATATATTTTTACAAGATTTTACATTAAGCACTTAAAATTAATATGGTTAATAATAGTAAACTGTAACATGCTGTAACAAGATCGGTTACAAGAAGAAAATGCTTTCAGAGAAAATGTTTCAACCAAACCTGTTCCCACACACCCCGCCCCCACTACCATTAGAATATACACAAACATTTTAGCGTTTCATTCTGAGCAGAAGACCCTCACACCTGAAGAGTGCTGGCTGTGAGGAATTAAACCGGTTTTACAGGTTTCAATCACAGACCATGTGACATGGGACTCAGTAAACTACAGTAGCACCGTATTTGATAACGCTTTAAAAACGCTATAAAATAATGTGACTTGGCACAGAACAAGTTTACAACACAGTACAAAGATAAATGCTGACCATGACTTTAGAAGCATAAATTGCCTTACACTCAATTTAAACACAAGCTGTCTTTAGCCCTCTAAGCTGGTTCATACAGAAATGTAGAGATCTAGGCTCAGAACACACAGCTTCATTAGCGAATACATATGCAGGACAACTAGAGAAGACGTTTTACAGAGGGTGGATTTTTAGAAACATCCCATCAGACATCCCATCATATTCACAACGTGAAATCTAGAAAATAATATTATGTAACCAAAATCCGCAATATGGAAACAGAACCTGTGTAATTGTTGATAGATGATGTACTCGTAACATTTTTTCAAGACGAACTACAACATTTAAAAAATGAATTGTATGTACTTGATATCTCTAATCAATCCACGGGTCCCAGCACAAAACGAAAGTAAAACGCATACCGTTTCTCGCTTCTTATTGCTCAAAAGTAATTTGACCGTATGAAATGCATAATATAAACCTAGAAACATATACGTGAGCAGTACTTAAGCACTGTAGTATCGGTGTTAAGACATACCTCTCAAATACTGTAAATCAAGTTAAAAATATCTCAAGACCGATTCTGGTCGTAATGAAACCATGCAAGGGAGTTTTTATGTCCGTTGCAGTTCTTTTGCAACATGAATATAATTATATCGTTATTAATTTCTTGAGATACGCGATTCCATATTATATTCCCTTTTAATCAAATTCTAAAAGTATGCTTGTTGACTCCGGTATCACGTTAGTTAAAGACTTCGAAGCTTACAATGTTTAGGGAGAAATGGAATACCGGTGTGTATTTTTTTCTTTAAAGTACCAAGACCAGCCATATACTGTATGTTTATGTTAAGATTTCCCTTCAGTGGTAAAATTAGATATGAATATTCAATACTTAAACGGGCACAGTTAAGACATTAAATATACATATACATATTGTATACAGTACAGTTTGCATACGGTAATATGTTTATGTTACGCGATTAAAAAATAAATAAAACTGGAAGGTCCAGCACCACCATTATGTTTATATGGTTGTTTTTGTTGGTTGGTTGTTATTATGGTTATTAATAATACGATCTATAGTTGAAATCTGAGCCTAAATAAAAAGAAAAAGCAAGTGATTAGGTTTATGAGCAATCTAATTACTTATTCGTTTAAAAAGCTATATAAAATAAAGTTTATTATTAATTTGCTGGACAGAGCGGTGAACATTATTATGCATGAGACAAAGATAACGATCCTGATCAGTTTAGAAATCTGTGTACGCTGTAAGGTTTTTACTTCTTAAACTTTTAAAATACACGTTTAGAATAGAAAGAAATCCTCTTCCTGGTATAGCACACCAGCACGTCTTTTTTCTCCAATCAGAGGGGTGTCAGATGGTGTCAGCCAATCACCATTCTGCGTTGGGTAGCAACGGGTGACTGTTCTCAGGCGGAGGATGTAAGCAGCTTAATGTTCGTGTTAAATATTTTTTTTTAATTCAATTAAACGGGCACAGTTAAGACATTAAATATACATATACATACTGTATACAGTACAGTTTGCATACGGTAATATGTTTATGTTACGCGATTAAAAAATAAATAAATAAAAATGAAAAGTCCAGCACCAGCTGGATTTGAACACACAACCTGCTAGTTGGTAGTCACGCACCTAGACCAGTAGGCTACAAGACAGCTTGCATGATCAGGCAGGCGAAACAGCCCTACATAGCTCTGCCGCAGTACACGGATATAATCATACCGTTATTAAATTCTTTAGATACGCGATTCCATATTATATTCCCTTTTTAATCAAATTCTAAAAGTATGCTTGTTGACTCCGGTATCACGTTAGTTAAAGACTTCGAAGCTTACAATGTTTAGGGAGAAATGGAATACTGGTGTGTATTTTTTTCTTTAAAGTACCAAGACCAGCCATATACTGTATGTTTACGTTCCAAAATTAATATCGTTTATGGCCTTCACACGCGTTACAGTATGCTCCTATTCTTTGTATGCTCAGCTACTAAGATTTCCCTTCAGTGGTAAAATTCAATATCTACAACAGGCACAGTAAAGACGTTTACAGTACAGTAAGTCTTTCTACGACAGACCAACGGACCACGAGTGCCCCTGTCGGTCAACCAATCACGCACCGCGGTATCGCGTGTCATCTTACCTGCGGTATCTGTACTGCGGTGTCTGTACCGCGCACTTTGAATGGCTGCATCTGTATGGTCATATGCAGGTTGTTCGCACGAACTCGTATTGAGCAGTATTTCTCGCATTGTGAATGTATGTACACAGCGTTCCCGCAGGGTGTAAGGTGGATACCCATGTGAGCCTGAAAGCGCTACATTATTAATAATATCTTCCGTGTCCCATTGACATTTGAATGTTCTTTGTGTAAAAAGTGTAAAATGAGGCTATACACAACGTGTCTCCTCTATAACTCTTCTGCCAGAGCCTCACAACATTGTCCAATAATACTCTTCTTGTGTCTTATTTTTAGTTTAGCAGGATTTGAGCTACAGTATATGAATATAATTATACAGTTATTAATTTCTTTAGATATGCAATTCCATATTATATTTCCTATTAATCAAATTCTAAAAAGTATGCGTTTTTTACTGCGATAACAAGCGTAAGTATAAGGTTAAAACATTTTAACTTTTTAGAAAGAATATAAACTTAATATAGTCAGAAGGAGTATGTAAACACAGTATGTAACAGAATGAAAGACTTGATGATTAAGATGTTTAGGAAGAAAGTGGAATACTGGTGTGCATTTTTTATTTAAAATACCAATACCAGCCATATACAGTTTACATGATATGTTTATGTTCCTTAATTAATATTGTTTATGACCTTCAGAGACATTATGTTCCTCTTCTTTTTATGCTCAGCTACTAAAATTTCCCTTTAGTTATAACATTCCATATAAATATTCAATACAAAGCATATTAAACCAAGCACAGTAAAGAGATGCACAAACAACTTTTTTTCCAGTTGGTTGCAGTAACAATTAAATTCTTTGTTACAATCCTCAGGATTTAAAATGTTCTTTTTAGTTCCATGGAAGTCCCTTAGTGGAGTGATCTGGATATTGTTGATTCCATTTAGCAAGTCTGGAGAGGTAGCTTTATCTAGACACACTTCTTAATGATCAAATTCTCCATGCCCAAAAAGATACTAAGGATCAAGAATATTTTTATACTCTTCTCATATATCTTTGACTGAGACTGAGGCTGTAAGAGGAGTGCAAATACAAATAACCCAAAACATCAGTTCAGAGGAATCAACAGTCTCTGCTGATGTGTAAATGGATGTTAGTAGGTAACCTGCCTGGGCTATCAGCAGGCAGTTAGCAGGAGAGCCTGGAAGGCTAATTGGGAGTTAGACTGCAGAATGTGTTTGACTGAGTTTCTTAGACATCTGTTAGAATTAATAGTCAGTGGCTGCACAGCCACACATTCTGGAGCAATTAAAAAATAAAACTTTTTTTCTCCTAATTAGGACACAGGATATTTAATTATTCTGATTAAATATAATAACTGTAAAATGTTAAGTTTCAATCTCTCTGAGTCTGTGGAGTTCGCCTTGTTTTTTGGTACCAAAACTTGAGGAGACATCACAATTCAGTATAGATTATAGAAAAGTGAACGCTGAAACTCCGCCAGACATCACATGTACTATATAACCATAATCAAGGGCCAATGTGCTGTTCACTTATGTTACAGGGTTACTCCCTGGAAATTAAACAAAAGAAGGGCATGGAGAACATTTGAGCTCTAGGGATATTTTTCTGTAAGCTGAAGAGTTATATACAGATGCAGGCATTCAAAATGCACGGTACAAACCCATACCACGGGCATCTACGCGTGCGCCACTGTAACCTACATGATTGGCTGGCCAAAATGACCAACAGAGGCACTCGTGGTGCATTGGTCGGTAGTGAAAAGATTTAATCATTTAATCTCTTTACTGTGCACATTTTAATCTGCTTAGTATTGAATATTAATATGGAATTTAACCACTAAGGGGAAATTTTAGTAGCTGAGCATAAAAAGAATAGGAGCATAACGCATCTGAAGGTCATAACCTATATTAATTTATGAACATAAACATATTATGTAAACTCTATATTGTTGGTCTTGGTATTTAAAAAAAATACACACCAGTATTCATTTCTCCCTAAACATTTTAAGCATCAAAGTCTTACATGTGGTTATTTCGGAAACATTTTTATGTGCTCCTTGCTCCTTCTGACCATGTGACTGTACATTTATACAGTATACAGTACTTTGTGAAAAAAGTGATAGTTTTAAGGTTTTCTGCGAATACGCTCGATACCGGAGAAAACAGAAGCATACTTCTAGAATTTGATTAACAGGGAATATAATATGGAATCATGTATCTAAAGAAATTAATAACAGTATAAATATATTGATGTACTGTTGCACAAACAGTAGTATAAGACATGACTGCATCGGTGGTGTGATAGCTTAAGTGACTGACTTATAACCCTGAGATTGAGTGTTCAAACCCAGCTGTCGCCATCGGTTTTCTTTTAACAAATAAACATTTATTTGGAAAACTAAAATAGCAAATATTATTGGCATTATATTGACATTTTTTATATTTCTAAATATCACAACATGTTCGTACTGTATGTACACAGCGGTACTGCAGGTTGTACTGTAGAGCTCAAATCCACATGAGCCCGAAAGCTCTAGATTAATGTGCATTTGTCCGGCGCTGCGCAGTTATCGCATATATCTCTCTATGTGTCTACATTGTTTGTGAACCAACTGGTTTCACAGGTATTTTCAAATTAGAATAAGGGCAAGTCCACCTTCCCCACTGACATGTTTTCTTAGAAAAACAGATTCACAACGCGAAGCTGTGTCAGTCTTCTGTGTAAAAAAAATCAGTTTGAACACCATGGGTGCTTGTTTTAAGATGCTGCTGAGTAAAGAATAGGAGTTTTCCTGCTGTCAGCAGTACCCTTAACTGAATGAAAACAGGACATAAAGGGTTTCAGAAATCAAACAAAGCTTTATTCTTTTGTTTTGTGGTCTGGGTAATTGGAGGCTACGCTGCTATGCTTCCTATGGTGACATATGGGTTTTTCACATGTATTGTATGTACAGTTTACATACAGTAATATGTTTATGTTCCTAAATTAATATCTTTTATGAGCATGTTAAAGGCATGGTGAATTGGAGATTCTCAAGAATTACTTTGTATGATTGGAAACAAATGTGTGATCGGATCAATGAAATGCTTTGGTGGTACTTTTTGTCAATGAAAAAATAAAGTATTTTCGTTTACAAAGACGGTTACAAAGAATGTGGACCAGGGTAATACTTTGAGTTTACAGCTTGTCCAAGGTCATTCATTATTAATACCATTAGTAATATCTTCGGTAAAGACTTTGATGGCGACAGCTCAAACGCTGTACATGAGAGGTTGAGCTTTATTAGCTCCACCTGACGGTAATTCTGGATACTATTATCTTTCTTGCGGTATTATGAGGTTTTATACAGTAACCCGTGTTATGACGTGTTATACCGTGACACGCCCACCGCATTTTACCGTGGCATACCCCGCTCATTTTGAATGGCTGCATCTGTAGGAGACGTGTCTCATTTCTTTTCCTTTCAGCGTGGAATTAACCTTTACATATTCCATTGCAGACAACATATGCAGTGCACTTCCCTACTCAAAGTTCTTTAACACGCATTATGTTTGTTACAAAGGTTGGGGTGTTACAGATGTAACCATTTAAAATTTCTGGTAAAACCCCGCACTGCACAGAATTATCTGCAGAATGCCGGAGAATACCACATACGTGATTGGCTGGCCAAAATGACTGACAGGTGGCACTTGTGATGCATTGGTTGTTAGTGAAATGATTGCTTCATTTAATATCTTTACTGTGCATGTTTAAATCCACTTAATATTGAATATTAATATGGAATCTTATGACTGAAGAGAAATTTTGATAACTGAGCATAAAAATAATTGAACATAACATCTCTGAATGTCATAAACAATATAAATGTAGGAATATAAATATATTACCAAACTGTATATGTCTGGTAGTGGTTGTTTAAATACAAAATACACAACTATAGCTTATAACAAAGCTATAAAAGCGTATATAAAAACTATAAAAAGCTATTAATACTTACGCTTTTTATCACTGTAAAAAACAGCATACTTTTTAAATCTACTTAATAGGGAAAATAATATAGAATTGTTGTTTCGACCCCAAGTGTCTAAGGGGTAAAGGGGTGTAACATTTAGGATAATTCTTTTGGAAGCAGGTGGGTTTTGGTGAGGGACTAGGAAGTGTGATAAGGGTAAGGAACTAGAGTGGTGCCAAAGAAAAGAAAATAACAAACAAAATGGAGCTGGCTAGGACAGTGAGGGAAAGCTAATCTGACTACAAAAGAAAACCCGAAACACACGGTCTTTGGCTTCTTCAACACCCTAGCTAACCTGCACTGACTACCCAAAACCATACAAGACAAACAGCACTCACCCGTATTAAACTAGTGTACTAATACAAAATCAACTAAGTGTGTAAAGTGTACCCAACAGCCTAAACTAACCTAAACTAATACAAAAGTTCACACAAAAACACAAGTGAACCAGGAATACAAATAAGGGAAAACAAGAGTAATCAATAGGAACAGGGTACAAAAGAACACAAAGGTTGAACATGTAACACGTTATTGCAAGGTAATGACAAAACAAGGATGAACACACAAACAAACGAAAGTACAAAGAAACTAACAGAAAACCAACAAAACAACAAAGCTGAAGCTATGCGAAAATACACATACAAAGCAAAACAAACCAACAAACGAAGCCGAAGCAATAACCAGAAGCGAAGCGAAGCGAAGCGAAGCGATAACCAAAACCAAATGGGACCAAAGTCAAACGAAAGGCCTTTTCTTGCTGAAAACCTCCATGTTAAATAGTGAATAAAATGAGTTGAGATTGATGAGAGCTGATTGATGATGACATCATACTGAAACAGTGAGTGATGGTGGGCCAATGGGGAAGGGAGAATAATCAAGGGTCAGCAGTGTGGACATAACAGAAAAAACACACACAGAACACACACTGGGACGTAACAATTGTATAGCTAAATAAATTAATAATATTCATTTAAGAATCTAAATATATTTATATAGCTGAAAGTATTACCGTAGTCCACTTTATTTGTAAACAGCTGCATAAATATGACTCATTCACACATGATTACTTGGAAACATTTTGCTGAGTGTCTTGTTGGCATAAGGGCTTCAGTGTGTGACTTGTATTCTGTCACCGCATAAGTTCCCCTTCCTAGTAAATATTATGGACAATGTGTGTCCCCATGTGTGTCAGTATGTTTTGTTTTTTCACACTTCCTGTATTTAGGTACCCTCCCCCCCCCCCCATATTGGTCCATCATTACACCATTGCTGCAGTCGTTACATCATTATCAATCTACTCCCGGCTAATCAGAGTCCAAGATCTACAGTTTATATACCTGGAGAAGTTTCGACTCCAACAGCTCCAGCTCAATTTAGACCGCTTATTGCAAAACTTTTTGCTTGTTTTGCTAGCTTCGGCTTTGTTTTGCTTGTTTACTTTTTGTTTGTGTTATTTGTGCTTGTATTACCTCGCTCGTTACTCCTTACTTGTTCTCATTGTACCCCATCCCTGGCTTGTGTATTGTATATTTGCATATTACCTGTTTTCTACCATTGTGCAATTTGTTCACTCGAATTTGTGTTTAACTGTGAAGTTGTTGTACACTTGGGGAAAAGGTAATAGGTAAGATTATTGGATATTTATATTTCACTCGTAGGTTTGTTTTCTATTAGCTAGATCTGTGTAGTTTAGTTATTTTCTTTCCTTTGGCACCACTCGTGTTCCTTTTTGCCCCGTGTGTGTTTGTATAGTACAAATATTATACCAGTCACTTATTCATTGTATTCACGTGTAAATAATATATAAGTTTTTCACCAGATTTTTGTTGTCAAGCTTCCTAAATATCTCACCAGAAACCCACTTGCATCCAAACCCATCCTGAATGTTATGCATTTTACCCCAAGACACCTGGGGTCGTAACATAAATATCACAGAGTGTTCAAAGTTAAATTAGATCAACAGCATGATTGAACAAATGTGTATACTGTCAACATTTGGAGTAATAAGCAGTTCAATTGGTTTAATTCAAGTCAATTCAAAATACCTTATTAATTCAAGGAGGAAATATAAAGTTTTTACAACAAGCCTTAAAAATAAATTGTATTTATTATTATAATTGAGAATTACAAAATTAAAAAGACAGCTGAAAATGAACTATAATAACTTACCTGATATTTATTCACAAAATGAATTTATTAATAACTAATAATTTCATACTACTTGTATGCACCTTTTTTTGAGACAGGTTGAGATAGGTTGTTCCAGACCTCTCTTTAATTTGTGAAGCTCCCTCTGTATTTATTGTTTTCACACAAGAATAAACTACATATACAGATGCAGCCATTCAAAAAGCGTGGGGTATTTCACGGTACACTGCAGTGGGCGTGTCGCATGAAAAATATATCGCGTCATTTGACATCATACCGGAAAGTATCCAGAATCACCTTGTAAAGCCGCCAGGGGGAGCCAATAAAGCTTACAGCATGTTAATCATCAGTCATTAAAAAGTTGGTATATTTTATGAAAGCAAGATTGCTCAGTTTGGCAAAAGTACACTACCTACCTTTATCATAAATATTTTAATTATGCAGAAATATTTTATGCATCAAAGCCTTTACCAAAGATATTACTAATAGTATTAATAATGAATGACTTTGGACAAGCTGTAAACTCAAAGTATTATGCTGGTCCACATTCTCGCTAACCATCATTTTAAGCGAAAAGACTTTTATTTTTTTCTTTGACAAACACCACAGCATTTTGTTGATCTAACAAAGAGGACAGGGCATTAGCTAGCCAATATGATAAAGGAATAAATGACTTTTTTTGTTAATTTCTTTAGCACATTTGTACAAGCACTTGGAAACTGTCTAAGCCCTAGTTTGCCAGGCATTTTCTTTTACTATAACGGGCATAAAAACTCCCTTGCTTTTTACAGAGCATTTCATAATTTCTAAAAACGGATTTTCTTTTAAACTGCAACACTTATCATTCAACCAGAGCTCAAAATATCACAAGGATCCTCAAGAGCACAACAAAGACTGTATTAAAAGATACTTGTATCAGATACATGAGAATCCAAGCTTTTTATCTTTGTTTTCTTATCTACGCTAAGAAGTAGTCTTTAAAATTGATCACACAGTAAAAAGTCAAATTTCAGGGGCGTCCGTATACCAGAGATTATGGTACTGCTTCAGAAGGGTGTCAGCCAGTCAGATTCCAGGACCGGAATTATCTGTTTTATAATCAAGAATATGTAATCACGTATCTAAATAAATAAATAATTATATTAATTTAAGGATCTAAATATCTAAATCTATGTATCTATATAGCTGGTTGTATTGCTGTATTTCACCTTCTTTGTAAACATGTTTTGTTAACACCCAAAACGCAGGTGGATTCTGTTTTTTGGTCTGTTATGGTCTGTAGCTCAAATCCTGCTTAACTAAAAATTAGACACAAGAAGAGTATCATTGGAAAATGTTGTGAGGCTCTGGCAGAATTTCTCTGTAACCTGAAGAGTTATAGAGGAGACAGGTTGTGTATCGCTTCTTTTGACACTTTTTTTAATCATTTAATCTCTTTACCGTGCACATTTTAATCCGCGTAGTATTGAATATTTATATGGAATTTTACCACTAAAGGGAAGTTTTAGTAACTAAGCATAAAACCCAGAGGAGCATAACGAAGTTCATAAAGGTCATAAACTATATAAATTTAGGATCATAAACATATTATCTAAACTGTATGTTGCTGTTAGTGGTATTTTAAAGAAAAAAATACACACCAATACTCAATTTTTCCCTAAACATTTTAAGCACCAAAGTCTTACATGTGGTTGACCTTCCGACCATATTACTGTAATATTTGTATTGCTGTTTCAGTGCGTGTCACATGACTTGACTCTGTGATGTCAGGGCTTGAGCGATCGATTTACAGTACTGTATAAGGGTGAGGTCGGGTGTTTTCTTTTAACAGAAACACTTCTTTGAAAAACTAAAATAGCTAATATTATGGACACTACAGTATATTGACATTTTTTATATTTCAAAATAACACGTTTGTACTGTATGTACACTACACAGCGGTACTGTAGGGGGCAAATCCACCTGAGCCCAAAAGCCCAACATTAATGTGCATTTACCTGGCGCTGCGTGGTTTTCATCACTCTCTGCGGGAGTGCTGGCTGTGACGAATTAAACCGGTTTCACAGGTATTTTCAAAGTAGATGGGGGCGAGTCTTCCAGCGAAAGACATCTCCCCCCCCCTCCAAAACCCATTTTTTTTGCTTACAGTAGTAGTACTTAAGTACAGTACAGTAAGTACTTACAGTACAGTACAGTAGTACTTCTCATGTTAAGAAAGTTATGTGTTAGTATAAACTATAAGTAATCAATAATATTAAATTTAGCACTGTAATAAATTGTGCTAATAATAAATTCTATTCTACTCTGAGAATGTAGGGGGGAGGAAGAATGCCCATGGTCTTTTCACTGATAAACTTGTGTCAAGCTGTCAAAAAAAAGTTTTTTTTTAATTAAAAGTCAATTGTGTGTCCATAATATTGCTATTTTGATATTGCTAATTGCTATTGCTACTGAGTCTCTGTGTCTACAGTACATTGTTTGTGAACAAACCTGTTTCACAGGTATTTTCAATCCTCAGCCACTGTTGTTTCATCGGTTGTTATCCTGTAAAGCGCTTTGAGGAGCCACCTTTTAAGGCGCTATATAAAATAAAGTTTATTATTATTATTCTTAATATTGATCATATGTTTCCTCCCAGAACTTGTAAATTGTTGTTGTTATTGTTGTTGTTATCCTGTAAAGCACTTTGAGAAGCATACTGTCCAGCTTGTCAGGTGCATTCTCTTGTAAAATAATAAGTAGAGCTTTGGGGTTATTAGTGCTCCACTTACAGCAACCCAATGTAAATACATTTTGTCTCCAAATCCACCACCACTAGTATCATAGCCCTGCCAAACAATGCAAATTCCGCTGCAATGGTTGTGTGCAGGAATTATTCAGTATGGCATCTCCATGTTCAAGTAAACACTGATCTGTGTGCAGATGCAAATGCATTTAAAAAAAGTTTTTTTTTAAAAGCCACCTGTAAAGGCGCTATATAAAATAAAGTTTATTATTATTATTGATATTGATTATATTCTTTCTCCCAGGACTTGTAAAACTGTTGTTGTTATGGTTGTTAGCCCGTAAAGCACTTTGAGAAGCATACTGTCCAGCATATTGTATTTCATTGCACTTTGACAGATTGTCTTATAATCACTTGTTGTTAGAATATCCCCCAAGAGGATATTCCCCCCAAGAGGATATAGAGGATATCCCCCAAGAGGTATCCAGGTAACAGTGGAACGGGCGTACAGTCTGGGGAGATCGCCCATTTTCCATGTAAACAGTTCCCTGGTTCCGCACCCCTTGGTGTTTCTCTCTCTCTCTGTCTCTCTCGGGCCCACGCTCTTGGCGGGCTTGTCTTGTGTCTCTCTCTCGTCTGGGCGCGGGGAGGTGCTGGCGGGTGGTGACGGAGAACAAATAAAGCGCAGTTTTTAACTCCACAAGTTTCTCAACTAACCCAAATTCATTACATTGGTGTCAGAGCGGGAGGATGGACAGTGAACTGCCGATGATGTCGGACTCAGAGAACCACCGGTTCCCCCAGCCCCGGGGACTCCAGATGCTGTTGGGAAACGGGAGCGGGGTGGCCTAAAGGGGGAAAGGCCGCCCTTGAGCGATGCTACCCCCGCTCCGGAAAGGCAGAAGGAGCGCTTCACCCCGCCTGCTGTGGGAAGAGTTGGCCACAGCCGGGGCTTATTCCTTCCCTGCCTCACCGAGGGCAGACCCTGCCGGGCCCTCATCGACACCTGTTTAACCATCACCCTGCTGCGGCCTGGTGTCCTGCCGGACACCAAGGCAGCCGGACCCCCAGGGCGCTCACCGTGCACTTTGGGGCTGCGAGGGTGAAACACCCCTTCTACTTTGCCCCAGTCCGCGAGGACTGTATCCTGGGGTTGTACTGGTTGCAGCACCCCTCTATGTGTACAGTAGAGCCTCCTGTCCTGGCTGGTGGAGCTCATACAGCTGTGTCTGGAGAGAATCCAGGGTATCAGCTTCAACCACACGCCTGGGTAGCTTGTTCCCCCCTCCCACCCCTCTCTGTGTACAGTAGAGCCTCCTGTCCTGGCTGGCTCTACTCTACACAGAGAGGGGCAGGAGGGGGAAACAAGCTGCCAAGCCATGTGGAATGCTACAGAACCCTAAACAGACAATACACACTAGCCAAATATTTGACCAAGATATCCAGAATATATATTCTGAATATATAGAATATATATATATCTATAGAATATATATATAGACCCAGCTGCATGAGCTCCACCAGTAAAACTCAAAGTATTACGCTGATCCACACTATTTGCAACTGTCATTTTAAATGAAAAGACTTTATTTTTTCATCGACAAAAGTAACACCCACCACAGCATTTCGTTGATATAACTAACAAGGATGGGGCATTAGTTCCCTAATATGATAAAGGAATAACTTACTTTTTTGTTTATTTCTTTAGCACATTTATTTGAACATTTCCATCGATTGTACAAGCATTGAAAAACTGTTCAATCCCTAGTTCTTCGGGCATTTTCTTTTACTATAACAGATATAAAACTCCTTTGCTTTTAACAGAGCATTTCATAATTTCTAACAACGAAAATGATTTAAACTGCGACACTTTTATCATTCAACGAGAGCTCAAAATATCACAAGAATCCTCAAGAGATCAACAAAGACAACAGAAAAAGATATGTGTATAAGATACTGTCCATGGGAATCCAAGCTTTTTTATCTACGCTAAGAAGTAGTCTTTAAAATTTCTTCAGTACACAATGAAGTCAAAATTCCGGGATGTGCCTATATTAGAAAATATAGGAACAAGTAATAGGTTTATTCCATGCTGAAAAAAAGAAGAGAGAAAAAATGGATACAATTAAATAAGTCATTTAACAAATACAAAAACAGAAAGATGTCTTCCTACAGGAAAGGTGAGCTCAATAATTTCAAAGCCATGAAAAACTTACAATGCTTCAGATTTCCTTTTGTTGACACCAATGTACAGGTTATTTTCATACAGATCTCAGAAGTGACATAAAATGAAAAATACTGTGAGAAACAATAACATGATAAATTAAAAGTATAAAAGACTTGTTTAAATGCAGTGAAACAACTTTAACCCTTGACCTAATTCAGCACTCAACGTATTCTTCTTCAGAGTTGAACAACATGCTTCCATTGTCATTTTTTCTAATTTTGGATTTTATTTCACCATCTATTGCTGCTGAACAGAGCTTTGCAAAATTAAGCAGCTTTGTCTTTCCAGTATAAGACTGTAAAACTTCATTGTATAGGTGCACTCATTGCTAGCTCTGCAATGGCAGCTGTTGAAACAATTGTGTTCCTGTCCACATTTATCCTCTGAAATGCTTTCATCATGATCCCCCTTTCTTCTGAATAATTTCAGCACCTTCTTGTATCGTAGAACAACACTGGAAGGAGCATTAACTGCAATACAAAGTTGGAAGGTGAAGTATTAAATGAGCAGGGTAGAGAAATCTTACACAGAGAAAAACAATTCATTCATTAAGGAATACTATCTAGGTTTTTGTCATGACTGGTTCTCAGAGACAACACAGTTACTGCAACCAATAACAAATTTTCCTTCTTTCCATAACATAATTATATTCAAAATTATCCTAAAATCACTTGTTTTTAAAAAATCTAATTGAAACCTGTGTTACAGCCACTGACAGAATGATCCTGTAGCAGGTGCTGCAGAAACCAGCAAGTCCCTCTAGAGGTCCTAGTCGAGGTTTTTAAATGATTCATAATAACTTGGCTACTGTTATTGGTGGTGGTGGAGGGGAGTCCCCATTACCTGTAAAGCGCTTTGAGTGGAGTGTCCAGAAAAGCGCTATATAAGTGTAAGCAATTATTATTATTATTATTATTATAATTATTATTATTATTACTGGTGTTTTGTAATCCACCATAAATGGGAAAAACAAAACACAAATATAGTGAACAAAGTAAAATATAATGGCTAGAAAAAATATAAAAGCACGCATTAGTCAGAAGTGCTCCTTTCTGTTTTAGTGTCTATGTGATTCTGTTTGGAAGTTGGGACCCCAGGATATCTTCAGATACAGAAGGTGTTGTATACAACATGAGGGGTCAACTGAAATATTGCCATTTCAGTGTAAAGATAATAAGCTGCTACCTCCACATCCTGGTCAATCTTTCAATCACCTTTCCCAATGAAATGACACTTACACTACCCAATTAGGTAAAAATAATTAAGTAATATACAAAACAAACTCATTTTTACATACTGTATGCAGCAGCCACAGTAGTATTTACCTCTCTTACTGCCTCTATGAACTTAACTCTTCTTCCCTTTCTTACTAATTCACTTTTTCTTGTGAGAAGAATCAGAAGAGGATTCAAATGATAGTGAAGAGCTTAATGTGTGTTAATCTTCTGATAAAGATGACTTAGTTGAAGGAGTTGCCATTCTTTTTCTTCCTGTGAAAAGCAACAAATATGTTATTTAAAGAAATTTTAAATATTTAATATAGTAAATATACATACAGAAGCAGCCATCCAAAACGAGCGAGGTATGCTGCAGTACAACGCGGGGGGCGTGTCGGATCATAATGTGTCATAACGCGTCGTATCGCATAATACCACAGCTATGATAATAGTATCAGGAATCACTGCCAGGTGGAGCTAATAAATCTTAATGCCTCATGTACAGCATTTGAGCTGTCAACAGAAAACATCTGGTTTTGAATCCTTATCACTGCTGAAGGACAATCTTTTTTCCAATTAAGAATTTAAGTTGTACACTTTTTAGACTTTTAATTTTAAACAGTGTATTACAGCATGTTAATCATGAAAAAGTTGGTATATTTTATAAAAGCAAGATTGCTCAGTTGGAAAAAAGTACACAACCTACCACATACCAAACAAATTAGCAGGTGATTGAGACAGCGCACACTGAGTTAGAGAAGAGGTGGCGCTTATTGTATTTCTGGCTGTTATGTCAGTTTAGTATTTTATATACATCTAAATAAAGTCAGGCATCAGGTGCATAATCTATAAGTAATCAATAATTCGTATTAAAACTCGCACCGTGATAAATTGTTGCACTTCCACATCTAAAAACATTAATTTGCAAGACTGTGTTCAAACATATGTTAAATCTGGCTATCAAAAAACCAGGGTTCACTTTTTTTCTCTCTCCCTACTCTCTCTGACCTGCTGCGATTCAGACCCAGAATGGTGAAAAATGGGAACAGGTGAGGCAGGCAGAGGGAAGGGGGAGAGGACGTGTCTTCCCACCTCTATGACTAAAGAAAGTGTCAAAGAGAAATGGCTTGATCAACATACAGAGCTGAAAAAGTTTGGTGTGGTCTTCTCCACTTTAAAGGTACACTCCTTGTGGATGAATTTTCACCTCGCACATTTGCCCACCAGCTAACGTACAGAAACAAACTGAATACAAAATGAATACAAGAATAGCAATTACAAACATTAAAAAAACATACTTGCTTTATACTGTTATACGGTACAGTGTATTCACTCTATGGTCACTACACTGCCCAGTAAACCTCTTTCCCACAATTTCACTGGAGCAAGATCACCTAGCTGATTCACAGCTGGATACAATTTTATCTTGCAGAAATTCACATATTTATCAACATATTGACTAAAACTATCCATCGCAGTAATCTCACTGTACACCCCAGTGCTCACTCAATGTTCACACTCCCAGTAAAATAAAAACCCATTTCCCGCATTTTCACCTCGCACTAGGGGGGAAGGAACAGTGCCCGCTGTCATTTTTTCATGTGATGTGTGATGTATTAAAACAAATCTCTGCTTAATATAATCCCATAATATAATGTCCATAATAGTTGCTATTTTAGGTTTTCAAAGAAAAGTTTATTTGTTAAAAGAAAACTCATGGCGACAGCTGGATTTAAACACCCAACTTCCAGCATGCAAGGCACACACCTAACCCATTACACCAACACACCACTTAACATTTACTTAAGCTGTGTAGGGGCAATGCTTGTTAATAAGACATAATTAAGTGTTGCTGTGCTTTCCCAAATGAGGCCTCATCTCTCTCTTCATCTCTGTGGTGCAGCCACAGAGAAGCTATTCATGCAGGCTGATTTAAAGATGTTTTCTTTTGATAAGGGACAGCTCCCAAAGGGGATGCACTTAGCTAAGCCTGGCTATCATGATCAATGGTCATCAATTGGCGCCTATCTGTCTAGGGAGTGCCAGATGGACATCTGGACTGCATTCCTAAGTGTCAGGAGTAAGTGACTCATATCTCACCTTGATCAACCAATTAGGGACTGGTAGGGCCGAGTAACCCATGTGGGACTCTAATGGCCATGGAACTTTCAGCCAATCAACTAGCTGAAGTTCCTCCAGGTAAAAACAGACAACACAGAGAGCCTGTAGAGAATTCCAGGGCAGGATGGCCCAGGAGCAGAAGGCTCCCAAGGGCAGGACATTCTCGTAGCGCGCCTCCTGACCATCCTGAGACTCAGCCCGGACAACCACGGAATGGCCAGTGTGTCTGAGTGCCAGAACTTTCCTTTGTTCTAAGAGTCTAGAGCGGAGGTTAGCGGAGAGTAACCAGAGGATCCACCCGAGGTTAGCACCAGCAGCAGGCCTCGTGAACAGGTCAGAACTGTGGACAGCTGAATCACTATTCAGAACTAGCTCTTCATCAGGAACAAACCGGTCCTCTTCCTGACTTGCTGGGACCCACAGTCATCTTTTCTCCTGTGCGCAAACTTTGCTAGTTAAAGCCAACACTAACTAGCCGGTCAGTGAGCATCAGCAGCGCACCATCGCAAGCCGCACAGCACAGCCTGGCACCGAGCCAGAGAGCGCGGATTGGACAGCAACAGCCTGAAACTGTTTCTTTGTGCCCGCAGGAGATCTGAATCCCCAGAGATTGGATGAGTATTCAACTTCACTGCATTACTGCTCGAGAATTCAATTGTTATCCGAACCAGTTGATATCAATTTAATTCCTAAGAGTTATGTACTTGTTTTGAGTATCTAATGTAGAAGTTATAACCAAGTTCATTTACGAAACAGTCTAAATGAATGATATACTGAACATATGTCCTCTTGATATATGTAACTCTTTGTAACTGACTGAATATATACCTTTTGTATTCTGATAACCCTCTTGATAAGATCTGTTAGGTTTATATGCATATTCTATGTATTAATAAATGTATCCACGTGTATTAGTACCTGTGTGTGTGCGTTGTTTGAGTTATATCGCATGGTTGGATTCTGAGGCCATCAAAATAATCATTTTGTGATTTACTGCTACAATTAATAATTGTCCCAGTAAATGCCCAAACCCTACAGAACTGGTGCCTTAAGAGAGCACACTACATTTTATTGGCATCCCTGACATGGGCTGGTAAGACTGAAATGAGTCAACCAAGCAGAATAATTCAATATAAAACGCCGCGGGTTTCATACACGACTATACAGTGTGCTAAAAGCCGAAAGGAAAAAAGTTCCCCTTGCTCTTTAAGCAGTGCTTGATTGTTTTGTGATTTTTTGCGATCTACCGGGTTGATTGCATACTTGATCTTGTGGTTTTCTGTGGTAAAACTGTGATTTCGTACTTAAAAGTAATACTCTTTAAGTTTAACGATGGTTGCTAAAAGGTCTGAATTCGAGTCGCTATTAAGCACTCTCTCTAGCAGCGACAGGTCTGACCACGATCTCCGCCATATCTCCGTCAGCGGAGAAGCTAGAAGAATAAATCTCCATTCTCTGAGAGAGCTAGCGAAGGACATAGAGAGATTTGACCCCGCAGTGTCAGAGAATAATATCAAGAGTTATATTCAGGACCTCAGGTATAACCTGCAGTTCCTGCCAAACGCCACAGAACAGGAGAAAGTGTTTCTGGTCAGGAAAACTACCAGCAGAGCTGTACATGAGTGGATGGCTAGGCAGATGAAAGAAGTCTGTAATGACTTTGAACAGCTGTGTCAAGCACTTATCCAAGAATACAGTGTGTTTATTGACCCGACTGCCGCGATAGCCGCCGCCCTTAACATTAAGCACAAGAGAGCACAGTCCCCTCGCGAATATTACGAGAAATGCAGGGCGAAATGATGAGGGTTGCGAAAAGAACACACATTTCAAGGGTTTATTCATTGCGAATCTCCACCCGTCAGTCAGAAAGATGATCTTAATGCATACAGATGCACAGACCATGAAAATGACTGATATTAAGAGATTCGTGCAGAAAGCCTGGGAGTATGATGTCCAAAGTCGCTCTGAGCAAAAAGCTGCTAAAGCGACTGTGTTCGCCGTCAGAGCCAGCAGGGTTAATTCCCTCCTGCTCGAAGGAGCACAGGCTCCTGAGCTGGCTAAGCCCCGTTCCAAAGCAGGCACACAGGACCGCACCCAGCGTCCTAAGTGCCATGAGAACACCGGGGGAGGGAAAGGGCTACAGATGCAGCCATTCAAAATGGGTGAGGTATTTCGCGGCATACCGCGACACGCCCACCGGGGTATCACGCGGTTCACGTGTGTCACGTGACTAACTATTCGGCGTCGCCTTGTAAAACCACCAGGGGGAGCTTAACCTCTCATGTACAGCATTTGAGCCTTTAATTTTGAACTGTGTATTACAGCATGTTAATCATCAGTCATTAAAATGTTGGTATATTTTATGAAAGCAAGATTGCTCAGTTGGACAAAAGTACACAACCTACCTTTATCAAAAATATTTATGCATCAAAGCCTTTACTGAAGATATTACTAATAGTATTAATAATGGATGACTTTGGACAAGCTGTATACTCAAAGTATAATTTCTTTAGCACATTTGTACAAGCACTTGGAATCTGTCCAAACCATACTTTGTCAGGCATTTTGTTTTACTTCAACGGGCATAAAAACTTCCTTGCTTTTAACAGGGCGTTTCATAATTTCTAACTACGAAAATGATTTAAAATGCGACACCTATCATGAAAAGAAAAAAATACACACCAGTATTCCATTTCTCCCTAAACATTGTAAGCTTCGAAGTCTTTAACTAACGTGATACCGGAGTCAACAAGCATACTTTTAGAATTTGATTAAAAGGGAATATAATATGGAATCGCGTATCTCAAGAATTTAATAACAGTATGATTATATCCGTGTACTGCGGCAGGGCTGTGTAGGGCTGTTTCGCCTGTCTGCTTATGCGAGCTGTCTTGTAGCCTACTGGTCTAGGTGCGTGACTCCCAACTGGCAGGTTGTGTGTTCGAATCTAGCTGGTGCTGGACCTTTCAGTTTTATTTATTTATTTTTTAATCGCGTAACATAAACATATTACCGTATGCAAACTGTACTGTATACAATATGTATATGTATATTTAATGTCTTAACTGTGCCCGTTTAAGTATTGAATATTCATATCTAATTTTACCACTGAAGGGAAATCTTAACATAAACATACAGTATATGGCTGGTCTCGGTACTTTAAAGAAAAAAATACACACCAGTATTCCATTTCTCCCTAAACATTGTAAGCTTCGAATGAAACCACTAAATAAAGACATAAATATAGAAATCTTAAGATTTGTTTTATTTAATGTTGGTAGCAGGATGAACTGTCAGAGTGTATATTTTGTCGCAAAGTTGCTACAAGATGTTAACAGTGAAAAAGGTATTTAGAAATGAGTTATTTCAAGATGAAAAAGAAAACATACACGAAACATGGTTTCATTACTACCAGAATCGGTCTTGAGATATTTTTAACTTGATTTACAGTATTTGAGAGGTATGTCTTAACACCGATACTACAGTGCTTAAGTACTGCTCACGTATATGTTTCTAGGTTTATATTATGCATTTCATACGGTCAAATTACTTTTGAGCAACTAATAAGAAGCGCGAAACGGTATGCGTTTTAGTTTCGTTTTGTGCTGGAACCCGTGGATTGATTAGAGATATCAAGTACATACAGATGCAGCCATTCAAAATGGGTGAGGTATTTCGCGGCATACCCCGGTGGGCGTGTCACAGTATCACGCAGTATCACGCGGTGTCACGCGTGTCACGTGACGAACTATCCGGCGTCGCCTTGTAAAACCGCCAGGGGGAGCTTAACCTCTCATGTACAGCATTTGAGCCTTTAATTTTGAACTGTGTATTACAGCATGTTAATCATCAGTCATTAAAATGTTGGTATATATTATGAAAGCAAGATTGCTCAGTTGGACAGAAGTACACAACCTACCTTTATCAAAAATATTTATGCATCAAAGCCTTTACTGAAGATATTACTAATAGTATTAATAATGGATGACTTTGGACAAGCTGTATACTCAAAGTATAATTTCTTTAGCACATTTGTACAAGCACTTGGAATCTGTCCAAGCCATACTTTGTCAGGCATTTTGTTTTACTTCAACGGGGCATAAAAACTTCCTTGCTTTTAACAGGGCGTTTCATAATTTCTAGCTACGAAAATGATTTAAAATGCGACACCTATCATTCAACTAGAGCTTAAAATATCACAAGGAAAAATACACACCGGTATTCCATTTCTCCCTAAACATTGTAAGTTTCGAAGTCTTTAACTAACGTGATACCGGAGTCAACAAGCATACTTTTAGAATTTGATTAAAAGGGAATATAATATGGAATCGCGTATCTAAAGAATTTAATAACGGTATGATTATATCCGTGTACTGCGGCAGGTCTGTGTAGGGCTGTTTCGCCTGCCTGATCATGCGAGCTGTCTTGTAGCCTACTGGTCTAGGTGCGTGACTACCAACTGGCAGGTTGTGTGTTCGAATCCAGCTGGTGCTGGACTTTAACAAACATTTCTTCGAAAAAATAGGTAAGCGATATTATGGACAATCAATTGACTTTTATATTTCAAAATATCGCAACATGATCGATATTTGCGATATTTTGAACATATCTTCCCTTCTGACAGCGGTTCCTGCTTCTATTGTGTGTGTGTGTGCAACAGTAAATTTTTATAGAGAAATGGAGGCTGGACAGTATGCGTTACAATATAAACATTTATATTGATTTAAATCGTGTTCTGATTTAAATCGCAAACGCGTGTTTAATTATGTGTTTTTTAATCATGATCAGGCTAATGCATTTCTACATTTTCTGTATGAACCAGCTTAGAGGTTCATACAGAAAGACAGCTTGTGTTTAAATTGAGTGTAAGGTAATTTATGCTTCTAAAGTCATGGTCAGTATTGTTGTACTGTGCTGTACTGTGTCACATTATTTTATAGCGTTTTTATTGCGTTATTAAATCCGGTGGCGCTGTGTTAGTTTCCTGACTCACATTATTTAAACTGCGACACTGATCATTCATCTCTAAATAAACTTTATTTTATATAGCGTTTTAAGCGAATAGGTAATTAGATTGCTCATAAACCTAATCACTTTTTCTACATAAACACAGCGTGATTGCTCTCTGAAAATGCTTTTCCTTTATTTTTAAAGTAGGCTCAGATTTCAACTATAGATCGTATTATTATAAACTTTCTTGGAAAAATGTATTTTATGTAAACCATGTTTGCTATTAATTCATTTAGGGCTAAAATACGTTCATTGTCTTCTAATCGAGTCGAGTTGACATTGGAAGCCTGCCACACCCGGACCGTTAAACCAACGCATTAGCACGTCAAAGCCCATTGAGCCAGTATTGGCTTTAGTATCCCCCCCTTCTCCCCTCAATTCAATTCAATTCAAGGTGTTTTATTTGCATGACAGATGGGTACAAGCAGTGTTGGGTACTGTATGTATATTGTAACGCTTACGGCAGACAGGCACTGTGTAGGAGCCGACGCACCAGAGCAGCGCCTGCAATTTTTATATTTATAACTTAGTTTTTAAAATTAGTCAAGCAATACGAAGCATCTCCTTTTACTTAGTGCCTGAGCATACTGCAACGCGTGTGAAGCCCATAAACTATATTAATTTTGGAACTTAAACATACAATATATGGCTGGTCTCAGTACTTTAAAGAAAACATACACACCAGTATTCCATTTCTCCCTAAACATTTTAAGCATCGAAGTCTTTAACTAACGCGATACCGGAGTCAACAAGCATACTTTTAGAATTTGATTAAAAGGGAATATAATATGGAATCGCGTATCTCCAGAATTTAAAGACCAGACAATCGCAAACTCGTTTTCAATAAAATTATTTTATTCATTCAGCAGTTTGTGAGAGGGACATCCAGCAGGGAGAGACACACACACCGGTTTTCATTGACAACATTGTTTTTTTTTCAATTCCTCTTGTCTAACAGGAATGTTTTGTTTGTGGACAGACTGTTAGACAAGAGGAAAAGACCGCCTCCTCCTACGAAGCATTTCGTTGATCCGATCACGAATTCTTTTCCAGTCGTACGCAGCAAGGGTTGAGAATCTCCGATTCACCATCGTACTAATGGTTTCCCGGAGATTGCAAGGCACTTTTGCCTCTGGACCCATCGAAATTTACAGACGTGGTCCACCCCAGTAAATTTCAAAAGTCACAAGATTTCGAAACACGAGGGCGGCGTAGTGGTCGGCTCTTGCTTTCCCGTCTATGCCGATGCACTGCAAGTACAACCCCCCCTCCATCTCCTGGGTGATGGGTAGCAGTTGGACATCTGGGAGAATTATTCGTCCCACTGGCATCTGTGAATTCCGCTGTGCTTCCTGGGGGGAGATAGCCGGCGGGGACAGCATCAACAGATTCCTGCGCGGTGGTGAACTGAGAGGCCGGGATGGAGTGTCCTGAGGCGGTGTGTGCTCTGCGGGGGGCAGAGCTTCCGCCAGGCATTGCAACCTGCGCGGCGGGGAGAGGCACTTTTCGGGAGACAGCTGCTCAACTGTTTGACTGCTGGAACATACTGTCTCCTTCCTCTGCATTTTCAGGAGTGTCTCTAGCCTCCCAATCCTCCCCAGTAATGCATCGTACTGCTCCCGCTGCTGCCGAAATGTCTCCATACAGGTGCTGCTTCTACAGGTTGGCACCCTGGCCAGTGGCCGAGAGCAGAGACCCACGGCCTGTGGCAAAATAACATAATTCATGTAAGAAATACAGTCACACAGTAGTATTCATCAGTCGCGGAACAGAAGTCAAAATAAACTTTTATTTTTTTCCGTCTTACCGCTTTCTTTTTTACTGTCCTGGTGGTAGATCGTTTCGCCCGTGCGGTGTTTTCTTGAAGAACAGGCTACGAAGAAATAATTATAATTGAATTTAAAATTCAAAACGGCAATAATACCTTGTAATATGCGCTGTAATCGCGTATTTCAGATTAAGTCTGCTGTATTTGCTTACCCTTCGCTCTTTGGAAGCTGGGGCGGCAGAAGCACCCCGTCTCTTCCCGTAAAAGGCCTTGGTCTCCATACTGTACTATGGTCCAATGGATTGAACAGGGGGAGGCATTTCAGGATGTACTTTTTACCGACGAAACAACAGTGGCTCTGGAACGGTTTTCAACAATGGCATTTTGCAAAAAGGGGAGAATTGTGGACAAGCCAAAGCCCAAGCATCCACTGAAGGTTCACGTCTGGGGGGGTATATCTAGAAGAGGCCCGGGACCACTTCTTATTTTCGAAGGAATTATGGACCGTGTATTCTTCGAGGAAGTCGTGGTCACACAGCATGCTGCCCCATATATCAGGGAGCAGTTTGGATCAAGGCACCGTCTCTTTCAAGACAACGATCCGAAACACACAGCAGCAAGGGCGAGGCTTATAGCAGAAGGAGTGAACTGGGTGAAAACTCCAGCCGAATCCCCAGATCTAAATCCGATAGAAATGGTTTGGCATTCGTTGAAAGACTACATTCGGAAAACCGCTAAGCCCGTCACAAAGCAGGAACTGATCGATGCGATCTATAAATTCTGGGGGGAAGAACTGACCGAACAAAATTGTAACAATTTTATTAACAGGCTGTTTCATGTTCTTCCTAGGATTGTTGACCGGGGCGGGGGACATTCGGGAATGTAAGTCAGAGAAAGACAGTCTCACGTTCGATAATTATATTTTCTTTCTTTTCTTTCTTTCATTATTTCTTCGTAGCCTGCAGAGCACACACCGCCTCAGGACACTCCATCCCGGCCTCTCAGTTCACCACCGCGCAGGAATCTGTTGATGGTGTCCCCGCCGGCTATCTCCCCCCAGGAAGCACAGCGGAATTCACAGATGCCAGTGGGATGAATAATTCTCCCAGATGTCCAACTGCTACCCATCACCCAGGAGATGGAGGGGGGGTTGTACTTGCAGTGCATCGGCATAGACGGGAAAGCAAGAGCCGACCGCTACGCCGCCCTCGTGTTTCGAAATCTTGTGACTTTTGAAATTTACTGGGGGTGGACCACGTCTGTAAATTTCGATGGGTCCAGAGGCAAAAGTGCCTTGCAATCTCCGGGAAACCATTAGTACGATGGTGAATCGGAGATTCTCAACCCTTGCTGCGTACGACTGGAAAAGAATTCGTGATCGGATCAACGAAATGCTTCGTAGGAGGAGGCGGTCTTTTCCTCTTGTCTAACAGTCTGTCCACAAACAAAACATTCCTGTTAGACAAGAGGAATTGAAAAAAAACAATGTTGTCAATGAAAACCGGTGTGTGTGTCTCTCCCTGCTGGATGTCCCTCTCACAAACTGCTGAATGAATAAAATAATTTTATTGAAAACGAGTTTGCGATTGTCTGGTCTTTAAATTCTGGAGATACGCGATTCCATATTATATTCCCTTTTAATCAAATTCTAAAAGTATGCTTGTTGACTCCGGTATCGCGCTAGTTAAAGACTTCGATGCTTAAAATGTTTAGGGAGAAATGGAATACTGGTGTGTATGTTTTCTTTAAAGTACCGAGACCAGCCATATACTGTATGTTTAAGTTCCAAAATTAATATCGTTTATGGGCTTCACACGCGTTGCAGTATGCTCAGGCACTAAGTAAAAGGAGATGCTTCGTATTGCTTGACTAATTTTAAAAACGAAGTTATAAATATAAAAATTGCAGGCGCTGCTCTGGTGCGTCGGCTCCTACACAGTGCCTGTCTGCCGTAAGCGTTACAATATACATACAGTACGCAACACTGCTTGTACCCATCTGTCATGCAAATAAAACACCTTGAATTGAATTGAATTGAGGGGAGAAGGGGGGGATACTAAAGCCAATACTGGCACAATGGGCTTTGACGTGCTAATGCGTTGGTTTAACGGTCCGGGTGTGGCAGGCTTCCAATGTCAACTCGACTCGATTAGAAGACAATGAACGTATTTTAGCCCTAAATGAATTAATAGCAAACATGGTTTACATAAAATACATTTTTCCAAGAAAGTTTATAATAATACGATCTATAGTTGAAATCTGAGCCTACTTTAAAAATAAAGGAAAAGCATTTTCAGAGAGCAATCACGCTGTGTTTATGTAGAAAAAGTGATTAGGTTTATGAGCAATCTAATTACCTATTCGCTTAAAACGCTATATAAAATAAAGTTTATTTAGAGATGAATGATCAGTGTCGCAGTTTAAATAATGTGAGTCAGGAAACTAACACAGCGCCACCGGATTTAATAACGCAATAAAAACGCTATAAAATAATGTGACACAGTACAGCACAGTACAACAATACTGACCATGACTTTAGAAGCATAAATTACCTTACACTCAATTTAAACACAAGCTGTCTTTCTGTATGAACCTCTAAGCTGGTTCATACAGAAAATGTAGAAATGCATTAGCCTGATCATGATTAAAAAACACATAATTAAACACGCGTTTGCGATTTAAATCAGAACACGATTTAAATCAATATAAATGTTTATATTGTAACGCATACTGTCCAGCCTCCATTTCTCTATAAAAATTTACTGTTGCAAACACACACAATAGAAGCAGGAACCGCTGTCAGAAGGGAAGATATGTTCAAAATATCGCAAATATCGATCATGTTGCGATATTTTGAAATATAAAAGTCAATTGATTGTCCATAATATCGCTTACCTATTTTTTCGAAGAAATGTTTGTTAAAATAAAAGTCCAGCACCCGCTGGATTCAAACACACAACCTGCCAGTTGGTAGTCACACACCTAGACCAGTAGGCTACAAGACAGCTCGCATGATCAGGCAGGCGAAACAGCCCTACATAGCTCTGCCGCAGTACACGGATATAATCATACCGTTATTAAATTCTTTAGATACGCGATTCCATATTATATTCCCTTTTAATCAAATTCTAAAAGTATGCTTGTTGACTCCGGTATCACGTTAGTTAAAGACTTCGAAGCTTACAATGTTTAGGGAGAAATGGAATACTGGTGTGTATTTTTTTCTTTAAAGTACCAAGACCAGCCATATACTGTATGTTTACGTTCCAAAATTAATATCGTTTATGGCCTTCACACGCGTTACAGTATGCTCCTATTCTTTTTATGCTCAGCTACTAAGATTTCCCTTCAGTGGTAAAATTCAATATCTACAACGGGCAGAGTAAAGACGTTTACAGTAAGTCTTTCTACGACAGACCAACGGACCACGAGTGCCCCTGTCGGTCAACCAATCACGTACCGCGGTATCGCGTGTCATCATACCTGCGGTATCTGTACTGCTGTGTCTGTACCGCGCACTTTGAATGGCTGCATCTGTACAAGTCATTTTTTAAATGTTGTAGTTCGTCTTGAAAAAATGTTACGAGTACATCATCTATCAACAATTACACAGATTCTGTTTCCATATTGCGGATTTTGGTTAGGTACAGTATTATCAAAAACAGTGGCGCTGTGTGTTACTTTACTGAGTCCCATGTCACATGGTCTGTGATTGAAACCTGTAAAACCGGTTTAATTCGTCACAGCCAGCACTCTTCAGGTGTGAGGGTCTTCTGCTCAGAATGAAACGCTAAAATGTTTGTGTATATTCTAATGGTAGTGGGGGCAGGGTGTGTGGGAACAGGTTTGGTTGAAATTGCATTGGAGATCTATGTTCTTCACACCTGAAACATTTTCTCTGAAAGGATTTTCTTCGCAGTTTAACCGATCTTGTTACAGCATGTTACAGTTTACTATTATTAACCATATTAATTTTAAGTGCTTAATGTAAAATCTTGTAAAAATATATTTTCATTGTTCAAATATACATTAATATACATTAAGTCTGACTATCATATAATAAGTTAAATACAAAACTAAAGAAAAAATAGGGTTAAATATAATTCAAAATATTTTGCTAACAATGTTAACTGTTTATGAATAATAAAATGTATTAACTAAGGAGTAGGATGGCACAGTCGTTAGTATGTTTTTTGTTTTGTTTCTTTTTCATAAATACAACAGTAGTACCTGATGTCTCAGTGGCTTTCAAAATTAAATTATGCATGCAAACCTGTGAACTAGAAAGATAACTAAGATTTTAATACTAATTAAATGACCGCGGGCACTTTCCACTCCCTCTACATTCTCATAGTAGAACAGACTAACCTTCTAATGAAAGACGGTCCACCCCCCACGGACAGGAAAAGTGCCCACAGGCACTTAAACTTAATATGGTCAGTAACAGTAAACAGCAACATGGTAAGAAGGAGCACGTACAAACGTTTTCGAAATAACCACATGTAAGACTCTGATGCTTAAAATGTTTAGGGAGAAAGTGGAATACTGGTGTGTATTTTTTCTTTAAACTACCAATACCAGCCATATACAGTCTGTAACGTAGGGATTTCTATATGCCTTTATTTAGTGTTTACATTAGTGACAAAGGCTAAACTTTTAGCTTCAGTAACGTGTACATATCTCCCCTTTTTATAAAACGACTTGGTTGAAAACTGTTCCAGAGCCACTGTTGTTTCATCAGTGAAAAGTACATCATGAAATGCCTCTCCCTGTTCAATCCACTGGAAAAAAGAAAAGGAGCATAAAGCTTCTGATGGTCATAAACGATATTCATTTAGGAGCAGCATCAGAGGTATGTTTTTAACTGCACTGCATTGGAGAGAATACCATAGTGTGTTTTTTTTTTTACTCCCTGGCGGAAACTGGCTTCCAGAAGAATCAGTATGGCTCAGAGATTAAATAAAACTTCACAGACATTAACAAAGAGCATAACGCGTGTACTATATACACTGCAAGTACAACCCAACTCTCTGCAGGAGTGCTGGCTGTGACGAATTGAACCGGTTTCACGGGTATTTTCAAAGTAGGAGGCAACATTTCCAGCGAAAGACACCCCCCCTCAAAAACCCAGTAAGTACAGTACTTACTAGTTAAAGGCTAGGCTCCCGACTATGGCGAAAGGAACCCTTCTTTCATTAGAAGACAATGAACATATTTTAGCCCTGAATGAATTAATAGCAAACATGGTTTACATAAAAGACATTTTTCCAAGAAAGTTTAGCCTTTGTCACTAATGAAACCACTAAATAAAGACATAAATATAAAAATCTTAAGATTTTTAAAATACATGACTTTGCTAAAATTTATTTGAAAATAAAAACAATTACAACCGCCAGGGGAGAGAGAGAACAGGGGAGGGATGTTGGTTTTGCATAAGGGGCGGGGCTATGGAAATTAGGTCTGTTTGGGAATGTGTAGTTACATGTTCTGGCTGTTTGTGAATTATCGTTATTGAGTATGGAGTGTTGAGGTATTGATTTTGTGTAATGCTTTATGTTGAAAATTGAGATGGATTTTGTTTATGATAAACAGGATAAACTGGGATGGGAGGAAGGTTTGGTTTTGCATAAGGGGCTGGATTATGATAATTGGAGGACTTTGCGAGAGTAAAATGGTTTGATTATTTGATTTTGTATTGTGGTTGTTATCTATGTTTTTGGTTGGTATTATGTTTATATGGTTGTTTTTGTTGGTTGGTTGTTATTATGGTTATTAATAATACGATCTATAGTTGAAATCTGAGCCTAAATAAAAAGAAAAAGCAAGTGATAGGTTTATGAGCAATCTAATTACTTATTCGTTTAAAAAGCTATATAAAATAAAGTTTATTATTAATTTGCTGGACAGAGCGGTGAACATTATTATGCATAAGACAGAGATAACGATCCTGATCAGTTTAGAAATCTGTGTACGCTGTAAGGTTTTTACTTCTTAAACTTTTAAAATACACTTTTTGAATAGAAAGAAATCCTCTTCCTGGTACAGTATGTATAGCAAACCAGCACGTCTTTTTTCTCCAATCAGAGGGGTGTCAGATGGTGTCAGCCAATCACCATTCTGCGTTGGGTAGCAACGGGTGACTGTTCTCAGGCGGAAGATGTAAACAGCTGAATGTTCTTGTTAAATAATTTTTTAAAATTAAAATTCATTCTATACAGCAATCGCATATTTGGGTACCGTTTCATAAAACTTTCATGCTTAAAATGTTTAGGGTGAAATGGAAGACTGGTGTGTATTTTTTCTTTAAACTACCAAGACCAGCCATACACAGTACAGTTTACATACATACAGTAATGTTTATGTTCCTAAATTAATATCGTTTATGACCTTCAGATGCGTTATGCTCCTCTTCTTTTTATGCTCAGCTACTAAAATTTCCCTTTAGTGGTAAAATCCATATAAATATTCAAAACTAAGCGGATTAAAATGTGCACAGTAAAGACATTAAATGATTAAATCTTTGCACTACCAACCAATGCACCACGAGTGCCCCTGTCGGTCATTTTGGCCAGCCAATCACTTGCCCTGCGGTACCCTCCGGTGCCCCGCGGTGGCTTGTGGGTAGGCTACTGTACCGCGGGTTTTTACCGCACATTTTGAATGGCTGTATCTGTAGATAAAGCTGAACAAAAGGATTCAGTAGCCGCCCGCCTGGCCAGGCTTGAACAAGCTTTATTAGGACAGGGACAACCGCTCCCCAAGGCTGCCGGAAGCGTGAATGAGCTGATACTCTCCACTGGAGGAGGCGGAGACCCGCCCCCTCTCCCTCCCTCAGTCTATCTGATTGAGCGGAAGGGTTCCTGCCTGGATGAGGTCAGTCACTCCCAAGCGAGTGCTGACTCCACCCCTGAAGCCACAGAGCAGGCAGTAAAACAGAGAGGAAAAGCAGGAAGCTTTTACCTCGAGGCTGCCATGGGAGATGTCTTACCCAGTGAGATACTGATTGACACTGAGGTTGAAAGGTGTTTGATGTCACATGGCAAGCTTAAACGGGTAGAAAAAGAAAAGGGCATGTGACTCAGAGTGGAACCTTTGGTGGATCACCAGAAAGGCAAAGTGTGGAAACAGGTCAAGTCTCCTAAGCCTTCTGTACAGAAGGAAAGGGGGGCCAAGAGGCAGACTGTGCTCACACAGTGCCCACCGAACACAGAAGCCCATGCGAAGATTCCTTCTGTTCCCTCTGGACAAGAAATACAAATATTTTCTTGTTCCCCGGATATACAGGGAAGTCGTGTCCCGGCTGAGGTCCCAACAGCCTCCCTACCACAGGAGCGGTGCTCCAAGCAGCCGCTTGATCCACCAGGTAAACCACGCCCCTTTTACATCCCTAAAGAAGAGCAGATCTCCCCACCTGGCGATGAAAAGGAGCTTTCCCTGTGCACCCTGGCACCCAAGAGGGGTCAGGACCACCACCCTGCTTTGGTGGAAGGGATCCAGATGGCAGGAGAGCAGGTTGGTGATGTAGCCCTCACCCTTAGTCCTGAGAGGTCCTCTATTAGTAAGGATCTCCTTGAGCAGCTGTCGCAGGGCCACCGCCAGGTGCCCCTGGTGCAACATTCACAGGTTAGACAGGAGGTCCAGCTGGACGCTGAGACTACTGCGCTGTGGACACACCTGATCCCAGATGCTGATTCCCTCTGCTGTGACCCAGGGAATCTGCAGTCAGGTAACATTATTTCTCACAACTACCAGGTAGTGAGTGAGACTGACCTGATTGTTCCTGCCTCAACGGCAGGGTTGCCAACACACCCAGTCCCCAGGAAGGGACAGGGAATGAAAGCCGAGCCGGTTTTCTCACAGCCACCAGCTCAGTCTGTCAGTCTGAGTCTGACCAACAGTGGTTCACCCAGACTCAAGCCACCCGCCTCCCAGTGCAGGACATCCCAAATAGGGGTGTCAGAATCCCCGCCTGCACTGACATGGGCCTGGTGGGTGATAGTGAGTTCAAAGACAGTGAACTAGCTATCCCAGTGCTGGGGCAGCTCCCTGAACCCCTAGCGAGGGAAGGGGGGAACGAGGAGGTGTCCTACACCCACGCCCAGCGAACGATTGTAAACATGCCGATAGAGGGATTCCTCAATCAGGAAGTGTGCAGGGTGGACCTGAACAGTGAGAATGGGGTAACAATCCCAGATCACTCAGGTGCTCCAGATGACCACTCAGCCGAGGGTCAGGCATGCTCCACCGCTGCACCGCCCCCTGCAGGGTTCCTGGAGCACGGGCATGAACTAATCGAAAAAGCAGATGCCCTGGAAACGGAGGAGCAGCATCAACTGCTGTGTCAGATCTCCCCAGATTTCCAGGATGTTGGTGCCCAAGATGCCACATGGGATACTGAGAAAGACACCATGTACATGCTGCGCAAGCTTAGAAAGGTGACAGTCACTCAGAAGGAGATGACTGAGATTAGCCACCCGAAAAGACTTTTGGGAGGACTGATTGCCGCCGCCACTGTTGTGCATTTGCTATTTCTGGTAGGTTTGTGTGCTACTGGCACTCTCACCCTGACTGCCCCAAGAAGGCAGGTGTCAGAGATGCCAGACGGTGGTGACAGACTGTATCAACAGCAGCAAAAGTTGGAAAGCTTAGGGAAAATCCTACAGGCAACTTCCTATGCAACAGGGATGAATCTTAACCCCCACCTAATGGACATGATTGTTGGTGTTATACAGTGGGTTTATGCTTGTTTGCAACAGGCAAGAATGTTGACACAAGACCTGTTAAGGGAGTTAGTGCCACTGTAGCCAGTCTAACCATGGCACAATTCCCAACCCACTTGATTCCACTCTTCTCAGTAGAGAAGATGTGACATTAACCCCATCGTTCATAGCTCACCCAGAAGGCAAACCAAGATTGAATTCAGTTCCAAATCTTGAGATGGGTATGGCTACCAAAGCTATCCATTGGCTGTGTCTAAACGATTCACCAATGAAGGGTGTAAAGCTACTAACGAGCAGAGGGAGGTTAATGAACCCCATGAAGAGCAGGTGGGAAGTAAATGGCTGGTCAGCACACCACATTTAACTGTCAGTATGACTTATGACAGGCATGATACAGCTACCACAATGCAGCTACCTAACCAAATAGTTTTCCTGTAAGTTCCCGAGGAGGCCATAGTACAGCTTGGTGACTTAACACTGTACTGTCTGGAACTAGACAAGATAAGACCAAACTTGAGGTCATGGATGCCTTCAGGTGCCACACTATTGAATTGAATAGAAATCCAAGAAACAGTAAGCCCCGAAGAGGTACAGGTAGTTGAGTTTGTTTTAATGGAACAAACCTCCAAACCACCCTAGCAGGTGCCCAACACAGGTGTTGTGGTTCATCAGGGGGCTGGGAACAGGAACCGTTGTTATTGTAACACTGCTGCTGGGTAGCTGGATCGTGACTGACAGTGTACTCTGGGTAGCATGAATGAGTCAAAGGTAGCATGTCAAAAGAAAGGAAGTTACTTCTTCCCAAATATCTGCCTACAGAGGTATCAGATATTGACAGTGAACTTCCTGTTGTGTAATGCCTAGACTGAGATGATGTTTCCTACCGTGTTTATACATACTCCAGATGTTATTCATCCTGTTTGTATCCTATGCGGGTTCCTGTATGAATTCTCGAGGAGTAATGTGGACATTTAAGATTAATGTTCTAATGGCAAGGGACATCACTTAACTCTGTTTTGTTTTGAAGGCAACAACACCTCAGGACCTTGTGACCTTCAAAAAGGGGGGATATGTAGCGGCAATGCTTGTTAATAAGACAGAATTAAGTGTTGATGTGCTTTCCCAAATGAGGCCTCATCTCTCCCTTCATCTCTGTGGTGCAGCCACAGAGAAGCTATTCATGCAGGCTGTAGGTTTGGATTTTTTTTCCCTTAATAATAAAAACCTTCATTTAAAAACTGCATTTTGGGTTATCTTTGTCTAGTATTTCAATTTGTTTGATGATCTGAAACATTTGAGTGTGACAAACATGCAAAAAAATAAGAAATCAGGAAGGGGGCAAACACTTTTTCACACCACTGTAGTTATATGACTCCATATTAATATTACTATCAAGTGGTATTAAATCAGTACAACTTGTGGTGTTCTTACTACAGTATGTATTCTTAGAAAAGGATAAAACGTTTATAACTTTTATATGAACTTTATATGAAGGACACAATATAAGCTTAATAATATTAGAACAAGCATGTTAAAACCAGAACCCATGTAAGTTAAAGACTTTAATGCATAAAATATTTATGCATAATTAATATATTTGTGATGAAGGTGGAATTTTGTGTACTTTTGTCCAACTGAGTAATCTCGATTTTATAAAATATACCGACTTTTTAATGTTTAATGATTAACATGCTGTAATACACAGTTTAAAATAATTAAAAGTCTAAAGAGTATACAACTAAAATTCTTAATTGGAAAAAGACCAGGATTTGAAACCGGGCATATTCTGGCGACAGCTCAAATGCTGTATATGAGACGGAAAGCTTTATTAGCTTGGTGGTTTTACAAGGTGCTTCCAGATATCATTACCATATTTTGATTTGCATACGGTATAATGCGATATGATGCGCCACACCCAGCATTTTGAATGACTGAATCTGTATAAAAGGGAACTCACCTTGTCATTTCATGTCTGAGTGAGCTGGAGCTCCCAGCCCTTGGTCTCTTCGGAGACTAAGCAATTCTAGAGGGACTGCATGACATCCTGGGCAATTAGAACTCGTTTGGGCCAATTATCTCAGTCCCCCTCATCTAATTAATGGGTTCTTCACTTGTCAAACACCTTTATTGAAACCCTGTTATACCAATGATTTAGTGTCCTGTCATCAGAGCTGCTTTCACCAGTATAGCAGTGTGTTCTCTGAACTGATCTGCAAATCTGAAAGAAATCCCTGTACTAAACAAGAAAAACAGTACTTTATTTTATCCGCCTGTCTGCAGCAGCTTCCCCTTTAGCTCCGGAGCAGTGTCAGAAAGCCATATGAATTACCTTTTACTTTTGGTATCATAATGCTAATTTGCAGTGCTTTTCTTTCTTTCTTATCTTAATGTGTTGCATATATGCAGTATTAGGTTTCATGAAAAGTAAATAAAACTACTATAATATGTAAAAAAGTACTATAGAAAAAAAGTCTTAAAATTTTATTTTAAATTATTAAATACCCATTGCATCAATGCCCGCCACTCCCTTTTATGGCTAAAGCTAAATACACCTCTCAAAATATCGGCATTATGTTATTTTCACAACCATACTTAAATTCAATTTGTAAACTGTATAAACATAGGTACCATACTTTTTGTACTGCAAATAAAAACATTTTGTGCTGGTTTGGACCAATATACTAATATACCCTCATTTTATATATAATATATTCATATATTTCTATAATGAGCAGCTAATTGAAGCTCTGATAATTGTAAGCATGTTATAATCATTGTGCGAAACAGATGAGCTAAATTATGAACAACATACTGTAATGCAAATGCAATACAAATGCAATCGCCGAGTTACAATTGTGAAATACTAATAGCCTAGAGTAGTTGCAGGTTGCTTTCATTCACTTCCTGTTTGCAAAAGCCTGTTATTTCCTGTACATACACTGCTTAAAGTTCTGCTCTCTGGGGCTTATCAGCTGCTGCATTTGAGGAAGTGGACTTTTTGTTTTGTGAATTAACATGATGTTTCTAGTGACACAGTGGTTAGCATTGCTATTATTGCTTCGCAGCACTGGGTTCAGTCACCAACCAGGAGTGCTGTTACTTTCCACAGTTCAAAGTCTTACTTGTAGTTTAAATGACATGGCCAGTGTTTGAGTGTGTGCATGTTGGTGCCCATTGATGGAGTGGCATGCCATCCACAGTGTATCCCAGTACTTACAAAATGAATGGATTCAATGTATATATTTGATCAACTACAGCTAGAATGGAGAGTACTACTACTAATAATATCCTAATGATATCCTACCATAAGTATGTAGCGGCGAGGCTTATTAATAAGAAAGAATTAAGTGTTCTGAGCTTTCCCAAATGAGGCCCCATCTCTGTTCATCTCTGTGGTGCAGCCACAGAGAAACTATTCATGCAGGCTGATTTAAGGTTTCCTTTGATAAGGGACAGCTCCCAAAAGGGGATGCACTTAGCTTAGCCTGGCTATCATGATCAATGGTCATCCATTGGCGCCTATCTGTCTAGGGAGTGCCAGATGGACATCTGGACTGCATTCCTAGGTGTCAGGAGTAAATGACTCATATCTCACCTCGATCAACCAATCCGGGACTGGTAAAAAGTTCCTCCAGGTAAAAACAGGCAACACAGAGAGCCTGAAAGGATTCTGGAGAGAATTCTGTGGACAATTCTAAAGGGAATTCAAAGGAGAATTCCAGGGCAGGACGACCCAGGAGCAGAAGGCTCCCAAGGGCAGGACATTCTCGCAGCGCGCCTCCTGACCATCCTGAGACTCAGCCCGGACAACCACCGAACGGCCAGTGTGTCCGAGTGCCAGAACTTTCCTTTGTTCTAAAAGTCTAGAGCGGAGGTTGCCAGAGAGTAACCAGAGGATCCACCCGAGGTTAGCACCAGCAGCAGGCCTCGTGAACAGGTCAGAACTGTGGACAGCTGAATCACTATTCAGAACTAGCTGACTGAATATATACCTTTTGTATTCTGATAACCCTCTCGATAAGATCTGTTAGGTTTATATGCATATTCTATGTATTAATAAATGTATCCTCGTGTATTAGTACCCGTGTGTGTGTGCGTTGTCTGTAAATACTGTATAATATAATTTTGTATGTTATTGTGTATAGTGTAGTTTGTGTGTTTTGACATTATAATACATATTTGTTTAACCATGTGTGGCTGAATTATTACTCTTCTCAACAAAGCTGTGCCGGAGAACAAAGAATTTACTTGCCTCTAATATACCAGCCGCTCGGGTATAGAAATCACTTACAAGTCAGGGGTTATACAGTAAATAATTATTTCACTGATTGACTAATCCGCTCGGTCAATTCTGGATTTTCACCAGTTTAGTAACCCCCCATTTGTAACAATATGTTGTTTATTGGTGTGTTTCTCTGTAATTAAGTGTAAGTTTCTGTTCAGTATTTTTTTATTTATCCATATCATTTTATGGTTTGAGTAGTTCAAGTAGGTAGCTGCATCAGCATGCATAGGCTACAAAGGAACAAAGAAAGGTTAAGTTCATGCTGAAAAGAAAAGTTTTGGCTGTGGAGCCTTCTTCTTCCACACCGGAAGAAGGCTCCACAGCCGAAACATTGTGTTTCTTTTCTTCTCTTCTCAGCATGGAATAAACCTTTACTTGTTCACTTTATGGTTTGTTTGGTTTCACTACGTTAATAATTATAACATTATTTGTAATTATAATTATTTGTTGTTGATATATATTTGTAATTAGTATTTAAAATGTTTATTTGCTGTTTAATGGAAAATGAAACTTCCAATCAAATACATTTATCACTAATAGTAAAATATTATAATGTCCTGTATTGACATTTTTGTAAATTTTAAATATAACTAAGTTAAATTGCCATTTAATAGAATTTAACCTTACACAATGACTGATTTACAGTCATTTTTAATAAATGAAAACATACAGATGTGTTAGGATAAAAGGCATGTGTATGCAGTTACAGTGAAAACCAGAGTGCACAAACCTTTTTGCAAGATTGATCTTCTGTACTGTAGAGCTAGCAGACATGAGAATATTTCCAAAGGGGAGAAATAAAACCAGTTTCACCAGTTTTTAAGAACGTATGTATATATTATGTTTAAAATACTTGAATTTCATAAACACAATAAGCGTTTCGTACAGAACAAATCCCATTCTTCTTTCTTCCTGTGTTGTGAAACTGATCAGCAGGCCTTTTTTTCCCAATCAGAGGCTCTGAAAATAGCGTACCGCCAACTGCGCTCCGTCAGAGAGGGGTGAGGCACCGAGAGAGGGAGGAGGCGCGGAGCTCAGCAGTACAGAATGAGCGTTCTGCTGCCTGGAGCGCTTATAATAATAATAATAATTAATAATTGCTTACACTTATATAGTGCTTTTCTGGACACTCCACTCAAAGCACTCTACAGGTAATGGGGACTCCCCTCCGCCACCACCAATGTGCAGCATCCACCTGGATGATGTGACGGCAGCCATAGTGCGCCAGAACGCTCACTACACATCAGCTATCAGTGGGGAAGAGAGCAGAGTAATGTAGCCAATTCATAGAGGAGGATTGTTAGGAGGCCATGATTGGTAAGGACCAATGGGAAATTTGGCCAGGATGCCAGGGTTACACCCCTACTCTTTTTGAGAAATGCCCTGGGATTTTTAATGACCACAGAGAGTCAGGACCTTGGTTTTACGTCTCATCCGAAGGACGGCGCCTGTTTACAGTATAGTGTCCCATCACTATACTGGGGCATTAGGACCCACTTGGACCGCAGTGTGAGCGCCCCCTGCTGGCCCCACTAACACCTCTTCCAGTAGGAACCTTAGTTTTTCCCAGGAGGTCTCTCATCCAGGTACTGACCAGGCTCACACCTGCTTAGCTTCAGTGGGTTGCCAGTTGTGAGTTGCAGGTTAGCTTCTTTCACAGCTCCAGCCGTAAATGAGTCACAGAGCAATGGCAAAATTTATCAAATTGCAAAATGAACCTTACAAAGAGATGCTCTCCTTACTGCCACAATCAGTTCTTTCATAGCTCTAAGGATGTCATAGGGGGAGTCACCCTGAGATATGTTATTTGTCGCTATGTTAATGATTAGTAATATATCCTCTTTCAGGGCCTGGAGGTGGTACAGGTGCTGAAGGGGACTGTACTGCAGTGTTGTGCCAGGGTGCAGCTACACCTGCTCTGCTGGCATCAGTTTTGCCAGGCCCCGCAACATAGAGTCGCTGAGCACATACACTTTCTTTGGCGCTGATGGGAAAAAAGGCATTTTCACAGCTACATCATAAGATAAATATTAAAAGTATATAAACTATAACTGAACAGCAAAGATATTCAATGAATAACAATGAACAATGAATAACAATGTAAATGTTAAAAAATATAACTAACGAGTAACTATATACAGTGCTGGAAACCAGCTATCAGAAGGCATGGGGAAGTTACATCAGCAGTTATGTATAGAGGATTAATTTCATATTGCTGGCTCCAGGGATCAGCCTTTTGACCTTCCTGGCGCATCAGCATCCATAATCTGCATGTTTTCAAATTAATTTACTTCCTAGGTATCTACAAATACAGATATCTTAAGATGCTGGCTCCAGGGATCAGCTTTTCACCAGCCTCCCTGGCACATCAGCATCAGCTACAAGGTGTTTTCCTATGAATTTTCCTCAAAATTATCTGCATCTGACACACAGTGTAACATTAGCAACAGCCTGGAACTTAAGAAACCTAAGTGACAATTCTCACCTCATTGCCCATGTAATCATCTAACAATGGATACTCAATTATGCCACTAACTTCATCATCACCCTCCTCTACATACAGTAATCCACACCAAACAAGTCTCCTGTTCTATTTACATATATTACCCTGCCTGGCCACCAACATTCACTCCCATCTTCACTACTCACAAACATGTGCTCTACTTTCTTGCCTACGAAGTCTTCTGCACTATCAGGAAGCAATTCTAAATAACTATCCATCTAATCTTTCCACAAAACAAACCACCGCATTTTTCTAAATCCATCATATTTTATTTTAAAAATATACTCTTGGCCATCTAGTCTCATTTCAGCAACTGTGCCCTTGTACCACACCTTCCTACAGTACCTTTCTCATCAAAAGCATGTTTAACTCTCTTTCCTAACACGTGTTCTGGTTTAATTACCATAGGAATTCTTAATCTTTCCATACAAACCTTTTTTCTACCTAGCTCTCTAGCCTTAAAATTCTGCTTAAGAGCCTCCTTTAAAAAACTCTGCCTTTTCTTCAACAATACATTCTGATGGTGCCAAACAATAATCTTTGTCTTCTCTAGATGTACCTGGGATTTCCTCTGGCCTGCCACTTTTTAAGTTAGCAATCAGCTGTTCTAGACTAAGCCTTTTCCCTTCCTTTGAAAAATTGAAAACTCAATTTTCATTTTTCATTCCTATCACACATCTCCTAAACTTCAACTGTGCTGTAACTGCAGGAAGCTTCTTGTCCTCATCTAAATTCCATTGTTGCTCTTCTATTTCTTTCTCGCTGTTCCAAAGTCCCCCATACTTTCCTATCTCTACCACTAGTACTTCCTTTGTCCTTATATCTCTTGTTTCCTTTTCTATCTTTTTTTACTTCTTCTCTCTAAGTGTCTGCAACCTGGCATCTCTTATCCTAGCCATCCTCTCACAAAACACAACCCTCTGCTCTTTAACTGATTCTCTAGCTTGAGATAAAACTTCTGCCTTCTTTTCAGAATCTAGTTTTTCAAGCCACTGCCAAGACCTGTCCTCCTTGAACATAATCATACCCTCGACAGCTAATGCTGTTGCTCTGGCCTTAACTTTAAGCAAACTTTCAAAGATTCCAAAATCCCTCTCACAGCTTACATTCGTCCTGGATGCTGATTCAAGCTTTTCAAACATCTCCTCTGAAACCTCATCATACCTGCCATATTCTAAATGATCTGCTACCATCCTACAACACACCTTTACAAAACTAACAAGGGTTTTTCTGTTCTGTTAGCTTCTGCAGAACAGGTCCAGAACGTACCTCTACAGATGCAGCCATTCAAAATGGGTGAGGTATTTCGCGGCATACCCCGGTGGGCGTGTCGCGGTATCACGCGGTATCACGCAGTGTCACGTGGTTAATGGCGCGTCATTTGACGCTCTGCCGGAAACTATCCGGCGTCGCCTTGTAAAACCGCCAGGGGGAGCTTAACCTCTCATGTACAGCGTTTGAGCCTTTAATTTTGAACTGTGTATTACAGCATGTTAATCATCAGTCATTAAAATGTTGGTATATATTATGAAAGCAAGATTGCTCAGTTGGACAGAAGTACACAACCTACCTTTATCAGAAATATTTATGCATCAAAGCCTTTACTGAAGATATTACTAATAGTATTAATAATGGATGACTTTGGACAAGCTGTATACTCAAAGTATAATTTCTTTAGCACATTTGTACAAGCACTTGGAATCTGTCCAAGCCATACTTTGTCAGGCATTTTGTTTTACTTCAACGGGGCATAAAAACTTCCTTGCTTTTAACAGGGCGTTTCATAATTTCTAGCTACGAAAATGATTTAAAATGCGACACCTATCATTCAACTAGAGCTTAAAATATCACAAGGAAAAATACACACCGGTATTCCATTTCTCCCTAAACATTGTAAGCTTCGAAGTCTTTAACTAACGTGATACCGGAGTCAACAAGTATACTTTTAGAATTTGATTAAAAGGGAATATAATATGGAATCGCGTATCTAAAGAATTTAATAACGGTATGATTATATCCGTGTACTGCGGCAGGTCTGTGTAGGGTTGTTTCGCCTGCCTGATCATGCGAGCTGTCTTGTAGCCTACTGGTCTAGGTGCGTGACTACCAACTGGCAGGTTGTGTGTTTGAATCCAGCTGGTGCTGGACTTTTATTTTAACAAACATTTCTTCGAAAAAATAGAATAGCGATATTATGGACAATCAATTGACTTTTATATTTCAAAATATCGCAACATGATCGATTCTAAGTCATTTTTGATAACAATGAATAGTCACCTTCTTTCCTTCTGACAACGGTCCCTGCTTCTGCTTCCTGCTTCTATTGTGTGCGTGTGTGCAACAGAGTAAATTTTTATAGAGAAATGGAGGCTGGACAGTTTGCGTTACAATATAAACATTTATATTGATTAAAATCGTGTTCTGATTTAAATCGCAAACACGTGTTTAATTATATGTGTTTTTTAATCATAATCAGGCTAATGCAACATAAATTGATATAGTATCTTTGTCTTCTAAGTATCTTAATAAACTTTCAACATAGCTTTCTACCCGTCAAGATTTATATTTCTTGGGATTTTGGGATCAAACGTGGAAGGATTAGATTGTAATCGTTTTTATTTGTCAAATACTTCTTGTATTTTCCTATGACATACAGTAGGAGTGGAAAGATTACAGATTTTAATCGTCTTTAATTTTGTTACGTTATACGTTTTAGGAACGTTTCATCTATACAAACACCACAAAACTATTCTCGATTGTATTTCTGAATGTTATGTGACACCTACAGTAGTTCACTGCTTTAAATACATCGAATTAAGAAAGTTATGTGTAGCACTTTAGATCTTTTTTCTGAACCAGGGAAAATCTGATCATGTTTTTCTATAACAATAATAAAAAACTTTATTTTACATATCGCCTTTAAAAGCGGCATCTCAAAGCAATACAGTAGTAGTTGTTTGTGGACAGAGTGTTAGACTAGAGGAAAAGACCGCCTCCTCCTACGAAGCATTTCGTTGATCCGATCACGAATTATTTTCCAGTCGCACGCAGCAAGGGTTGAGAATCTCCGATTCACCATCATACTAATGGTTTCCCGGAGATTGCAAGGCAAGGCACTTTTGCCTCTGGACCCATCGAAATTTACAGACGTGGTCCACCCCCAGTAAATTTCAAAAGTCACAAGATTTCGAAACACGAGGGCGGCGTAGTGGTCGGCTCTTGCTTTCCCGTCTATGCCGATGCACTGCAAGTACAACCCCCCCTCCATCTCCTGGGTGATGGGTAGCAGTTGGACATCAGGGAGAATTATTCGTCCCACTGGCGTCTGTGAATTCCGCTGTGCTTCCTGGGGGGAGATAGACGGCGGGGACGGCATCAACAGATTCCTGCGCGGTGTGTGCTCTGCGGGGGGCAGAGCTTCCGCCAGGCATTGCAACCTGCGCAGCGGGGAGAGGCACTTTTCGGGAGACAGCTGCTCAACTGTTTGACTGCTGGAACATACTGTCTCCTTCCTCTGCATTTTCAGGAGTGTCTCTAGCCTCCCAATCCTCCCCAGTAATGCGTCGTACTGCTCCCGCTGCTGCCGAAAAGTCTCCACACAGGTGGTGCTTCTACAGGTTGGCACCCTGGCCAGTGGCCGAGAGCAGAGACCCACGGCCTGTGGCAAAATAAAATAATTCATGTAAGAAATAAAGTCACATAGTAGTATTCATCAGTCGCGGAACAGACGTCAAAATAAACTTTTCTTTTTTTCCGTCTTACCGCTTTCTTTTTTACTGTCCTGGTGGTAGATCGTTTCGCCCGTGCAGTGTTTTCTTGAAGAACAGGCTACGAAGAAATAATTATAATTGAATTTAAAATTCAAAACGGCAATAATACCTTGTAATATGCGCTGTAATCGCGTATTTCAGATGAAGTCTGCTGTATTTGCTTACCCTTCACTCTTTGGAAGCTGGGGCGGCAGAAGCACCCCGTCTCTTCCCGTAAAAGGTCTTGGTCTCCATACTGTACTATGGTCGCTGTAGTGCAGGTTTGCAGTTTTTTTTTGTGATGGGAGCTCACCCAATCCCTTGGTGTATTTATGCTATATTCACATGTACGGCTAGAGTGTGTTCATTGTCTTCCAATGAAAGGCGGGTGCCTTTTGCCGAAGTCAGGAGACATTAGAGGCTTGCCACACCCGGACTGTTAAACCAACCCATTAGCACGTCAAAGCCCATTGAGGTCCCTTGATTTACTGATCTGCATTAATTAAATCTTGTCAGTCAGGTCTTTTTTTCTGTATTTCAATTGTCGTTTACACATGCACGACTTTAAAAGCTAGCAAGACAGGTTTCGATTCACATTAGCTGGCGAGCCTTGTTAAAAAAACTAATGATAATGTAACATGCCACTGTTTGTTCATGAACAAAGTTATACTGAGATTTCCTTAGGTACGCGATTAAAAAATAAATAAATAAAAATTTGAATCTCCTGCGGAACACATTCCATAAGAATCAGCGGTTCTACAACATATATCGCCTTTAAAGGTGGCTTCTCAAAACGCTTTACAGGATAAAAACAACCAGAACAGCAGCAACAACAATATTGTATTTCATTGCACTTTGAAAACCAAGTAATAACTTAACTATACAGTACGTGCAAACGTTTCGTATGTTGCTGTCTTGAATGCCTGCGTACCCATAAGTATCTTATTTGCCTTGAGTCCTGTCTACAGTATCTCTGTCCCCCTCCCCCCCTCTCTCCCTCAATTCAATTCAATTCAAGGTGTTTTATTTGCATGACAGATGGGTACAATTCTTGTTGGGAATGTATACTTTGATATTTACACCCGGCGCGGCACCGAGGGAGCGTCTGCATTTATAACGTAGTTTTTAAAATTAGTCAAGCAATATGAAGCATCTCCTTTTACTTTTAAGTCCCTTAAATACATTGAGCACAGCTTTCTCACCATCCTTACACAAAGCAGAAACTTTCCGATGACTCACAGTACAAGTGGAAAGATTATACATTTTAATCGTCTTTAATTTTGTCTTTAATTTTGCCTGTGGAGTGTATCTTATTAAGCTCTAAATTGCATTTTGAGCGCGGTTTTTGACTTTTTTTTAATTGCATTTTGGGCGCAGACAGCACATACAAGGGTTAATGAACTGCGCCAAGAAATTTAAAATAGTATTCTTTAGGTGTGAGGGTAGGAGTGGACCGCAGCAGGCATAATCAGCAAACCAGGAAAACAAAGAACAGGACAGGTGAGATGTGTATCCAGAAAGCGAGTGATCAGAAAAAGGAAATGGTGTTACGCCCAGGTTTTCGACCCAATTGTTTTAACTTGTTAATGCATCAGACACATTTCCTGGCGTATTGTGTTTTAAATAAAATAGGAGTGTCTTTCCCTGGCATTAGCTCATCGGTATGGTGTAAGTTTTATCTGTACCATACCATACAGTATATAGGTACAGAATTCAAGCTGCACCACTGTATCGCTTTGGTAAGGGGACGGACAATGACCAAAATCACGAAGACTCTCTCACACCAAATAATGAAGATGAAAAGAAACGGGAAGTCAACACGGGACATTGTACAGCAGTTGGCTTCGATGGACATCTTCGTTTCTGAAAGCACAGTGGGACGGCATTATAAAGGGGAGAGGAGGCAAAGAGAATCTAAACCGAGGACGATTCAAAGGTAAATACATTTCTAAAAATACCTTTCTTGCATGTAAATACAACTACGCACATTACTTAAAACTAACTGCTGATCTCTTTTTTTTCAAGTCCTATTCTGCGAGCTATCGACAAACTGACCGATGAAAATGATGAGCTACCGGCGATGCAAGTCCAAAGACGGCTATGGGCTGACCTCGGTGCGAATATAAGCCCGACATCGATAAGAAGAGTACGCAGGAGGCTTGGATGGAGATACAGAAAAACCAACACATGCCCCATGATAAGGCTAAAAAACTAAAAACTAAAAAACAGGAAAGACTCAAGCAAGCGCTCCAATGGATTGAACAGGGGGAGGCATTTCAGGATGTACTTTTTACCGACGAAACAACAGTGGCTTTGGAACAGTTTTCAAAAATGGCATTTTGCAAAAAGGGGAGACATGTGGACAAGCCAAAGCCAAAATATCCACTGAAGGTTCACGTCTGGGGGGGTATATCTAGAAGAGGCTCAGGACCACTTCTTATTTTCGAAGGAATTATGGACCGTGTATTCTTCGAGGAAGTCGTGGTCACACAGCATGCTGCCCCATATATCAGGGAGCAGTTTGGATCAAGGCACCGTCTCTTTCAAGAGAACGATCCGAAATATACAGCAGCAAGGGCGAGGCTTATAGCAGAAGGAGTGAACTGGGTGAAAACTCCAGCCGAATCCCGAGATCTAAATCCGATAGAAATGGTTTGGCATTCGTTGAAAGACTACGTTCGGAAAACCGCTAAGCCCGTCACAAAGCAGGAACTGATCGATGCGATCTATAAATTCTGGGAGGAAGAACTGACCGAACAAAATTGTAACAATTTTATTAACAGGCTGTTTCGTGTTCTTCCTAGGATTGTTGACCGGGGCGGAGGACATTCGGGAATGTAAGTCTGAGAAAGACAGTATCACGTTTGTGGACAGTCTGTCCACAAACAAAACATGTAAAAAAAATGTAAAAAAAAACAATTACTTTTTGTCAATGAAAACCGGTGTGTGTGTCTGTCTCTGCTGGATGTCCCTCTCACAAACTGCTGAATGAATAAAATAATTTTATAACATTATAACATTATAACATTATAACACATAACATTCAGAAATACAATCGAGAATAGTTTTGTGGTGTTTGTATAGATGAAACGTTCCTAAAACGTATAACGTAACAAAATTAAAGACGATTAAAATCTGTAATCTTTCCACTCGTACTGTATGTCATAGGAAAATAAAAGAAGTATTTGACAAATAAAAACGATTACAATCTAATCCTTCCACGTTTGATCCCAAATCCCAAGAAATATAAATCTTGACGGGTAGAAAGCTATGCTGAAAGTTTATTAAGATACTTAGAAGACAAAGATACTGTATCAATTTATGTTGCATTAGCCTGATTATGATTAAAAAACACATATAATTAAACACGCGTTTGCGATTTAAATCAGAACACGATTTAAATCAATATAAATGTTTATATTGTAACGCATACTGTCCAGCCTCCATTTCTCTATAAAAATTTACTCTGTTGCACACACGCACACAATAGAAGCAGGAAGCAGAAGCAGGGACCGTTGTCAGAAGGGAAGAAGGTGACTATTCATTGTTATCAAAAATGACTTAGAATCGATCATGTTGCGATATTTTGAAATATAAAAGTCAATTGATTGTCCATAATATCGCTATTCTATTTTTTCGAAGAAATGTTTGTTAAAAGAAAAGTCCAGCACCAGCTGGATTCAAACACACAACCGGTGTGTTGTTAGTCACGCACTTAGACCAGTAGGCTACAAGACAGCCCGCATAAACAGGCAGGCGAAACAGCCCTACACAGCCCTGTCGCAGTACACGAATATAATCATACCGCTATTAAATTCTTTAGATACGCGATTCCATATTATATTCCCTATCAATCAAATTCTAAAAGTATGCTTGTTGACTCCGGTATCACGTTAGTTAAAGACTTCGATTCTTAGAATGTTTAGGGAGAAATGGAATACTGGTGTGTATTTTTTTCTTTAAAGTACCAAGACCAGCTATATATTAGCCAGCAGCCATATCACCCTGCAACTCACAACTGGCAACCCACTGAAGCTAAGCAGGTGTGAGCCTGGTCACTACCTGGATGGGAGACCGCCTGGGAAAAACTAAGGTTGCTGCTGGAAGAGGTGTTAGTGGGGCCAGCGGGGGGCGCTCACCCTGCAGTCCATGTGGGTCCTAATACCCCAGTATAGTGACGGGGACACTATACTGTAAACAGGCGCCGTCCTTCGGATGAGACGTAAAACTGAGGTCCTGACTCTCTGTGGTCATAAAAAATCCCAGGGCGCTTCTCGAAAAGAGTAGGGGTGTAACCCCGGTGTCCTGGCCAAATTTCCAATTGGCCCTTACTAATCATGGCCTCCTAATAATCCCCCTCTATGAATTGGCTACATTACTCTGTTCTCCTCCCCACTGATAGCTGATGTGTGGTGAGCGTTCTGGCGCACTATGGCTGCCGTCGCATCATCCAGGTGGATGCTGCACATTGGTGGTGGTGGAGGGGAGTCCCCATTACCTGTAAAGCGCTTTGAGTGGAGTGTCCAGAAAAGCGCTATATAAGTGTAAGCAATTATTATAATTATTATTATATTAATTTGTTTTCATTACGTATATCATGCATGAATTCCAGCAATTCAGAATGCAAAAATAAACTCCAGCTGCATTACGGAACATTGCATTAATTCAGTTTCCTTTATCGGGAACCAGAGGGACATGATCAGATTTCCCCTGACTCAACAAAAAAGATATAAACTGCACAGATTTGCCACTTTTCTCACACCCTCTTTCATGGATGGCTTTGCACACTGATCTTATCAATCTAACTGTACCATTTTCTCCTACTGTTCTATGCGTCCAATCTAAACACTGCCCACCTTTTCACCACCAAAAATCATTCTTTCCCAGACAGAAAGTGTAACATTTGCCTAATGTGCCAAGCCATCAATTAAATCAATCCACAGAACAACTCAGTGATCCTAGCCTTGTCTGTTTCACTGAGGTCGTCAATTGAAGATATCAATTCTGTACTGCGCCAGGATTTCATTAAATGTTTTTTCTGTACTTGCCCTGTCGCCAATTAGATTTGTAATTTTGCAGAAAATGTCCTTCTCAGAATGCGTTGCATCCGAATCCCTGCTTCCACAACGTCTTGCACCATCTCTCTAACTGTGTCAAATATGTACTGAGCTGAACCCGATGCCTGCTCTCTGAGTCCTAAATGCATTCTGCTACCATCCTGGAGAGAAATCCCTGCAGTTCCATATTTATGACCATATTTAGTGGTCCCATCTGTGGCAAGGGTTAAATTACTTTCTTGCAACAGTTTTTTTCTTTCAGATGTTTACAAAAACTTTCCCCTGTTAATCTAGCTACCTGAATACCTACCAATTTATCCAAAACTAGTCTGACTATCTGAGAAGCCTTTCGTGCAATAACGCCCATCTTTGCTACTAAATCCATATAAGCCTCTCTTACAGCATCACTATACTTTCCTTTTTCATACGTGCTAATATTGTGACTCACTATCCTGTCTATGTCTGTTTTCAGGCCTTCATATTCTCCCTGCCAGAACTGTACCTCCCCATTCAGGTCCCTCACCCTATGTGCTAAATCTGCTTCAGAATCGCATTTCCTTTTGTAATACACAACCTTCTGCGATTCTTTTTTTTTGTATATCCAAGCTTTTCCAACAGTTCTTGCAATTCATCACTACTTTTCCTTCTCTGAGTCACTTTTCTCCTGTTCATTCAAAATGACTGCCTGCTCACACTTCATAACTTTTTGCTCATGTCTGAATTTTACTATCCCTGCGTCTAAGCCTTTCATTCACATTCCTAACACTTCCATGTCCTAACTTATCATTTGCCTTGCTTAATTTATTTGAGAGCTTGAGTTTCAGTTTCAGCCTTATAAAGCATAAGTCCTCTCTCTTTTTTGTTCTTGTCTAACCTAGCTCTTTCATCATCTAGTTTCCTGCATTCTTCCATTAATCTATGCAAATTTTAAAACTGTGCTCCTAATTCACTACCTCATTAGTGCACTTTACATCACTTAATTCACTCGTTCCTGATCTTACATCACAAGCAGAGCTAGTGCTAGCTGTTTGCTGTGCATCTTCTGCAGCTGAAATTTCACTGCTCTCCTTTCTTACTAGGGCCAGAGCAAAGATCTGGCGGTCAAAATCTTCTCTTTCACTTTTTCTTAAGCGGGATTTTTTATTAATGATCCTCTGTACATACAAACTAATCACTCACTGAAAATATTCTTTTTCATGTTAATTTCTAAGACCTATGGTAGGTCGAAATTGTGATTTGAGATATCAAAAGCATTTGTTTCCTATTTGTTTTTTGGCTCCGGAAAATGTGTAGATCTCCATCATCGCTCTGTTCGTCAAGATTTTAACATCTAGGTTTTGGATTCCTTCATATTTTAACTCTACATCTATCCCTAATTCCTCGCAGTAGCTACTGATGTTTTTCTTCCCCTTACCACCAGGGCACACAAGCGTTTTCTCTGGATTCATTTTTATCAGGATCTCTCTCACTCGCTGTGGCTCGGCACCAGAGCAGTTAAAGATGGCGACAAGTCAGGCACCCGGGGTGGGGTGGGGGCATCTTCCCGCCTCCGTAACTAAAATGCCCAATCGGAGTGGCTTAAGCGACATACACAGTCATGTAACTGACAGTTTGAGGTAGCCTATCGTGTACAGTAAATTTTGCTTTGTTGCTGATAGGTTAAGCTTTCGAAAGTCAGCCCCAAAGCATGTGACTGATATTTCTCCCTGTTTCTTTGGTTAAATGCAAGGATCACAAGAACCACCATGCTAACTGGGATGTGTAGTTTTTAATTCAGTTTGAATTATAAATGTACGTACTATCTTCGTATTTGGCCAGGGCTTTAAAGAGAGGGCGTGACGAAAAATTTTGGGTCCGTTGTCTCCGCTTCAAAGGTACCCCCGTCGTGGAAGAATTTGACCTTTGAATGTTTACCCAGTGTAAAATACATACGGAGCACATTCTTCATTAAAAAAATAATCTTGTACGGTCTGTAAACTGATAATTTATAGAGGAGCCACGTTGAGTATCTACTCTTTTTAAACTTGGAAGAACATTCCAATGTTAATGCGACAGTGAAGGTATTATTAATAAGTTAAATCTGAAGGGAGATCTCTCCTCTGCCCGACTGCTGAGGTCCCTGCTAGCTATTCAAAGGGAAAGGCGGTGATGTCACTGCGCTGGCAAGCAGGCACAGCCTGTAATGTCGGGTGTATGGATTAAATATATTTAGATCTTTAAATATCATTATTGATTTCTTTAGCCTCACAACATTGTCCAATAGTTCTCTTCTTGTGTCTAATTTTTAGTTAAGCAGGATTTGAGCTACAGACCATAAAAAACAGGATTAACTTTTCTTACATATTAAATATTCACATATTAAACTTAATATGGTCAGAAGGAGCACATAAAAATGTTTCTGAAATAAACACGTAAGACTTTGATGCTTAAAATGTTTAGGGAGAAACTGGAATACTAGTGTGTATTTTTTCTTGAAAATACCAATACCAGCCATATACAGTACAGTTTGTAACGTAGGGATTTCTTTATTTAGCGGTTACATTAGTGACAAAGGCTAAACTTTTAGCTTCAGTAACGTTTACACAGTATGGTATACGTTTGTAATGACAATATAGTGTCGATAATATTTATTGTCAGTAATAATATCAGTAGCAGTTTGAAATTATTCATTGTTATTAATAAATGACTTTGTTTCTAATATCATGTTGTGAAATTTAGAAATATAAAAAATGTCAATAAAGTGTCCATAATATTTGCTATTTTAATTTTTCATATAAATGTTTATTTGTTGAAAGAAAACTCATGGCAATAGCTGGATTTGAATACTTGACCTCAGACTTATAAGTCAGTCACTTAAGCCATCACACCACAGACACAGTCACATAGAAAGTAGTGAAACAGCTGTACACACATCAATAGAAAGTCTTATACTACTGTTTGTGCTACAGTATATGAACATGTAAGACTTTGATGCATAAAATGTTTAGTGAGAAAGTGGAATACTGGTGTGTATTTTTTCTTTAAACTACCAATACCAGCTATATACAGTTTACATAATATGTTTATGTTCCTAAATTAATATAATTTATGATCATCAGATGTGTTATGCTTCTCTTCTTTTTTTACTGAGCAACTAAAATTTTCCTTTATTTGTAAAATTCCATATAAATAGTCAATACTAAGAAGATTAAAGTGTGCACAGTAAAGAGATTAAATTATTAAATCTTTTCACTGATGACTAATGCACCACGAGTGCCCCTGTTGGTCATTTTGGCCAGCCAATCACATACTGCGGTACACCGCGGTGGCTTGTGGGTGGTTGCATGTGGTACAGGTTTGTACGGTCAATTTTGAATTGCTGCTCTGTATAAAGATGAACTAAATGAGTATCGTACACAGGTCCAGAGGCTTAATAATATTTATCATATTAATAATATTAATAATAATAATATTTCAGTATTACTGTATATGAACTCATAATTTAAAACAGAACATTACATTACATTACAATGCATACTCACTGTAAACAATTTGTTTATTCAGATGCAAATGAACCTTGGGGTAAGTACTGTAAGTTTCGTGGGCCACTTCCGAGTTGGGGGACAGGATCTCATGATTGAAAATATTGCACGACTGTGAAACACTGTAATAATTTCTAAAATTCAGGAAGAAATATTGTTTTATTTTTTAAAATAAAATGCTAAAATATTTTTTTTATGTCTTTACCATTAGTAATACACTGTGGATAGCTAATAACCATTAGAGCCATTAGAATGGGGTTGATTTATATGATAATTATTTTAATGCATATAATAATAAGAAACTTTATTTTAGATAGCGCCTTAAAGTTGTGTCACAGAGAAGGTTATAAGGTTATAAGGTCCCTATACACTTAGATCCTATCAGGTAACTGCTTGCTTAGCTAAGGAGCTTCCTAAATAGATACAACCTATTGTTGTGTCATACAAATGACAAAGTTCAGGTGTCTGTGTAGTAGAAGTATCTTTATTTCTTACGGATATGGAAGTTCAGCTTGCAACCACCGCACTCAACAATAAATAACTAAAGATGGTCTTTTATACCGCGAAACAAACAAGTTAATACAACACATTCTAAACGAATGATAAGACAACAACACATGCCAATATTGTTATTAATTATATTTAAGTTGCAGACTAGACAACAGTTAGTTATTTTCATGTTCTCGGCTTACAGCCAACTTACCAAATATATTCCCTTTATCTTACTGACCAAGGAAAGGCAGCATATTTATATACTTGGGCGCAAAGCCAACTTTAAGCCACTAGACTGCATAATTTGCAAAAATTATATTATTATCTCACTTCCCAGGTGTCTCCCTTTTCTGTTCACTATCATTTTACTTTTTCCAACTGTATTCCTGAAATCGTACTTCTTATCCCAGAAGATTTTCAAATGTGTAACTCAGCATTGCCAAGCTGAGCACAGGGTCCAGATTTGGACCCATGGCCACCATACCCGGAAGTCAAACTGCTGAGGATGCACAGCAGTAAACAATAACATGGAAATAGAAAGGCAGACAAATAGATAGACATAGCACTTGTTTTCACACAGATAGGTACAAATAAACAAAAACATAATATCATCTCTGAGTGTGTGTGTCTGATTTCTCTAAGAATAACAGGAACAGATTTAGCAGTAAAATATGATTATGTTTTTGCATGTATAAATTCGGACACTGCTAGCCTAGCCCCAAATGTGTATCCTCACAAGCTAGCTAGTTGACACACAAATTGATGTATGAACGAATGTATAATTTAAGTGTGTTAATGTTGTTATGGTGTGTGGCGAAATATACTGTCTGTAGATGATGACGGAGATCCCTTTGTCGCAAGGTGGCTTATCAAATCGCTTTACAGAATGACGACAACAACAACAGTAAAAATATACACAAGATATGTACAATGAAAATACACAATGAGAGGAGAAAGTAGATGGGGTACTGTATACAGTAGGAGTAAAGGGGTAAATAAAAAAAACAGATAAGTAAAGGTCTTTCTAAAGAACAGGGTTTTAAGTCTATTTGAAAGAGTTTAGGGAAGGTGATTCTCTGATATCCTTGGGGATAGTATCCAAGACTTTGGGTCATAACAAGAGAAGGTCCTGTCACCCATAGAGTGTAGACAGGCATGGGGGACAGATAGGAGACCAGAATTAGAAGAATGAAGATGGTGGGGAGTAGCTCAGACAGGTGCCAAGCCATGCATTGTCTTATATGTGAAAGCAAGGATTTTCATGTTGACACAAAACCTGACCAAAAGCAAATGCAAGGAATCCAGGATAGGAGTAATTTGATCACTTCTACTATACCTGGTCAAGATTCTGGTTGTTGAATTTTGGACATAATGGATAAGATGTAAGATGTAGTCTGGCGATGTTTCTGAGGTGAAAGAAGGATGTGACATGTGTTGACATTTTGCACATGTGGGTTGAATGTCAAGCATGAATCAAATATCACCCTCAGGTTTTTCAGTTTAGACTGAAGCTCAAGTACAGTACCATCCTCAGTTTGGATAGGGTTACAGTATTGGCTTTAAAACAAAAAAAAGTTGACAGGGGGTACCAAGCCCTGAGGCGCCACACTTAACGAGTCCAATTTCAAACCTAAATCTGCTAAGAGATACAAAGTGGCAGCAATCAGTGAGGTCAGCAATCAGCAATCAAGACGTGACTAATTTAAAAGAGCAGTGTCAGAAACTCCAAGCACAGTCTCAAGACGCAAAAAGTAAGATATCAATGGTTAAGAGTGTTGAAAGCTGCACTGAGATCAAGAAGAATGAGGGTAGAAAGAGAATTAGAATCTGAAGTGATTAAAAGATTGTTAGTGACTTTGACCAGGGCAATTTCTGTGCTGTGAAGCTGTTGAAAGCCAGATTTGAGGGTTTCGAAAAGGTTATTTGCATTAAGATGGTTATTTAACTGAATTGTGACAGCACGTTCTTGAATTTTGCAAGAAATAGTAAGTTGGAGATGGGGCAAAAAATGTTTAGATGTCCAGAGGCATGTTTTGCTTTTTTGGGATGTGGGTAATGGCAGCAGTTTTGAGGACTGTTGATACACCAGTGCTCAAGGATTCATTTATTATATTGAGGACAACAGGCAGAGAGAAGTGAAACAGAATTGAAATAAAGTGGTGGGAATGCAATCTAATAAGCAGATACTTGTAGTAGATTTCATGTGACACGCGTTGTGGAGAAAATGTGATGCCAGGTGTTGTCAATCTTGGAGCTAAAGAAATCTAAAAATGTGTTGCAAAGTTGCAATAGAGCAGGTAATGCGGTGGGGCAGTTTGGCTTTACCAGTCTATTGAAGGTGGAGAAAAGGTGTCTAGGGCTGTTATTTCAATTATATGACAGCTGTATCTGGATCTAGCAGAATCTATTGTATCCTTATGTCCTTATATTCAGACAAGTAATCTTTTCCAAGCCTGATAATGTATGTTTAGGCCAGAAAGATGCCACCTTACAGTATGTTACCAGGAGACTGCCTTCATTGATCACAAACGGTTGGTAGTATTTTAAATGTTGTATTAAATATTTCACAACGCCATTAAGTTTATTCTTGTCATGACGGCATCCTTTGGCTAGCAGTTGCCCTGGGAAATTGTCACATTCTGACAAGGTTTTTCCAGGGTTTGCTGCTCTAACTTAATCTCCTTTTCATGATCCACTGAGCAAGACAGCAATTCCCTCTGTGCAGACGTTACAGCCTCAAGGCTGCCCTGCAAACCCATTTGGTCACTTGTTTTTCAGGACACTCTCTATTCGGTTTCTTCCTTACCCAAGTCTCCCCCTTTTTTTCTTTGCGGAGTCTACCCTGCAAACCTGTTAGGTCTTTTTCAGGAGCCTGTACCTGAGGCTGTTTCTGACCAGCGAACTGTGTTTGGCAGCAATTTTGTCTTCAAATTAGCACCAGATTTGGCTTCAACCCAGCATTTCACTCTGCGCTACAATCTCAGCGGCCTCAAGTCTGCCCTTCAAATCCATCTGGCTCCCTTCCCAGGATGCTTGCCATTCAGTTGTTTCCATCCCTGAGGTTTTGTGTTTCTCTCCTTCGGACAATTTCAGCAGCAATTTTAGCTTTAAGACAGCTCTTCACTCTGCGCAGCAGGATCTGCTTTCAGCATTGCGTAGTGCAGCAGCTTCAGCTTGTAGTGGTTTGATGGGTTTACTGAGACAATTATTAATTGTAGCAGTAATCACGAGGTTGTTCGTTGGGGCTTTTAGAAAATCAATCGTCAGAACAACTAACAACGCACACACACGGGTTCAATACACGGGATACATTTATTAATATAACTGTGCACCAAACATATACTAGTCTGCCTGGATACGAGTGGCAGACCTTACGGTGAGGGTTATCAATATACAAGGTATATAATCTCGAAGAGATGCAAACACAAAGAGATACACAACAGAGAATATATGTCAATATATCGTTCGGTTACCAAATCGCTAATCAGTGTTATTACCCACTGTTACTCTAAACTCGGAAGTAAATACATTACTCATGAATTAAATTGATAACAACTTGTGTTGAGGTACAATTGAATTCTCGAGACGCAATGTAGAACATGGGGTTTACTTATCCACTGTGTTTGGATTTGGAATTTCCCGGCACGAACACCAAACCAGCTGACAGGCTCTGTTGCAGCCTCTGTTCCAGCGGTTGTCCAATGGGCGTTGTGTCGGCGTCCTCTGGCTACCGGCCAACCAGTCGAGGTGCAGCTCGGAGTAGGACGGGCGGAGGAATCTAACTGCGGCGCGCAGGGCAGTCGTTGCTCCGAGGGGATCTACCAGCAGTCCGGCTGGCTAGTAGAAAGTCTCTATGCACAGAGTGTGACCGCGAGTCCTAACAAGTCACTCTTTTGCCTGGGAAGAAACTGGTTCGTTCCCGGTCCAGCGCTGCTTCTGAATAAGCTATTCAGGTTGTCGACGAGGGTCCAACTGTAGGCTGCCATTGATCAAGCGGAGCATTCACGTTGGTAGAATTCTGAGTACGTACGGGATCCTCGGCCTCGCGCTTTGAACAAAGTCCAAGTCCTTTTGCAGACAACAGCAGTTGTCACGTGATTGTCTCTGAGGATGCGCGAAAATGGCCAAGGAGAGCCCAGAACTGAGCTTGCGCTCCCTTTTTGATCAAGACCCAGATGTGTGCTGATTGGTTGAGAGTTTGGCAGGCATTGGAGACCCACGTGGTATTACCACGCCCTGCCAGTCCCTGATTGGTTGGTCAAGGTGAGATATAAGTCACTTACTCTTGACACTTAGGAATGCAGTCCAGATGTCCATTCGGCACTCCCTAGACTGATAGGCGCCGATGGATGAACATTGATCATGATAGCCAGGCTCAGCTAATTGCATCCCCGTCTGGGAGCTTGTTTCTTATCACAAGAAAACACTCTTAAATCAGCTTGCATGAATTCTTTCTCTGTGGCTGCACCACAGAGATGGAGGGTGAGATGGGGCCTCTTTTAGGAGCATACCAACGCTTAATTCTGTCTTATTAACAAGCATTGCCGCTACATATCCCCCCTTTTTGAAGGTCACGAGGTCCTGAGGCGTTGTTGCCTTCAAAACAAAAACAGAGTTAAGTGATGTCTGTTGTACCCCGGTGGATTCTACCACCCAATATTCACATTACCTCTCGAGAATTTGTACAGGAAATAGTGTTGGAAAGAACATTGCGTATACCTGCTCTCAGTTATAAGGTACATAGAAATGAGGCATCGGGCGTCATCGTTAGCCCTAGACCTTAAACTTCCGGCAGTTCACTATCAGTATCGGATAGCTCTGCAGCAAGCAGACGTTTGGGCGTGGTTACCTGATTTCGGTGATAAACCATTGCTCCCTTTGTCTCATTCAAACTACCCCGCAAGGCTTTGATACAAGAGAACAGCATCCAACACATTACCCCAGCCATGATCCAGCTACCCAGCAGCAGTGTCAAGATGACCACGTTTACTGTTCCTAGCGCCCCAGAGGATCCACAACGACTGTGCTTGGGACCTACCAGTGTAGTTTTTAAGTTTGTGTCGTTGAGAACAAATTCGACTATCTGTACACCCTCAAGACTTACTGTCTCTTGGATTCTCTCATCCAAGTCAACGCTGTGTCCTCTGAAAGCGTCCACAATCTCGAGTTCCGTTTCATACAGTTCTGACTCCAGGTGATACAGTGCTAAATCGTTGAGATGCACTATAGCTCCTTCAGGAACTTGTAGAAAAACTGTTTGGTTGGGTAGCTGCACTTCGGTAGCTGTATCATGTCTGTCATAGGTTATTGTAACCGTTAACTGTGGTGTGCTGACCAGCCATTTCTTTCCCACCTGCTCAACCTGGGGTTTCGTTAACCTCACGTTTGCTCGTCACTGTGGCTTTACACTTTTCAGTGGCAGCCCCCTTTCTGATACCACACAACCTCTGAGTTGTGTCCCTAAGGAATGGCTTACTTGGGCATACCCAGTGGATATCCTTGGTTGATATACACAGTTCCAGGTTTGGAACAAGGTACAAATTCGGATCATCCTCCTGGTAAGCTACGAGTGGTGGGGTGGTCAACTTCACATGCATGTCCCCCCTCCAGAAGCCAACGTTCAATATAGACTTGAGTCTATAGATATCCTTGCTACTCACGATGGGAAGGTTCAACAGGAAACCTATTTCCTTGGCTTCGGGGTTGACATGTATGGGAATGGCACTGCCTAGACTGTATGCCAGATGTACTTGCAATGGCTGCACCATCTCGGAAGTGGTTGTCTTCAGTACTTCTTCTACTAAGGACAGTGGAACCAAGTAGGTTGGAATCTGTCCCATGGCTAGGCCAGTTACTGTGGCACTAAGCTCCCTAAGCAGATCCTGCATCAGCATTCTGACCTGTTGCACATAAGCATAGTCCCACTGTAACACGTCGACAATCCTGCCCACGGTGTGGAGGGTGTTATTTAACAGTGCTGCATGAAGGTTTACTGCCAAAATTGTGCCCTGTAAGGTTTTCCCTAGGCTTTCCAGCCGCTGCTGCTGTTGATACAGCTTGTCATAAATTTCTGGCATTTCCTTACGTAACCCAGACACCTGCCTTCTCAGGGTGGTCAGGGTGACAGTGTTAGCAGCAAACAGACCCGCTGAAAATAGCGAACCCACGGCGGAGGCCGCAGCAATCAGACCCCCCAAGAACCTTTTGGGGCGGCTGAGGCCTGTCATCTCCTCCTGGGTGACTGTTGCCTTCCTCAACTGGCAGAGCATGTGTATAGTGTCTAGCTGGGCATGCCATACAGTATCCCCAGCCCACTGCCTACCATGATAGGACACCCTACTGTTCATGTTGATGTGCTTCCGAAACACATCATGTGGGTCCAGCCGTACATACACTCGCTGAGTATATGTTCTGCAATTTGTTAACAACAATCCGGGAGCGTCCTGCAGGACTATGCCGGTAGGAGGACCGGGTTCCACAACTTCAAGGGGCTGTGTCGAGGCGATCCACAGTACTGTCAGGACCAGCCGTGGCAGTTTTAGGATTCCCATTCTGGAACACAGATGAGGCACATGGTACAATTCCACTATATTTTTGAATATATTTTCCTAGCAGGACCTACACTACAGTACCTAACTACCTGCAACTACAAAGGGGCACCCCCCTCTTTGATCGGGTTTAGACTTTTAACCCTATTCTGTGTCCTCCGGCGCCATTTGAGATGGGCGATACAACCGGAGGTGGTTGCGATGCACCCACTTGTAGACCAGAGATTGCCTTTCAATCCGAATTCGATAAGCTACCGGTGATACCTTATCGACAATCTCGTGGGGTCCTGTCCAACTGGGTAAGAACTTCCGGGCCACCCCTGTGGGTTTGGCAAATTGGAAGTACAGGACCTTGTCTCCTACTTGGAGTTCCTGGTTAACTGCCTTTCGGTCATAGTATGCTTTCCTACCCTCTGCACTCCTTCCCAGATTGTTCTGGGCAAAAGCAAAGGTTGCCTGCAGATGTGCTCGCAGGTCTGACACATACTGATGGACCGTAGCAGCCCCCGTCGTGCTCAGGTCCTCCACCCCATAGAGACAGTGTAGGGGAAGAGTCATCTTCCGACCTGTCATCATCTCAAAAGGTGGGACCCCCGTAGAGCAATGGGGCGTGGCTCGGATGGCCAGCAGAACCAGGGGCAGCTTAATGTCCCAGTCCCTACTGTTGGTGGAGACAAACTTTTTGAGCATACTAACCACCGTTCGGTTTGCCCTTTCTGCCTGGCCCGAGGATTGAGGGTGGTAGGAGATATGCAACTGGGCCTTGACCCCAAGCATATTCCACAGGGTGGCCATTACTGTAGCTGTGAAATTGGTTCCCCGATCCGAGTCCACGGTCAGGGGGAGTCCCCATCGGCTGAACACATGGTTCACCAACAGCACTGCAGTTGTCTCTGCCGTGTCGTTGGGTGCTGGGAGGCACTCAATCCATTTTGTGAATGCACACGTAACAGTGAGGAAATATTTGTTCCCTCTGGATGACCTCACCAGCGGCCCCACCCAATCCATTTGTAGATTGGACCAGGGGAATGTCATGCCCTTTTTCTGGAGTGGTGCACGGTGCAAGGGCCATGATGGTTGGAACTGGCTACACGTCAGACACCCCTTTACATACGCGGCGATGTCTTGGCCCATGTGAGGCCAGAATGCCACCTGCTGGATAGTGTCGTACATGGCCTTGATTCCCCGGTGACCCCCACAGGGTTCGTCATGAGCGTGTTGGATCATGACCCCCCGATGACAGCGGGGAACTACCCACTTTGGGACACCTTGTGCAACTGGTACACAAACCAACAACCCCTTTATAATTTTTAGGTTGTCTTTCACCTCTGCCAGCTCCTTCAGCTCCAGAGACTGGCTCAGCACCTGCTCTGAAAGAGGTTGACGCACTGGGTCAGCGATATGCTGATACATTTGCCCAATTGCTGGGTCCTGTTTCTGCATTTCCGCAAGATCGGTGTTAAAACCCTGTGACCCAAGCACTACAGATTGAGGGTCGGCTCCGACATCCTGTCTAGCCCTGCTTCGGGTGACCGCCTTGACCTCAGCCACGGTTTCTGGGGGTAGCCATTCCTGCTGGAACTGCCAGGGATCACCCTCTAAGGCGCCAGATTTGGCCAGCCGGTCGGCCTCATCATTCCCGTCTTTGTCGGGTCCCTTCACCTGGGAGTGTCCCTTCACCTTCCTCCAGTAAACCATCATTCCAGCCTCGGTCGTGAGCTTGTCACTGGCCAGGAACAACTCTTTGTTCTTTACTTCCTTGCCCCGGGCATTTTTCATGCCGTTACCCTTCCAATACGGAAGATGGGACACGAAGCTATGTCGGGCGTAGTTCGAGTCACTACAGATGACAAATTGTTTAAGGCCATTTGTCATGGCCTGCTGGAGGGTGATCAGCACCCCAGCTACTTCCGCATACTGACTAGTCTTTGGTCCTAGCTTATAGCGGGTCGGCCCACAGGGAGTATTGTCTTGCCAGACTACACCTACCCCTGCTAGCACCTGCTGTTCGTGGCGAAAAGAGCAACCGTCAACATAGGCCATGGGTAAGCCCTGGCCCACGTTCTCATCGTAGTACCGATGATTGTTCGGTAGCTCAGCAGCGGGAATCATTTCTGGAGCTTCCATGTCAGTGTCACAGCCGTGACACACTTGGCCCAAAGCCAGGCCCTGTCCCAGGTACATTTTCTTGCTCTGTGCATAACGTACCTCTATCTCATAGCCTTGTAGGGCCATCATCCATGCCACAATCCTGCTATTTGACACCCTGCCTGCTTTCAGTATCTGGCTATGCAGGAATGTCACAGGTTGGTGGCAGGTTTCGATGATGATCTTTTGTCCCCCTACATAACTACGGAAGTGTTCTACCGACCAGACCGTAGACAACAGGGCCTTCTCGCAGTCCAAGAACTTTTGCTCCACTGGGGTCAGGGCTCGACTGGCATACGCCACCACCCTTCGCTCTTGGTCATATTCCTGACTCAGAGCAGCCCCAAGGCAGTGCTCTGAGAACCCTGCTTCAAGGTAGAAGACCTTATTTTTGTCAGGGTAGGCCAAGCACGGCGCACTACCGAGTTTGCGCTTCAGCTCCATCACAGCCTGTTCTGGGGAAGGTCCCCACTCAAAGGGCACGTCTTTCTGCAACAGCTTGTGGAGGGGCCTTGCTATTTCAGCGTAATCCTCAATGAACTGCCGGGAATAATTACATACTCCCAGAAAGCTGCGCAGTTCAGACAGGTTAGTGGGCGACTTCATATTCTGGATAGCTTGGACTCTGCTGGACTGTGGCTGTATGCCTTGGGCTCCAACCAACAGTCCCACGTACTCCACTTGGGTCCTACACCACTGTCCCTTAGCCAGAGACAGTTTGGCCCCTGCACGGAAGAGCTGGGTCAACACATGCCTGATCTCGGCCATGTGTTCTTCCCAGGTCTGACTCCGCATCAGAATATCGTCCACATAGACCAGGTTGCCCCTGGCGGCTGCATCACTCATGGCTTTGTGCAGAAATATGTTGAACTCCGCTGGGGAGTTGGAATACCCAAAGGGGCATCGATTCCAGGTGAACTGCCTGTTTCCGAAGGAAAAGGCCAGTTTGTGCTGGTCTGTCGGTTCTACCTTAAGGGTCCAGAACCCATTGGCCACATCCACTGTGGTGAAATATTTCGCTGTTGTCACCTTGGCTAACTCCTGATCTAGGTAGATCATTGGCCATCGTGACAAAGGAACCTGTTTATTCAGCTGCCGGTAGTCAATGGTCAGACGCCACTTACCATTGGGTTTCAGCACCGGCCACAGTGGGGAGTTATAAGTGGAGTTACACTCCCTTATGATCTGACGCTCTAGTAGAGCATCCAACGTCTGCTTTATGGACTCGTATGCTGTGAGGGGAATGCGATACTGCCTGACATAGGTTGGGCGGGCGCCAGGGGCTGTGGGAATGCGCACTGTGTGCAAATCCGTCACCCCGCAGTCATAGGCATCCCATGCAAACACTTCCTGGAAATCCTGGAAGATCTGACGCAGCTGCTGACGCTGGCTTTCCGTTTCCAGGGCATCTGCCTTACCCACCTGTTCCTGTACCTGCTCTAGGAACCCCGCTTTTGACGGCATGGCGGTATCCCGGGTCGCACTCTTAGCTGAGTGGTCCGTCGGAACACCTGCGTGTACTGTGTACACAACCATCTCATCCTTATCGCTAAGGTCCACTCTGCACACCTCCTGGTTGCAGAATCCCTCTATTGGCATAATTGCGATCATCCGCCGGGGGTAGGTGTAGTACACCTGCTCGTTTCCCCCCTCCCTGGCCAAGGGACCAGGGAGCTGCCCCAGTACTGGGATGGCCAGTTCGAAATCATAGAAACCATTGTCAATTACCAGTCCCATGTCAGTGCGAGCAGGGATTTTGACATCTTGTTTTGCTATGTTCTGCACCAACAGGCAGGTGGCTCGGCCATTCCGTTCCAGTCTGGGGGTACCACAGACTGCTAGGTTCAGTCTGATAAACTGAGCTGATGGTTGGAAGAAAACCATCTCAGCATCCATTCTCTGTCCCTTCTTCAGGACAAGGCGTACCGGAAACCCTGCTGTTGATGCAGGAACGATCAGGTCCGATTCATTTACAACCTGGCAGGCCTGAGGAATCGTCTGACCTGACCGAATGTTCTCGGGGTCGCCGCTTAGAGAGTGGGCATCTGGGTTCACCCGTGTCCACAGCACACTGTTTACTGTGTCCAGCTGGGCGCCCAGTCGAACCAAGAGGTCTGCACCAATACAGACCGAATTGGTCAGCTGAGGTGCTACCTGGAAGTAGTGAGCAAACTTCCTTTTTCCGATGGAGATGGAAGCTACACAACTTCCTTTGCTCCAAATGGACCTATGAGGTGGGGGTGCCCACCACAGAACCTGTGACTGCGTCACCAGGGTCACCTGACGGCTTCAGACCTTCACTGATTATGGACTTCTCAGAGCTGAGGCTGAGAATTACATCATCAACCTGCACTTCTGCCACCTGGACCCCTCCCACCACCATGGGGTGGTAGTCCTGGTCCCCCTGAGGTACCAGGGCACACAGAAAGGACTCCCATTCATTACCAGACAGGGAGATCCACTCTTCTTCAGGGATGAAAAAGGGGTGTGCTTTACCTGGCGGGTCAAGCAGCTGCTCGGAGCACTGCTCCTGTAGTTTGGAGACCGTGGGAGTGCTGGCCTGGGCAGGACTTCCCTGTAGTTTTGGAAAGCAAGAAGAGACATTTATTTCTCGTCCAGAGGAACCAGGTGGAACCTCCAACTCAGCTATAGTGTTCAGTGGGCACTGTGTGGTCACAGCATAACCACTGAACCCCCCTTTTTGCTGTACGACAGGCTTAGGGTTTTTGACCTGAGCCCACAATTTTCCACGCTGGCAGTCCACCAGAGGCTCCAGCCTGTCAAGCAGGTCTTGGCCAATGAGTAGTGGCTCTGTTTTAAACCTAGAGATGTAAACAGGATGCACCACATTCATTGGCCCGAACCTAAGTGCCACCCACACTCGGTGTGTGATCCTGGCATGAGCCTGGGTATAGCTGGAAATATCTATCTTACACGGTTCTACCTTAAGTCTGATGCCTTTTCCTTTCGCTACTCGTTTGAGCTCGCTGAGTAGATCGGCTGACATCAAACTAATTTCAGCCCCAGTGTCAATCAGTGCTTCTCTATCTAAGACGCTTTCAAGAGAAACCTTGATATAAATACGCCTTGCTTTGCCTTTCTGGCTGAGATTCCCTAAGAATTGTTGGAAGCCTGCCTTTCCTTTGACTTCAGGGGCGGGGTCAGCGCCCAACTCAGAGTCACGGCCTTCTTTCAGGCAGGAACCCTCCCACCCAATCAGATAGACTGAGGGAGGGGTTTGGGGTGGATCCCCGCCTCCTCCAGTGAGAAGGGGCGTGGTCCCCCTAAGCTCATTCACGCTTCCGGCATTCGGTGCGGAAGGTTTACCCTGTCCTGGTCTCTCAAGCAGGGCTTGTTCAAGCCGGGCCAGGCGGGCTGCAGTCGACTCCCTTCGTCCAGCCTTATGATAGGCTCTGCCTGAGCCCTTGCCTTCCCCGTAGCGCTCACGGCGGCTCTGACGCTTAGTGCGGTCCTGCCTGCCTATTTTGCGCCGGGGCTTATAGGGCTCAGGAACCTCAGCTCCCTCGAGCTGAGGCGAGCCGTCAACCCTGCTGGCTTTAGTGGCGAACACGGCCGTTTTAGCAGGTTTTCGCTCTGAGGAAGCCGAGACTTCAGCTCCCCAGGCTTTCTGAGCCAACCTTCTAATGTCAGCCATTTTCATCGCTTTTGCATCTGTGTGCATCACAATCATTTTCCTGACTGAGGGATGCAGATTAGCAATGAATAAACCTTTGAAATTCACGTTCTCTTCGCAACCCTCTTCATTCCGCCCTGCAAAATAAGTGCGCCTAAGCCTCTCATAATAGTCGCGAGGGGCTTCAGCTTTTTTGTGCTTAATATGGTGCGCAGCGGCCACGGCAGCTATGGGATCGATAAAAGCCGAAAATTCTCCGATCATTGCCTGACACAGCTCCTCAAAGCTATTACAGACCTCCGGTCCTTGTCTGGACATCCACTCGTGTACCGCTCGGCTAGTAGTTTTCCTTACTAACATAGCCTTTTCCTGTTCGGACGCTCCGGGCATAAACTGCAAAGTATGTCTCAGCTCATTGATGTAGGTTTCCACATTATTCCCTGACACTGATGGGTCAAACCCTTCTACATCTTTGGCTAACTGCCTCAGGGAGTGGAGGTTAACTTTTACGGTTTCTCCGCGGGCAGGGGGACGGCCGTGATCAGGAGAAGGGGGTCTCTGCCTGAATTGCATCGCCCTTGCGTTTCGCGCAGGACTCGGCGATCTCCCCCATGCCGATCCGACCACAGACCCTGGCCGGGAGAAACCTCCTCCCGGCGCGCTGGGTGAGCGCTCCGGGCTGCTAGGTGGGCTGGCATGCAAGTGGGATCTAGCCTGTTTTGCCTCCAGTACGGCAGCATCTAACTCCTTTTGCCTTTCCTGGCTGAGCTCATTTAAACTCTCAATTTCTTTTTCTTTTTCTTTCAAGCTCGCTTCCAGGTCTCTCCTAGCTACCTCAGCCGCAGTTTCTCTAGCAGACAGGTCATCTAATTTACCTAAAACTTCCCTGAGTCTGTCTTCACTTTCCTCATTTTTCACTCTCTTTTCTCTGATTATATCCAACAACTCAACTCGCTCCGCCTTATATCTTTCTAGCTTTCCCTGAAGCTTTTGAAACTTTGTCAGCTCGGACAAAGACAGTTCCAGCTGTTTAGCTAGATTTAAGACGAAACTCGATAGGACCTGAACTGGGTTCACGGACCCTCCTGTGTTAAGCTGGTTCGCTACCTTAGCTACTAAATCTACTTGCAGCTTCTCAATATCATCAAAGTTCAACTTTTCGATACCGCTCCAGTAACCAGGATTGTCGTCGCTAGAAATAGTACTTATAAGCGACTCCACTTCAGACATTTTAGCAGCCATTGTCATTACGTCAGAGAAACTTAGAGTATTACTTTTTTTTTTACTAAAATACAGTATGAAATTTAAACACCCGAGCAGATGGATTTCCAATCAGCACACGTTACACTAAACGCTAGAAAACAGGGGGATTTCTTTGCGCAGTTATCAGCACACCCGGGCAGCGTATAGAAGCCGCGGTGCTGTGCTGAACTTGAACTCACAGCAATATCAGTTATTCTGTGCGATTGATTCTCATTTCATTCTAAACTCAGCCCACCCAGGGACGCCATTAAATGTAGTGGTTTGATGGGTTTACTGAGACAATTATTAATTGTAGCAGTAATCACGAGGTTGTTCATTGGGGCTTTTAGAAAATCAATCGTCAGAACAACTAACAACGCACACACACGGGTTCAATACACGGGATACATTTATTAATATAACTGTGCACCAAACATATACTAGTCTGCCTGGATACGAGCGGCAGACCTTACGGTGAGGGTTATCAATATACAAGGTATATAATCTCGAAGAGATGCAAACACAAAGAGATACACAACAGAGAATATATGTCAATATATCGTTCGGTTACCAAATCGCTAATCAGTGTTATTACCCACTGTTACTCTAAACTCGGAAGTAAATACATTACTCATGAATTAAATTGATAACAACTTGTGTTGAGGTACAATTGAATTCTCGAGACGCAATGTAGAACATGGGGTTTACTTATCCACTGTGTTTGGATTTGGAATTTCCCGGCACGAACACCAAACCAGCTGACAGGCTCTGTTGCAGCCTCTGTTCCAGCGGTTGTCCAATGGGCGTTGTGTCGGCGTCCTCTGGCTAATGGATGAACATTGATCATGATAGCCAGGCTCAGCTAATTGCATCCCCGTCTGGGAGCTTGTTTCTTATCACAAGAAAACACTCTTAAATCAGCTTGCATGAATTCTTTCTCTGTGGCTGCACCACAGAGATGGAGGGTGAGATGGGGCCTCTTTTAGGAGCATACCAACGCTTAATTCTGTCTTATTAACAAGCATTGCCGCTACAAGCTCCAAGCTGGCTCTTAGCGTCACCTGGCACAGCAACCCCAGATTCAACCCTGCACTCCATTCTGCACCTATTGCTTTTACTAGTCACCACATCAACCCTTGAACTTGCCAACCTGCACCCATTGGCACTCCTGAGGGCTGTTCAGTTCCTCTTTCAGGGGGCTCACTGTTTGGTTTCTTTTCACACCTGAGACAATATATGTTTAGCAGCGTCATTTTGCCAGGGATACAGTTAGCCGGCTCCTCCTAAGACCGTTGTGCCTCCCCATTTTTTCTTTCCCATTACTTACTAGCCGGGGTTGATTACGCCACGCCAGCCAGTAATCAATTATTTTATGATTATTGAATGTGTAAATTTAAAAAAATCATAACTAATCATGCACTTAGTTAATGTAAGTGCAGGAGGCTTTATATGCACTCTTCTTTCATTCCAAATAAACCCCACTAACCCCTGTGAAATTGTGCATTTTTAATATAAGAAAAAGTATGGTTGTCCTAGCAAAATTGCAATTCTGTAATCAATTTATCAATCTCTAGGAGCAGATAAGATATAATTGCAGCTCATTGTTATGATGTTGAAGAAAGATATGAAGACGGGGTTAAATTAAATCCTTTCTGTATGAGGTTTAGACTTCTCAGCAACAAGCTGGAGTTTATGGCAGGAAAGGGGGTTAACTGATAAGGATTCCAGATGCGAGCTAGGAACCCCCTGGGGATGTAATCTTAACTGACCATTTGACCAGTGTCTGTTAACTGGCCAAATACCATGACCCCCCCTTTTTACCATAATACCGAGTGACATCAGAAGCGGAAAGAAAAAACTATATAAACTAAAAGTTTGTACCGGCACTTTGAACAATACTATTGTTCCTTGCATGCAATAAACTCATCTGTTTAACTTAATCTCGGGATCCAGAACCTTATTCTTTCTGTTACAACAATTTTGGCGTAGTCGGTGGATGCTCCAGAAGGCGCAGAACTTCGGTAGGAGAGACGGTCAGCGCACATTTCTAAGAGGTAAGGACTCCTCTTTTATTAAAAGTCCCGACTCTCTTGCTGACCGATTGGGAAGTCTCTGCTCCCTGCGAGAATCACCAGAGATGACAGAGTAAATGTGAGTTCCTGAATTCCTCTGGCCCGGGGAAGACACCGATGTATGTAATGGGTGGTTGGCTGTAAGTCCAGAATTTGGTCTAGCAGGCGGTGATCCACGGTATTGTGTACAGGCGTTCGAAACTGGTGTTGGGTGTATGACTTAATTGCACATGGAGTTTTTTAACGGGTTTGGGCCTTTACCGTGAGGCTCAGGACTGGTGTGGACCTTAATTTTGCCTGGGGTTCTGAAGCTTGAGTGGTGCTTTGAATGCACGTATAATCCAGGATTGTGTCCTGATAGTATCTACGCCTTGATCGTGCACGGATTGGCGTGGCATGGTTTTTTGTTTTAAAGGGAACAGGAAAGACGTAGATGATACATGTTTTTCCTGTTTTCCTCCGTTTAAAGGGAGCAGCAGAGACATAGATATATATGTATGTTTCTGGTGTATTTCTTGTTTGTGAACATATACACACGCACAACACTAACATAAACAGACTTCATAATAAAAGAGCAAAGCACCAAGTAGCAGGATTTAAAGGACGTTGAGATCCGAGAATAGCCCTGATTGAGCTCAGTGCGTAAGTCCACCCCGGGGCAAAAGCAGCGATGCTGGTGTTCTGGGGATGGTGAATTACTGATCAAGGAAGGGAGTTCTAGAGGTCTCGTTTCTTGCCTGTGAACAATGCTGTGTAAGTCCTCTCTAAAGACTCTGAGAGGCATTTAGATATGGAGGTAACAGTCGCCCTTAGTTGAATAAGTGCAGGAAAGCACAGGATTTCCAAGTGAAAGCACCCCCCCCCCCCCATGAGCCGTTACCTCACACACGACAAAGTAAACTCTTAAAGAAACTGAACATGTGTGCTAACTGGGTGTTTGAGAAAGTGGTGGAAGTGTCTGATTATATATCGGAAGAATGTAAGTTGACGGAAAAAGAGGAAAAATATTGGAAGAAGCTGAGTTTGTCAGAAGGAGTTTGGGGCGAAGATGCCTGTAAGAAAGTGTATGAGCAGTGGTATAAGCACAAAGGTTTAGCTGTAGCCCTGGTGCTCGGCTGACACCAGCGGTGGCAGATTAGCGTGAAGGAGTAATCAGAATGGGATAAAAAAGAAAAGGAGTTTACAGAAAAAATAAAAGTGTTAAATGAAAGAAAATAATGTATTCACTGCAAAAGAGGAACTAGAGCAGAAGCTAAAAAGGCAGTGCAGAAGAATCAGAAACTAAAGGAAGAATAAGTTCCTGGTCACACTGTTAATGTGTTACAACCGTCAGCTAAATTATATCCTGCTCTCCCACAAGGGAATAGACAGGCAGGAAACGAAAATAATTGGGATCAATTCCCACAGTGGGCATATGGAGACGGGGGGTCTGGTTGGGATGACACTTGGTACTAGTGTGATAGAGACGGAACAGGGACTCCCCTCTTAAAGGGAGGGCGCCCGCAGATCTCTACTCTCATCCGAAGTGGGAAAGGACTTGATGTAGCAGGGGCTGGCGCTGCTGATGACAGCGCTACTCTAACTCCGTCTCGCACCCCGTCTAGGGGATCCGCACTCGCACCTACCTTCCCTGATTCCCCCATACGATCAAATCCAAAACTGGAAGATATTGACCGGTGGGCTAGAGAAATACCGCACCCAAAATTAGGAATGCAGCGAACCTGGAGTGCGCTTCAGGAATTAAAAGATACTTACGGTATCACTCCCCTGACTGCCGTAATGATCCTCAGAAGGACAGGGGAAAAGCGTGTCAGAGAACTTAGAGAATTGTGTGAGAATAACGGCAGGGGATGGCAATGGGAATTGGTTTGGCGATGGCTTTAACAAAATCTTCTTCTAATATTTCAATTTGTTTGATGATCTGAAACATTTCAGTGTGACAAACATGCAAAAAAATAAGAAATCAGGAAGGGGGCAAACACTTTTTCACACCACTGTATGTCCTAAAGCATAGTTTTAAAAGCATGTGTAGAATGTTTGACAGAACATCTGGTGGGATGGGTAACAGTGCCCAGGCCATGCTTTACATTATGGAGGAAGAAAGTAGCTAAAGAATGCCATGTAGCTGGTTAGAAGAAGACTAGTCATGTAGTCATAGTAAATGTGGTGGCTAGTCGAATAAGGGTTTTGTTTTCAGTAACAATTACAAATTTGCAGTTCATATATAGAATCATTCTGTGATGTCTCTAAAAAAAGCTCAGAGCAAGAAGGTGAGTTATTCACAGCAGAATAGAAAATACTGGCATCTTCTAAGTTATTGCAGATTTCTTTTCCAAGTTCATCATAATAACAGAGATGGATCATTAATTGTATACTGTATGTTTACTACACAGTTGAGGTCTTTTATTTCTCAAAAGTTTGCATTGTTCTCGGCAGATAGAGTTCTTCCATAGACCAATTCTCTACAAACAATGTCGGTACATTCTCTTTCTCTTGCATTAACATAATATTTTCCGCACTAGTATAGCAAAAGTATAGTATAGCAGTCAAGCAATATGAAGCATCTCCTTTTACTTTTAAGTCCCTTAAATACATTGAGCACAGCTTTCTCACCACTTAGATTACTTTTTGATACCATCCTTACACAAAGCAGAAACTTCTTGTATTTTCCTATGACATACAGTAGGAGTGGAAAGATTACAGATTTTAATCGTCTTTAATTTTGTTACGTTATACGTTTTAGGAACGTTTCATCTATACAAACACCACAAAACTATTCTCGATTGTATTTCTGAATTTTACGTTACACCTACAGTAGTTCACTGCTTTAAATACATCGAATTAAGAAAGTTAGGTGCAGCACTTTAGATCTTTTTTTCTGAACCACCTTTAAAAGTGGCATCTCAAAGCAATAAAGAAGATGGAAAAACAGTTAAAAGGGACCAAAGTAAATACCAGACAAACGCAAACGCGTTTTTAATAAAACGCTTTTATTCATTCAGCAGAGAGTGAGAGGGACATCCAGCAGAGAGAGACACACACACAGGTTTCCATTGACAAAAGTAATTGTTTTTATACATTCCTCTTGTCTAACAGGAATGTTTTGTTTGTGGACAGACTGTTAGACTAGAGGAAAAGAGCGCCTCCTTCTACGAAGCATTTCGTTGATCCAATCACAAATTCTTTTCCAGTCGCACGCAGCAAGGGTTGAGAATCTCCGATTCACCATGCTACTAATGGTTTCCCGGAGGTTGCAAGGCAAGGCACTTTTGCCTCTGGACCCATCTAAATTTACAGACGTGGTCCACCCCCAGTAAATTTCAAAAGTCCCCGCTACGAGGGAGGCGTAGCGGTCGGCTCTTGCTTTCCTGTCTATGCCGATGCACTGCAAGTACAACCCCCCCTCCATCTCTTGAGTGATGGGTAACAGTTGGATATCTGGGAGAATTATTCGTCCCACTGGCGTCTGTGAATTCCGCTCTGTAAACGGTGCTTCTTGGGGGGAGATAGACGGCGGGGACAGCATCAACAAATTCATGCGCGATGGTGAGCGGAGAGGCCAGGATGGAGTGTCCTAAGGCGGTGTGTGCTCTGCGGGGGGCAGAGCTTCCGCCAGGCATTGCAACCTGCGCGGCGGGGAGAGGCACTTATCGGGAGACAGCTGCTCAACTGTTTGACTGCTGGAACATACTGTCTCCTTCCTCTGCATTTTCAGGAGTGTCTCTAGCTTCCCAATCCTCCCCAGTAATGCGTCGTACTGCTCCCGCTGCTGCCGAAAAGTCTCCACACAGGTGGTGCTTCTACAGGTTGGCACCCTGGCCAGTGGCCGAGAGCAGAGACCCACGGCCTGTGGCAAAATAAAATAATTAATGTAAGAAATAAAGTCACACAGTAGTATTCATCAGTCGCGGAACAGACGTCAAAATAAACTTTTCTTTTTTTCCGTCTTACTGCTTTCTTTTTTACTGTCCTGGTGGTAGATTTAGAAGATCGTTTCGCCCGTGCAGTGTTTTCTTGAAGAACAGGCTACGAAGAAATAATTATAATTGAATTTAAAATTCAAAATGGCAATAATACCTTGTAATATGCGCTGTAATCGCGTATTTCAGATGAAGTCTGCTGTATTTGCTTACCCTTCGCTCTTTGGAAGCTGGGGCGGCAGAAGCACCCCATCTCTTCCCGTAAAAGTTCTTGGTCTCCATACTGTACTGTGGTCGTAGAATGTGTTCATTGTCTTCCAATGAAAGGCGGGTACCTTTTGCTGAAGTCAGGAGACATTAGAAGCTTGCCAGACCCGGACTGTTAAACCAACGCATTAGCACGTCAAAGCCCATTGAGACGCAATAATTGTTTTGTCCCTTGATTTACTGATCTGCATTAATTATGGAAATCGAGTTCCTGCTCTTTGCAGACGACCTGGTCCTGCTGTCGCCCACAGAACAGAGGCTGCGCCAGAACCTGGCACTGCTGGAGCAGCACTGTCAGACCTGGGCACTGTCAGAGTTATGGTTTTCCAGAAAAAAAGCCAGACCACAGGGAAACAGGTACAAATTCACGCTTAACAACACATTAACACCTAACAACGGGAGCAGGGACGAATTAGGCCAGTACCCACTATTGTTAAACATACAGAAAAGAATATTAAAGCATTGAAGTATTGGCTTTAGTATTAGCCATACAGAACATACACCCCTTTTCCATTCAACGCCTGATAGGAGCGTTGTGTCCTATCTTCTGACAGTCGCCGTTGTGAATGTCTGTAGAGTGTATCTTATTTTAAGTACTATATTTTTGTATTATATTCCCTATTAATCAAACTCGAAGAGTATGTATCGGCTTGTCCCCTCCTCCCGCCCCTCTCTGTGTAGAGTAGAGCCTCCTGTCCTGGCTGGTGGAGCTCATCCAGCTGTGTCTGGAGAGAAGCCAGGGTATTGGCTTGTTCCCCCCTCCCACCCCTCTCTGTGTACAGTAGAGCCTCCTGTCCTGGCTGGTGGAGCTCATCCAGCTGTGTCTGGAGAGAAGCCAGGGTATTGGCTTGTTCCCCCCTCCCACCCCTTTCTGTGTACAGTAGAGCCTCCTGTCCTGGCTGGTGGAGCTCATACAGCTGTGTCTGTAGAGAATCCAAGGTATCAGCTTCAACCACATGGCTGGGCAGCTTGTTCCCCCCTCCCGCCCCTCTCTGTGTACAGTAGAGCCTCCTGTCCTGACTGCAGGAGCTCATCCAGCTGTGTCTGGAGAGAAGCCAGGGTATCAGCTTGTGCCCCCCTCCCGCCCTCTCTGTGTACAGTAGAGCCTCCTGTCCTGGCTGGTGGAGCTCACTCAGCTGTGTCTGGAGAGAATCCAGGGTATCAGCTTCAACTACACGGCTGGGCAGCTTGTTCCTCCCTCCCGCCCCTCTCTGTGTACAGTAGAGCCTTTCAATATTGTATTTCATTGTATGAGTTTTCTTTTAACAAAAACACTTCTTTGAAAAACTAAAATAGCAAATATTTGGATACTAAATTATATTGACATTTTTTATATTTCAAAATAACACATGTTCGTACTGTATGTACAGTACACAGCGGTACTGCAGGTTGAACTGTACGGCGCAAATCCACCTGAGCCCAAAAGTCCAACATTATGTGCATTCGCCTGGTGCAGCGCGGTTTTCATCACTGTCTGTGGGAGTGCTGGCTGTGACGAATTAAACCGGTTTCACAGGTGGCAAAGGTGGCAAAGGTGACAAGTAGAAGGGGGCAAGTCTTCCAGTGAAAGACACCTCCTCCAGCCCCTCCAAAACTGCTTTATTTTGCTTACAGTATTACTTAAGTACAGTACAGTAAGTACAGTACTTACTTTCCGTAGTACTTCTCGCGGTAAGAAAGCTAGGTGTTAGCATAAATCCTGAGCCTAAATATAAAGTTAAAATCTCGACAATCAAAGCAATGTAGGAAATGCGCACACAGAAATACACAGAAAATAAATCCGTTCTGACATCTCAAATCAGTTTCGATCAAGGTCTCCAAAGCAAACAAGAAAAAGAGCATTTTCAGAGAGCAATTACGTTGTGTTTATGTAGAATGAGTGATTAGATTTATGAGCAATCTAATTTCTTATTCGTTTAAAACAGTGAAACAGCTGCAAAAGATCACCCGTTTTTCATGCATAAAAAGTGGTTATTAACTTTCTAAATCTGTTTTTATAGGTTTTAAAGTCGTGCAATGTCTAAGCTGGAACACATCATTATATCTCATTTTTTATTTATTTTTTTAAATTAAAAATCATTTGCCCAGCCTAACAGTATTGTTGTTATTGTTTTTATCCTGTAAAGCGCTTTGAGGAGCCACCTTTAAAGGCGCTATATACAATAAAGTTCATTATTATTACTATTGTTAATTTGCTGGACAGAGAGGTGAACATTATTACGCAGAAGACAAAGGTAGCGATTTACGTTGCATTTTGCATTGTGCTGCTGTAATACAGTTTAAAAAAATTAAAAGTCTAAACAGTATCAGCTTTATTTATGGGTTGTAATTTAAAAAAAGTCAAAAACCACACTCAAAATGCAATTAAGAGATTTCTGGCAAGAGGAGACACCCAAATTAATAATGTAACATGCTACTGTTTGTGCATGAACATAGTTATACTGTTATTTCTTTAGATACGCGATTCCATGTTTTTTTTTAAATCCCTGGCGGGACTGGGCGTCCATAAGAATCAAGTAATAGGTTTCATAGCGCTTTGACAGATCGCTTTGACAGAAACCAAAGTTCCCAAATTTAATATGTGCTTTCTATATTTATTGTCAATTAATTGTCCGTAATATTGCTATTCTATTTTTTCAAAGAAATCTTTGTTAAAATAAAAGTCACAGCGCCAGCTGGATTTGAATACCCAACCTGTAGTTTACAGTACCACCCGCAAGGTCGCCTGAGGAGTGGTGAAACAGCCCTACACAAATAGTATAACAGACATTGTACAGCATGTACTATTGTGTTGTAGTACACAAATATAATTATATCGTTTAGGTACGCGATTCCATATTATATTCCCTATTAATCAAATTGTAAAAAATTGCTCCAGTATCGAGCGTATTCGCAGAAAAGCTTAAAACTACCACTTTTTTTACACGTTATTTCACATGTTAGTTAAAGACTTCGATGCTTAAAATGTTAAAGGAGAAATGGAATACTGGTGTGTATTTTTTCTTTAAAGTACCGAGACCAGCCATACTGTATACAGTTTACATACTGTAATACTGTATGTTTATGTTCCAAAATTAATATCGTTTATGGCCTTCGCACGCGTTATGCTCCTATTCTTTTTATGCTCAGCTACTAAAATTTCCCTTCTGTGGTAAAATTCCATATAAATATTCAATACTAAAACATGCACAGTAAAGACATTTAAATCTCTCTACGACCGACCAATGCACCACGAGTGCCCCTGTCGGTCAACCAATCACGTACCGCAGTATGACGCGTTATGACGTAGCCAAATGCCTGCGGTACATGTTTGTGCTGCGCACTTTGAATGGCTGCATCTGTAACAATTATTAAACATTTATAGATCAGTACAATCACTAGTATTAAACACCAGGTGAAACTATGTACATGCTAACCACTCTTATTGTTGTTTTGGCATGTCTTCTCATATACAGTACTTTTGATCTCTTATAGAGTTTAAGTGCACAGCTGTACCTTATATCCTTAAAAAGCTGAGAGATGATGGGAAGTCAGGAATTAAGCAAAGTCATAGATGGCTGGATAGAGTACAGGATACTCTCATTCTGAAACCCAGATATCTAACCCAGCCCTGGACCCAAGATCACCAGCTTATCAATTAGCACCGGATGAGTACTGTCTAACACTTCTGATATCCACACCTGCTGCAGTGCAGTTTCTCTGCTTAACCCTGTCCTGAAGACTGCATTTACCTTCCATATAGTCTGCCAGCTGCTACTCTAGTCAGCAACCAGCTCCTATACGACTGCATCAGATGCTGCTAGTTGTTAGCTTGTGTTTGTTATGAAAAAAAGAAGAAAGAGAACACAACGTTTCGGCCGTGGAGCCTTTTTCATGTGTGAGCACTCACACCTGAAGAAGGCTCCATGGCCTGAAACGTTGTGTTCTCTTTCTTCTTTTTTTCAGCATGGAATAAACCTATTACTTGTTCCTTTGCAGCCTACGCATGCTGACACAGCTACCCACCTGAACATGTTAACTTAACTGTTTGGTCTCCTTTCTTTAAATAATTAGAAAGGGGAAAGATTTTTCAATAAGGAAAGCTCCATTTTGATTTACCAGAAATGTGTGGTTTACTTAGAAAAGGGAATAAAAAAGGTAATTATTTCTGTCTCCCTTATCAATATTAAATAATGTGAAAAAAATCATCTTCTTAAAATCTGTAAACAGACATGCTATGCATTAGTAGGAAAGTGTTAACTGATACATTTTCTGCATGCATGTAATTCTAATTTGAGAGAATTGTCATTTGAATACTTAGCCGGGTGAGGCTCAATAACTTCACTTTAAACAGAATGATTGAACAGAGATCTTGTTATAACCAAGCAACACCATGACACATTCCAATGCAACAGTATATTATCTGTATTAGTTGTGCAATAGGGATACCTTTAGTAATTCTGTGTGGCTTTAATTCATATCCTGTTTTGAAAGTCTTTTATTTCCTCTAAGCACACAGTTTAAAGCTACTGTATGTAGTCAGCAGCAACCATCTAAAATTGTCCTTACTAACTTTATTTATGATGAAGTCTTTTAGGAAAACACATATCTACTTACCAAGAAATATTGCTTCACTGCACAGACCTCCAAATTACTAGAAATAATTTAACATCTCTGACCAGGGATGAACGTGGGCAAAAATTTTTTATCCTTTTGTTTTTATTATTTTACCAAAAATACACTATTGCTTACTTGCTTACTGACACAAAAAAAATTGAAAGAAAGAGAGCACGCTGCATTTTACAATATTGTGCAGCAGTAAAATATAAAAATTATTTTAAATAATTTAATAATAAATATATTTTGCTAAATAATGATCCAGAGAGATTTTTGGCTTGACAACAACAGAAGAATTTGCCGGTCACTATAAAAACATTTATTCATTCTTATATATTATGACAACTAAACTTCATTACATGAAAATGGATTCTCAATAACTGATGGTTTTGCTACTGGTGGATGTATTTTATAATCAATGATCATATTTTTGGTTTTCAACACATTAAGTTGAAGAAAGGAATTGTAGATCATTTAACAAAATAATCCATCACAGGCCCATAATCAGTGCCTACATTTTGGAAGAGACTGACAATGGCAAAGAATCATCAGCAAGCTTAATGATGTATCTATCCTCAAAGGGGCTTCTAAAGCTCACCGTATGAATAAGGATATAGCACACATACCTGGGGAAATCTGGTAGAAGAACAAAGCTCTGATACATAAACATTTACCATCTGTCTTTGTGATCTGTTGATCAAAAAGTCTAAATTCCAACCTACAAGATAAAAGACTAAGTTAAAATCTGAAACTAATCTTTCCACTAACAAGTGTGGTTGGATGATGTTAAAGAAAATCCAACCATTGAGACCAGTGTGAAATCTATACATAAAAGCCAGGCATGTGTCTTGGGACATTCTAGATGTGTAAAAAAGAGATTCAGTGATGTGACTGTAGCTTATTCAACTCCTCTTTTAGACCTGTAGGCAAATTTAACATTCTTTTTAACAATCTTCTCAAATAACTTTTTCACTTCATGGCTGTATATGGCTGGTATTGTTTGATTATATACTTTTTAAAAATATTTAATGTTTTAACCTTTTCTGCAAATACGCTCGTTATCGGAGTAAACAAAAGCATACTTTTAGAATTTGATTAAAAGGAATATAATATAGAATCGCGTATCTAAAGAAATTAATAACAACATAATTATATTCATGTACTGTAGCTCAAATACAGTATAATACACTTTCTGGATATGGATATGTCTGCTTCAGTTTCACTAATTTTCATGTGATTATGTCTGTGGTGTGATGGCTTAAGTGTGTGCCTTATAAGTCTGAGGTCTGGGGTTGTAACCACAAGTTTTCTTTTAACAAATAAATATTTCTTTGAAAAACTAAAATAACAAATGTTATGGACACTACAGATGCAGCCATTCAAAATGCACGGTACAGACACGTACCGCGGGTAATTGGCTACGTCCTTGTGCATCGTGACACGCGATGACGCAAACTACCGCGGTACGTGATTGGTTGACCGACAGGGGCACTCGTGGTGCGTTGGTGGGTCGTAGAAAGATTTAAATGTCTTTTCTGTGCCCGTTTTAGTATTAAATATTTATATGGAATTTTACCACTGAAGGGAAATCTTAGTAGCTGAGCATAAAAAGAATAGGAGCATAACACGTGTGAAGGCCATAGACGATATTGATTTTGGAACATAAACATACAGTATATGGCTGATCTCTGTACACTTTCTTTTCCGTATACCAGATATTATGGTACCACTTCAGAAGGGTGTCAGCCAGGAATCGGTACTTTAAAGAAAAAATACACACCAGTATTTCATTTCTCCCTAAACATTTTAAGCATCGAAGTCTTTAACTAACATATAAAATAGCGTGTAAAAAAGTGGTAGTTTTAAGCTTTTCTGCTAATATAATATGGAATCGCGTATCTAAAGAAATAAATAATGATATAATTATATTTGTGTACTGCGACAGGGCTGTGTAGGGCTGTTTCACCTCTCCTCATTTGACTTCCCCAGTAGCCTGCTGGGCTACAGATGCAGCCATTCAAAATGGGTGGGGTATTTCGCGGCATACCCCAGTGGGAGTGTCGCAGTTTCACGCAGTATCATGGGGTTAATCGCGTCATTTGACGTCATGCCGGAAAGTATCCGGCATCACGTTGTAAAACCGCCAGGGGGTGCTTAACCTCTCATGTACAGCATTTGAGCTTTTAAATATGAACTGTGTACTACAGCATGTTAATCATCAGTCATTAAAATGTTGGTATATTTTATGAAAGCAAGATTGTTCAGTTGGACAAAAATACACAACCAAAATTCATTCTATACAGCACTCGTATATTTGGGGACAGTTTTATAAAAGCAATAAGGTACTCGAGGCCTGTACTATATCATGGATATAGTCACAGTTAAAAGGTTGCTGGCCCTCCGCATTGCTTCAGGCCTAACAGTACCTTTTAACTGTGACTATATCCACGATATAGCACCGCCTCTCATGACTTATTGCTTAAATAATTAAATTCTGAAAAGTATGAGTTTCTTTTACTGTGATAATGAGCGAACGTATTCATGGAAAATGGTAATCACTTAACTCACTTAACTATGAACGTTTTGTAATATTTAGATATACCAACAAATTCAATATAGTGTTGCTAATATTTATTATCAGTAATAATGACAGTTGTAGCAGCTTCATTGTTATTAATAAATGACTTAGCTTCGAACATATTGTGATATTTACAAATATAAAAAATGTCAATATACAGATGCAGCCATTCAAAATGGGTGGGGTATTTCGCGGTATACCGCGGTGGGCGCGTCGCATCAAAATTCAGTACCACGCTGTGAATCGCGTCATTTGACGTCATGCCGGAAAGTATCCGGAATCACCTTGTAAAACCACCAGGAGGAGCCAATAAAGATTAACCTCTCATGTACAGCATTTGAGCTTTTAAATATGAACTGTGTACTACAGCATGTTAATCATCAGTCATTAAAATGTTGGTATATTTTATGAAAGCAAGATTGTTCAGTTGGACAAAAATACACAACCTACCTTTATCAGAAATATTTATCATCAAAGCCTTTACCGAAGATATTACTAATAGTATTAATAATGAATGACTTTGGACAAGCTGTATACTCAAAGTATAATTTCTTTAGCACATTTGTACAAGCACTTGGAAGCTGTCCAAGCCCTACTTTGTTAGGCATTTTCTTTTACTTCAACGGGCATAAAACTCCCTTGCTTTTATCAGGGCGTTTCATAATTTCTCACTACAAAAATGATTTAAAATGTGACACTTATCATTCAACTAGAGCTCAAAATATCACAAGGATCCTCAAGAGCACAGCAAAGACTGTATTAAAAGATACTTGTATGAGATACATGAGAATCCAGGCTTTTTTATCAACGCTTTCTTTTCCGTATACCAGATATTATGGAACCACTTCAGAAGGGTGTCAGCCAGTCAGATTCCAGGAATCGGTACTTTAAAGAAAAAATACACACCGGTATTCCATTTCTCCCTAAACATTTTAAGCATCAAAGTATTTAACTAACATGTGAAATAGCGTGTGAAAAAGTGGTAGTTTTAAGCTTTTCTGCTAATATAATATGGAATCGCGTATCTAAAGAAATTAATAACGATATGATTATATTCGTGTACTGCGACAGGGCTCTGTAGGGCTGTTTCGCCTCTCTCTTCCCTTGTAGCCCACTGGTCTACGTGCCTGATTACCCACTCATGGGTTGTGTGTTCAAATCCAGCTGGTGCTGGACTTTTCTTTTAACAAACATTTCTTCGAAAAAATAGAATAGCAATATTATGGACAATCAATTGACTTTTATATTTCAAAATATCACAACATGATCGATTCTATGTCATTTTTGATAACAATGAATAGTCACCTTCTTCCCTTCTGACAACGGTCCCTGCTTCTGCTTCCTGCTTCTATTGTTTGTGCGTGTGTGGGGGGGATCCCTTCAGATCTAAAAGGTTATTAATCATATCTTCGGTGTCGCATCTTACCAGTGCAGCTGATCTTTTGCTGCCTGGGTGGGTCAACTATCACAAAGCTTTAGAGAACCTAACATTTCTATTATCAACAAATTGTGAATTTGTAATAGAGTAAATTTTTACAGAGAAATGGAGGCTGGACAGTATGCGTTACAATATAAACATTTATATTGATTTAAATCTTGTTTGATTTAAATCGCAAACGCATGTTTAATTATATGTGTTTTTTTAATCATAATCAGAAAAATGCAACATAAATTGATACAGTATCTTTGTCTTCTAAGTATCTTAATAAACTTTCAGCATAGCTTTCTCCCCGTTTAGATTTATTTTTCTTGGGATTTTGGGATCAAACGTGGAAGGATTAGATTGTAATCGTTTTTATTTTTCAAATACGTTTTAGAAAAGTGTAATCTATACCTGCCCAGACTGTACGCTCGTTTCACTGTGGGACAGCCGCACTGGTCGCACAGGCCTTCCTAAACCCGGCCCTGACCACTTTCACTCCTGTCCTGCTCTTCCCCGCGCACCCCAGCCGGGCGCTCTTCGGCCTCTGCCTGGGACGAATGTATATTTAGATATTTACACCCGGCGTGGCACCGAGGGAGTGTCTGCATTTATAACTTAGTTTTTAAAATTAGTCAAGCAATATGAAGCATCTCCTTTTACTTTTAAGTCCCTTAAATACATTGAGCACAGCTTTCTCACCACTTAGATTACTTTTTGATACCATTCTTACACAAAGCAGAAACTTCTTGTATTTTCCGATGACATACAGTACAAGTGGAAAGATTACAGATTTTAATCGTCTTTAATTTTGTTACGTTATATGTTTTAGGAACGTTTCATCTATACAAACACCACAAAACTATTCTCGTTTGTATTTCTGAATGTTATGTTACACCTACAGTAGTTCACTGCTTTAAATACATCGAATTAAGAAAGTTAGGTGTAGCACTTTAGATCTTTTTTTCTGAACCAGGGAAAATCTGATCATGTTTCTCTATAACAATAATAAAAAACTTTATTTTACATATCACCTTTAAAAGTGGCATCTCAAAGCAATACAGTAGATGGAAAAACAGTTAAAAGGACCAAAGTAAATACCAGACAAACGCAAACGCGTTTTTAATAAAATGCTTTTATTCATTCAGGAGAGAGAGAGGGAGACATCCAGCAGAGAGAGACACACACAGGTTTTCATTGACAAAAAGTTATTGTTTTTTTTACATTCCTCTTGTCTAACAGGAATGTTTTGTTTGTGGACAGACTGTCCACAAACGTGAGACTGTCTTTCTCAGATTCACATTCCTGAATGTCCCCCGCCCCGGTCACAATCAGTGTTGGGTATTTGCTTTGAGATTCCACTTTTAAAGGTGATATATAAAATTTTAACTAAAATAAATTGATATCTTTGCCTTCTAAGTATCTTAAAAAAACTTTCAGCATAGCTTTCTCCCCGTTTAGATTTATTTTTCTTAACTAGTATACTTTAGATCTTTTTTTCTGAACCGGGGAAAATCTGATCATGTTTCTATATAACAATAATAAAAAAACATTATTTTACATATCACCTTTATGTGATATCACCTTAAGGACAGCACAAACAAGGGTTAATTGCACAATGGACCGTTCAAAGAAATTTAAAATAGTCTTCTTTAGGTGTGAGGGTAGGAGTGGATCGCAGGAGGCATAATCGGCAAATTAGGAAAACAAAGAACAGGACAGGCGAGACGTTTATCCAGAGAGCGAGTGATCAGAAAAAGGAACAGCTGTTACACCCAGGTTTTACGCTCTCTCTCTGCTGAATGAATGAAAGCATTTTATTAAAAACACGTTTGCGTTTGTCTGGGTGTTTACTTTGTAATCTGTGGTTTACATCTACTGTATTGTTTTGAGATGCAACTTTTAAAGGTGATATGTAAAATAAAGGTTTTTATTATTGTTATAGAGAAACATGATCAGATTTTCCCTGGTTCAGAAAAAAGACGATTAAAATCTGTAATCTTTCCACTTGTATGTCATCGGAAAATACAATAAGTTTCTGCTTTGTGTAAGGATGGTATCAAAAAGTAATCTAAGTAGTGAGAAAGCTGTGCTCCTCAAAGTGCTTTACAGGATAAAAATAATAACAACAATAGTGGCTGGGCAAACGATTTTTTTTATAGAAATACAAAATGAGATATAATGATGTGTTCCGGCTAAGACATTAACGAGTACAACCCCCCTCTCTGCGGGAGTGCTGGCTGTGACGAATTAAACCGGTTTCACAGGTATTTTCAAAGTAGAAGGGGGCGAGATTTCCAGCTTAATCTTCGTGTTAAATATTTTTTTTTAATTAAAATTAATTCTATACAGCAATCGTATATTTGGGTACCGTTTCATAGAACTTTCATGCTTAAAATGTTTAGGGAGAAATGGAAGACTGATAATGGAATGGAATGGAATGAATGATAAGTGTCGCAGTTTAAATAATTTTCATAGTTAGAAATTATGAAACGCTCTGTTAAAAGCAAGGGAGTTTTTATGTCCGTTGCAGTAAAAGAAAATGCCTGACAAAGTAGGGCTTGGACAGATTCCAAGTGCATTTTTGCAATTTACGTTGCATTGTCCATTGTGCTGCTGTAATACAGTTTAAAATAAGTCTAAACTGTATCAGCTTTATTTATGGGTTGCACTTTAGAAAAAGTCAAAAACCGCACTCAAAATGCAATTTAGAGCTTTCTGGCAAGAGGAGACACCCAAATTAATAATGTAACATGCCACTGTTTGTGCATGAACAAAGTTATACTGCTATTTTCCTTAGATCCACGATTAAAAAAAATAAATTTTTTGAATCCCCGGCGGAACACATTCCATAAGAATCAGCGCTTTTATATATCGCCTTTAAACACATATATTTAAACACACGTTTACGATTTAAATCAAAACGCAATTCAAATCAATATAAATGTTTATTTTGTAACGCATAGGTGACTATTCATTGTTATTAAAAAGACTTAAATTCGATCATGTTGTGATATTTAGAAATATAAATTTGTTTGGTGCGAGTAAGGTTTTATTTAATCTCTGACCAAGGGAAACGTTTCATTTTTTCAAAGAAATGTTTGTTTAAAAATAAAGTCATAGTTCCATGGGATTCAATCACAGACCATGTGACATGGGAGTCAGGTAACTAACCCACAGCGCCACCAGCAAGGTCACATGCAGAGTGCTGAAAAAGCACTACAGAAACATTATCAACAGACAATGTACAGCGTGTACTATTCTTGTGTTGCGGTACATGAATATAATTATATCGTTATTAATTTCTTTAGATACGTGATTCCATATTATATTCGCTTTTAATCAAATTCTAAAAGTATGCTTGTTGACTCAGGTATCACATTAGTTAAAAACTTCGATGCTTAAAATGTTCAGGGAGAAATGGAATACTGGTGTGTATTTTTTCTTTAAAGTACCAAGACCAGCCATATACTGTATGTTTATGTTCCAAAATTAATATCGTTTATGACCTTCACACGCGTTACAGTATGCTCCTATTCTTTTTATGCTCGGCTACTAAGATTTCCCTTCAGTGGTAAAATTCCATATGAATATTCAATACTACAACGGGCACTGTAAAGACGTTTACTGTAAATCTTTCTACAACAGACCAACGGACCACGGGTGCCCCTGTCGGTCAACCAATCACGTACCGCGCGTCATCGTGCGTCACAATGCGCGACGTTCTGCTTCCTGCTTCTATCGTGTGTGTGTGTGGGGGGGGATCCCTTTAAATCTCCCTTCAGATTTAAAAGGTTATGAATCATATCTTCGGTGTCGCATCTTCCCAGTGTAGCTGATCTTTTGCTGCCTGGGTAAACTATCACAAAGTTTTAGAGAACTGAACATTTCTATTCTAAATTGTAAATACAACGTTTACATTGGCATTATAAATTTTTCACTTGGGTGTATGGAGGATTGTCAGCTGTCACTGAGAGTAGACCCCCCCTCTTAGGCTGCGGAAACGATCTTTTAAATTTTTATAGAGAAATGGAGGCTGTACAGTATGTGTTACAATATAAACATTTATATTGATTTAAATTGCGTGTTTAATTATATGTGTTTTTTTATTCACAATCAGACAAATGCAACATAAATTGATATCTTTGTCTTCTAAGTATCTTAATAAACTTTCAGCATAGCTTTCTACCCGTTTAGATTTATTTTTCTTGGGATTTTGGGATCAAACGTAAAAAGATTAGATTGTAATCGTTTTTATTTGTTAAATACATTTTAGAAAAGTGTAATCTATACTAAAAAGCTGTACACCACCTGCTATATAGATACATATTGTAATACTTTCGGGTTCAGATAGGACGGACACAAGAACTCAGACTTGCGGAGTTAAAGCTGCCTTTATTTTTCTTCTCCGTCACCACCTGCCAGCCCGGCTCTGCTGCGCCTCCAACCAGAGACAGACAGCCCCCGCCCGCCAACAGCGCGAGCCAACACACCGCCCGCGCGCCCAAGAGAGAGAGAGAGAGAGAGTAACACCCAGGGGTGCAGAAGCAGGGAACTATTTACAAGGAAAACGGACACCTCCCCAGACTGTACGCCCGCTTCACCGTGGGACAGCCGCACTGGTCAGCGGCCTTCCTAAACCCTTCCCTGACCACTTTCATTCCTGTCCTGCCCCTCACCCGGTACCCCAGCCGGGCGCTCTTCGGCCTCTGCCCAGGGCGAATGCACTACAGTATGTTTAGATATTTACAGTGCTGTGAAAAAGTGTTTGCCCCCTTCCTGATTTCTTATTTTTGTGCATGTTTGTCACACTGAAATGTTTCAGATCATCAAACAAATTTAAATATTAGACAAAGATAACACAAATAAACACAAAATGCAGTTTTTAAATTAAGGTTTTTATTATTAATGAAAAAAAATCCAAACCTACATGGCCCTGTGTGAAAAAGAGATTCCCCCCCGTTGAAACATAAATCAACTGTGGTTTATCAAATCTTTGGAAAGCTGAGTTCAATTTCTCCAGTCACACCCAGGCCTGATTACTGCCACACCTGTTCTCAATCAAGAAATCACTTAAATAGGACCTGCCCGACAAAGTGAAGTAGACCAAAAGATCCTCAAAAGCTAGACATCATGCTGCGATCCAAAGAAATTCAGGAACAAATGAGAAACAGAGTAATTGAGATTTATCAGTCTGGAAAAGGTTATAAAGCCATTTCTAAAGCTTTGGGACTCCAGCGAACCACAGTGAGAGCCATTATCCACAAATGGCGAAAACATGGAACATTGGTGAACCTTCCCAGGAGTGGCCGGCTGATCAAAATTACCCCAAGAGCGCAGCGACGACTTATCCAAGAGGTCAGAAAAAACCCCACAACAACATCCAAAGAACTGCAGGCTTCACTTGCCTCAGTTAAGGTCAGTGTTCATGACTCCACCATAAGAAAGAGACTGGGCAAAAATGGCCTGCATGGCAGAGTTCCAAGACGAAAACCACTGCTGAGCAAAAAGAACATAAAGGCTCGTCTCAGTTTTGCCAGAAAACATCTTGATGATCCCCAAGACTTTTGGGAATATTCTCTGTGGACTGACGAGACAAAAGTTGAACTTTTTGGAACTTGTGTGTCCCAATACATCTGGCGTAAAAGTAACACAGCATTTCAGAAAAGGAACATCATACCAACAGTAAAATATGGTGGTGGTATTGTGATGGTCTGGGGCTGTTTTGCTGCTTCAGGGCCTGGAAGACTTGCTGTGGTAAATGGAACCATGAATTCTGCTGTCTACCAAAAAATCCTGAAGGACCTCAAGCTGAAGCGCACTTGGGTTCTGCAGCAGGACAATGATCCAAAACACACCAGCAAGTCCACCTCTTAATGGCTTAAGAAAAACAAAATGAAGACTTTGGAGTGGCCTAGTCAAAGTCCTGACCTGAATCCAATTGAGATGTTGTGGCATGACCTTAAAAAGCAAAGATGAGTGGGCCAAAATTCCTCCACAGCGCTGTAAAAGACTCAATGACAGTTATCACAAATGCTTGATTGCAGTTGTTGATGCTAAGGGTGGCCCAACCAGTTATTAGGTTTAGGGGGCAATCACTTTTTCACACAGGGCCATGTAGGTTTGGATTTTTTTTCCCCTTAATAATAAAAACCTTCATTTAAAAACTGCATTATATGTTTACTTGTGTTATCTCTGTCTAATATTTCAATTTGTTTGATGATCTGAAACATTTCAGTGTGACAAACATGCAAAAAAATTAGAAATCAGGAAGGGGGCAAACACTTTTTCACACCACTGTAGATATTTAGACCCGGCACGGCACCGAGAGAGCATCTGCATTTATAACTTAGTTTTTAAAATTAGTCAAGCAATATGAAGCATCTCTTTTTTACTTTTAAGTCCCTTAATTATCATTAAGCACAGCTTTCTCACCACTTAGACTACTTTTTTATACCATCCTTAGACAAAGCAGAAACTTGTTGTACTTTCTAATGACATACAAGTGGAAAGATTACAGATTTTAATCGTCTTTAATTTTGTTACGTTATACATTTTAGAAACGTTTCATCTATACAAACACCACAAAACTATTCTCGATTGTATTTCTGAATGTTATGTTACACTTAGTTCACTGTTATAAATACATCTAATTAAGAAAGTTAGGTGTTAGCATAAACTATTAGTAATCAATAATATTGAACTTAGCACTGTAAATTGAGTGTCCGTCCTATCCGAACCCGAAAGTATTACAATATGTATCTATATAGCAGGTGGTGTACAGCTTTTTAGTATAGATTACACTTTTCTAAAATGTATTTAACAAATAAAAACGAAGAAAGCTATGCTGAAAGTTAATTAAGATACTTAGAAGACAAAGATATCAATTTATGTTGCATTTGTCTGATTGTGAATAAAAAAATATAATTAAACACGCGTTTGCGACTTAAATCAAAACGCAATTTAAATCAATATAAATGTTTATATTGTAACGCATACTGTACAGGCTCCATTTCTCTATAAAAATGTAAAAGATCATTTGCGCAGCCTAAGAGGGGGGGTCTACTCTCAGTGACAGCTGACAATCCTCCATACACCCAAGTGAAAAATTAATAATGTCAATGTAAACGTCGCGTTTACGATTTGTTGATAATAGAAATGTTCAGTTCTCTAAAGTTTTGTGATAGTTTACCCAGGAAGCAAAAGATCAGCTACACTGGGAAGATGCGACAACGAAGATATGATTAATAACCTTTTAAATCTGAACGGAGATCTAAAGGGATCCCCCCCCCCCCACACACACGATAGAAGCAGGAAGCAGAAGGAAAGAAGGTGACTGTGGGTTACTAGTCTGGCACGTAGCCCAGCAGGCTACTGGGGAAGTCTCATGAGAAGAGGTGAAACAGTCCTACACAGCCCTGTCGCAGTACACGAATATAATTATATCGTTATTAATTTCTTCAGATACACGATTCCATATTATATTAGCAGAAATGCTTAAAACTACCACTTTTTTATACACTATTTCACATGTTAGTTAAAGACTTCACTGCTTAAAATGTTTAGGGAGAAATGGAATACTGGTGTGTATTTTTTCTTTAAAGTACCGATTCCTGGAATCTGACTGGCTGACACCCTTCTGAAGTGGTACCATAATATCTGGTATACGGAAAAGAAAGCATAGATAGAAAAGCTTGGATTCTCATGTATCTGATACAAGTATCTTTTAATACAGTCTTTGTTGTGCTCTTGAGGATCCTTGTGATATTTTGAGCTCTGGTTGAATGATAAGTGTCGCAGTTTAAATAATTTTCGTCGTTAGAAATTATGAAATTCTCTGTTAAAAGCAAGGGAATTTTTATGTCCGTCATAGTAAAAGAAAATGCCTGACAAAGTAGGGCTTGGACAGATTCCAAGTGCTTGTACAAATGTGCTAAAGAAATGAGCAAAAAAAGTCATTTATTCCTTTATTATATTGGCTAGCTAATGTCCTGTCCTCATTAGTTAGATCAACTAAATGCTGTGGTGTTTGTCAAAGAAAAAAATAAAAGTATTTTCGTTTAAAATGACGGTTAGAAACGGTTAGTACCATTATCTAGCAAAGAGGACATTAGCTAGCCAAGCTGAAAACAATATGGTCTGTCTGTTGGAATATGGACAGAACCAGGATGAAACAATCAAATTGAATTTGGGGCAAAGGCAGAAGTTTAACAAATATTTAACTGAAACTAAACAAAGTTATACAGTATATGCAGAAAAACAAGAAACAGAATGCCTAAAAAAGAATCTGGGAGAAGGGTGGGAATTATTGTGGAGATTTTTGAAAGAGCATTACCCACCATAAACAGATTGGAGAAAAGTAACAGTATGTCAGCAGAAGGAAAGTGAGGATGTTTCCGATTTTACCGAAAAGTTTATATGTTTATGGAGTTAGTATCATCCGGGTTAGCTGATGAAAAGGAAGTGAATGAAGATACTTCCACAACAATAAAACATTTTAAAAAAATACTTGAATGGGTTAAAATCTGATGTTGCCAAGAATGTACAACTATGCTTTCCTGATATTCCGGAGAGTGGAGACAGATTTGATTTAATAATTTGTGAAGCATGTATTGCAAATAAGAAGTAAAAAGACTCCCAAGGAGGAGAAAAAGGAGCCGCCAGTTTGTCGCAATTATAGTGCCACCCCAGAATTATACCCAGATATAAGACCCCTTCAAGGAAATAATTAGGACTGGGATAAATATCCTGATTGGGCATATTCAGATGGGGGTGTGTTACAGATGCAGCCATTCAAAGTGCGCGGTACAGACACGTACCGGAGGTAATTGGCTACGGCGTCGTGCATCGTGACGCGCGATGACGCAAAATACCGCGGTGCGTGATTGGTTGACCGACAGGGGCACTCGTGGTCCGTTGGTCTGTCGTAGAAAGACTTACTGTAAACGTCTTTACTGTGGCGTTGTAGATATTGAATTTTACCACTGAAGGGAAATCTTAGTAGCTGAGCATAAAAAGAATAGGAGCATACTGTAACGCGTGTGAAGGCCATAAACGATATTAATTTTGGAACATAAACATACAGTATATAGCTGGTCTTGGTACTTTAAAGAAAACATACACACTAGTATTCCATTTCTCCCTAAACATTTTAAGCATCGAAGTCTTTAACTAACGCGATACCGGAGTCAACAAGCATACTTTTAGAATTTGATTAAAGGGAATATAATATGGAATCGCGTATCTCAAGAATTTAAAGACCAGACAATCGCAAACTCGTTTTCAATAAAATTATTTTATCCATTCAGCAGTTTGTGAGAGGGACATCCAGCAGGGAGAGACACACACACTGGTTTTCATTGACAAAATTGTTTTTTTTCAATTCCTCTTGTCTAACAGGAATGTTTTGTTTGTGGACAGACTGTTAGACAAGAGGAAAAGACCGCCTCCTCCTACGAAGCATTTCGTTGATCCGATCACGAATTCTTTTCCAGTCGTACGCAGCAAGGGTTGAGAATCTCCGATTCACCATCGTACTAATGGTTTCCCGGAGATTGCAAGGCAAGGCACTTTTGCCTCTGGACCCATCGAAATTTACAGACGTGGTCCACCCCCAGTAAATTTCAAAAGTCATAAGATTTCGAAACACGAGGGCGGCGTAGCGGTCGGCTCTTGCTTTCCCGTCTATGCCGATGCACTGCTAGTACAACCCCCCCTCCATTTCCTGGGTGATGGGTAGCAGTTGGACATCTGGGAGAATTATTTGTCCCACTGGCGTCTTTGAATTCCGCTGTGCTTCCTGGGGGGAGATAGACGGCGGGGACAGCATCAACAGATTCCTGCGTGGTGGTGAACTGAGAGGCCGGGATGGAGTGTCCTGAGGCGGTGTGTGCTCTGCGGGGGGCAGAGCTTCCGCCAGGCATTGCAACCTGCGCGGCGGGGAGAGGCACTTTTCGGGAGACAGCTGCTCAACTGTTTGACTGCTGGAACATACTGTCTCCTTCCTCTGCATTTTCAGGAGTGTCTCTAGCCTCCCAATCCTCCCCAGTAATGCATCGTACTGCTCCCGCTGCTACCGAAATGTCTCCATACAGGTGCTGCTTCTACAGGTTGGCACCCTGGCCAGTGGCCGAGAGCAGAGACCCACGGCCTGTGGCAAAATAACATAATTCATGTAAGAAATAAAGTCACACAGTAGTATTCATCAGTCGCGGAACAGAAGTCAAAATAAACTTTTCTCTTTTTCCGTCTTACCGCTTTCTTTTTTACTGTCCTGGTGGTAGATCGTTTCGCCTGTGCGGTGTTTTCTTGAAGAACAGGCTACGAAGAAATAATTATAATTGAATTTAAAATTCAAAACGGCAATAATACCTTGTAATATGCGCTGTAATCGCGTATTTCAGATGAAGTCTGCTGTATTTGCTTACCCTTCGCTCTTTGGAAGCTGGGGCGGCAGAAGCACTCCGTCTCTTCCCGTAAAAGGCCTTGGTCTCCATACTGTACTATGGTCGCTGTAGTGCAGGTTCGCAGTTTTTTTTTTGTGATGGGAGCTCACCCAATCCCTTGGTGTCTTTTATGCTATATTCACATGTACGGCTAGAGTGTGTTCATTGTCTTCCAATGAAAGGCGGGTGCCTTTTGCCGAAGTCGGGAGACATTGGAGGCTTGCCACACCCGGACTGTTAAACCAACGCATTAGCACGTCAAAGCGCATTGAGGACCCGGGGGCAATAGTTGTTTTGTCCCTTGATTTACTGATCTGCATTAATTAAATCTTGTCAGTCAGGTCTTTTTTTCTCTATTTCAATTGTCGTTTACACATGCACGACTTTAAAAGCTAGCAAGACAGGTTTCGATTCACATTAGCTGGCGAGCCTTGTTAAAAAAACCAATGATAATGTAACATGCCACTGTTTGCTCATGAACAAAGTTATACTGAGATTTCCTTAGATACGCGATTAAAAAATAAATAAAAATTTGAATCTCCTGCGGAACACATTCCATAAGAATCAGCGGTTCTACAACATATATCGCCTTTAAAGGTGGCTTCTCAAAACGCTTTACGGGATAAAAACAACCAGAACAGCAGCAACAACAATATTGTATTTCATTGCACTTTGAAAACCAAGTAATAACTTAACTCAGTACGTGCAAACGTTTTGTATGTTGCTGTCGTGAATGCCTGCGTACCCATAAGTATCTTATTTGCCTTGAGGCCTGTCTACAGTATATTTGTCCCCCTATCTCCCTCAATTCAATTCAATTCAAGGTGTTTTATTTGCATGACAGATGGGTACAATTCTTGTTGGGAATGTATACTTTGATATTTACACCCGGCGCGGCACCGAGGGAGCGTCTGCATTTATAACTTAGTTTTTAAAATTAGTCAAGCAATATGAAGCATCTCCTTTAACTTTTAAGTCCCTTACTGTATTCTTGTATTATATTCCCTATTAATCAAACTCTAAGAGTATGTATCGGCTTGTCAGTCAGGTCTTTTTTTCTCTATTTCAATTGTCGTTTACACATGCACGACTTTAAAAGCTAGCAAGACAGGTTTCGATTCACATTAGCTGGCGAGCCTTGTTAAAAAAAACAATGATAATGTAACATGCCACTGTTTGTTCATGAACAAAGTTATACTGAGATTTCCTTAGATACCCGATTAAAAAATGAATAAAAATTTGAATCTCCTGCGGAACAAATTCCATAAGAATCAGCGGTTCTACAACATATATCGCCTTTAAAGGTGGCTTCTCAAAATGCTTTACGGGATAAAAACAACCAGAACAGCAGCAACAACAATATTGTATTTCATTGCACTTTGAAAATTGCATTTGAGCACGGTTTTTGACTTTTTTTAAATTGCATTTTGGGCGCGGACAGCACATACAAGGGTTAATGAACTGCGCCAAGAAATTTAAAATAGTTTTCTTTAGGTGTGAGGGTAGGAGTGGACCGCAGCAGGCATAAGCAGCAAACCAGGAAAACAAAGAACAGGACAGGTGAGATGTGTATCCAGAAAGCGAGTGATCAGAAAAAGGAAATGGTGTTACGCCCAGGTTTTCGACCCAATTGTTTTAACTTGCTAATGCATCAGACACATTTCCTGGCGTATTGTGTTTTAAATAAAATAGGAGTGTCTTTCCCTGGCATTAGCTCATCGGTATGGTGTAAGTTTTATCTGTACCATACCATACAGTATATAGGTACAGAATTCAAGCTGCACCACTGTATCGCTTTGGTAAGGGGACGGACAATGACCAAAATCACGAAGACTCTCTCACACCAAATAATGAAGATGAAAAGAAATGGGAAGTCAACACGGGACATTGTACAACAGTTGGCTTCGATGGACATCTTCGTTTCTGAAAGCACAGTGAGACGGCATCATAAAGGGGAGAGGAGGCAAAGAGAATCTAAACTGAGGACGATTCAAAGGTAAATACATTTCTAAAAATACCTTTCTTGCATCTAAATACAACTACGCACATTATTTTTAAAACTAACTGCTGATCTCTTTTTTTTTTCAAGTCCTATTGTGCGAGCTATCGACAAACTGACCGATGAAAATGATAAGCTACCGGCGATGCAAGTCCAAAGACGGCTATGGGCTGACCTCGGTGCGAATATAAGCCCGACATTGATAAGAAGAGTACGCAGGAGGCTTGGATGGAGATACAGAAAAACCAACACATGCCCCATGATAAGGCTAAAAAACAAAGAGGAAAGACTCAAGCAAGCGCTCCAATGGATTGAACAGGGGGAGGCATTTCAGGATGTACTTTTTACCGACGAAACAACAGTGGCTCTGGAACAGTTTTCAACAATGGCATTTTGCAAAAAGGGGAGACATGTGGACAAGCCAAAGCCCAAATATCCACTGAAGGTTCACGTCTGGGGGGGTATATCTAGAAGAGGCCCGGGACCACTTCTTATTTTCGAAGGAATTATGGACCGTGAATTCTTCGAGGAAGTCGTGGTCACACAGCATGCCGCCCCATATATCAGGGAGCAGTTTGGATCAAGGCACCGTCTCTTTCAAGACAACGATCCGAAACACACAGCAGTAAGGGCGAGGCTTGTAGCAGAAGGAGTGAACTGGGTGAAAACTCCAGCCGAATCCCCAGATCTAAATCCGATAGAAATGGTTTGGCATTCGTTGAAAGACTACGTTCGGAAAACCGCTAAGCCTGTCACAAAGCAGGAACTGATCGATGCGATCTATAAATTCTGGGAGGAAGAACTGACCGAACAAAATTGTAACAATTTTATTAACAGCCTGTTTCGTGTTCTTCCTAGGATTGTTGACCGGGGCGGGGGACATTCGAGAATGTAAGTCAGAGAAAGACAGTCTCACGTTCGATAATTATATTTTCTTTCTTTTCTTTCTTTCATTATTTCTTCGTAGCCTGTTCTTCAAGAAAACACCGCACAGGCGAAACGATCTACCACCAGGACAGATTCCAAGTGCTTGTACAAATGTGCTAAAGAAATTATACTTTGAGTATACAGCTTGTCCAAAGTCATCCATTATTAATACTATTAGTAATATCTTCAGTAAAGGCTTTGATGCATAAATATTTCTGATAAAGGTAGGTTGTGTACTTTTGTCCAACTGAGCAATCTTGCTTTCATAAAATATACCAACATTTTAATGACTGATGATTAACATGCTGTAATACACAGTTCAAAATTAAAGGCTCAAATGCTGTACATGAGGGTTAAGCTCCCCCTGGCGGTTTTACAAGGCGACGCCGGATAGTTAGTCACGTGACACACGTGAACTGCGTGATACCGCGACACGCCCACCGGGGTATGCTGCATTTTGAATGGCTGCATCTGTAACTAGTCCTGGGAGACAAAACCCCAAGATAAAACTATTAATAAGCTGGTGTTCAGTTACTAAAAAAAAACAGCATTTTTGGAGAAATTGTAAGAAAGAGGCTTGATTTGACAGTTAAAGAACAGAAGCTGAAACGAGAGCCTTGCGTGAAATAAAAGATATAAACTAGGAAACCCCTTTGTAGCCTGTATCTTACAGTGGACAGTAAATGGTGTCCAGGTTCCCTTATTGGGGGGCACAGAAGCAAAGTTGCCTTGTTTATTGACTAAAACAGCAAAACGATGTGATATAAAGTTTAAAGTTTTCTAACAGGTGGCAGGAGGCTACAGGAGTAGGGGTGGGCAAGGGATGAGTTTAAAGGAGATACAAGCTATCACAATATGCTTGGGAAAAGATGTACGGTTTCAACTACAGATGTGGGTGGGGGACACACCAGACCTATTGGGCTGGGATGCCCTGCAGCATTTATAAGGAATTATTGTATGAGACAGCATTTATGTCTACCTGATGGTGACGAATTGGCTTATGGAGGGTAGTGCAGTCTAAAGACAAAATTGCCTTGACCCCTGCAGCAGAAACCGTTTTTAATTATTTGAAACAAGCTTTTTTGCAGGCACTGGCCCTGGGTTGGATTCCCTCAGACGGATCATCTGTATGTAATCTGTATGTAAGTAAAATGGGTTTTGAGCTGCTGTGCTGGCGCACGAGCATGGAGGTAGGCATCGTCTGGTGGTTTACTATTCAGGACCCCTCGATGCAGTCGCCAAGGGGCCGTGTTTATGTGTAGTGCAGGCTACCTGTCTGGCAGTATAAACTGAATAATCTGGTGTTGAACCAGCAGTCCGAATGAAAGGACTTAATTGAAACTTGTAAATATGTTAAATGGTCAAACTGTTACAATTTATATAGATTCAGGGTATGCATTTGGGGTATGCCAGAATTTTGGGAGATTGTGGCGAAACAGGGATTTTCTCACAGCTACAGGGACTCCAGTAAAAAAACGCTGGGTTGGTAGCAGAATTGTTGGAAGTTCTGGCCCTCCCAAAATGGATTGCAGTTGTTAAATGTAAAGGACACAACAAAAAGGACTCAGCTCAGCAGCCAGACAAGCAGGCTTTAAAGAAAAACAGTAAAAACAGGAACCTGAGGAAGGTCAGCTGTACAAGACAGACAATTACAGCACATATAGACAGAGGCTATATAACATATGACTATATAATCATAGTTTTTGTCCATCCTCTATTAGGGTGATAAGAAGCTGTATGTAGTACTCATATTCCAGACAATTCTGAACATCTCACGGACTTAGCACAGCACATCCATGATGTAAGACAAGAATATCAAGCCTATAATCCTGATGATTGGGGAGTGGGAAAGTGGCAGAAGAGCTTGGGGAGGATCACTGGTACAATATATTTTTATTGGTCTAATATTACTTATAATTTTATTTTCTGTATTCACTGTCTTAAAGCTGTATGTACAAAAGTACCTAACTCTGTTATTATAATTTAATATAATAATGAGGAGGACAAGAATCTCATTGTTTAGAACACAGTGGTGTGAAAACAAAAATGTTCTAAAGGAGGGACTGAAGGAATGTTATAAATTTTATAAAAGCTAACAAACTGCCTGTCTTTTAGCTTCCTAACTGCTTATAACCCTGGCAAGTGGAAACATACCAGGGGACATCTATAGGTCAGTGAAAACTTACAGCTTATTTCTTAAATGTAGTAAAAAGGGAAGTTGAATGTCTTGTTTTGCGAATGGAAGCAATAACGAAAGTCTTAATAAGGAGTTGTTTTCTGCTACCTAAACTTGACTAGAGAACTAATGATTCGTTTTAGGGATTAGGTAATCTATGTTAAAGGTAAGAAGCTTGTCTGTTACTGTGTATAAAAAGCGCTGAGCAACATCTTTCAAGGGGACTGGCTTTGGTAAGCTACAGTACTCTCCCGCTTGCAAGCGTAATAAACGACTCTTTCACCAACATCAGAATTCTGTTATTTTAATGTTTGTTCAACATTAAGAGTGTAGTACCCTCTCACAAGATACCAGTAATGTAGGGGTTGTGCATTTACTGAGACAATTCTCAATTGTAGCAGTAAATCACAAAATGATTCTTTTCATGGCATTAGAATCCACCCTTGCAGGATAACTCAAACAATACACACACACGGGTAATAATACACTAAAATACATTTATTAATACATAAAATGTGCTTATAAATATAATAGATCTTATCATGAGGGTTAGCAGAATACAACAGGTATATATTCAATCACAAAAAGTTTTTACCAAGACATACCAAGAGGGACATACATTCAGTATATCATTCATTTAGACCGTTTTGTAAATGAACTTGGTTACAACTTCTACACTAGATACTCAAAACAAGTACATAACTCTTAGGAATTAAATTGATATCAACTGGTTGAGATAACAATTAAATTATCGAGTGGTAATGCAGAATGTTGAATACTCATCCAATCTGTGGGGATTCAGATCTCCCGCGGACAAAGAAGCAAAGGCAGGCTTGTTGCTGTGTCCAATCCGTGCTTTCTGGCTTCGTGCCAGGCAGTGCTGTTGCGGCTGGAGGGAAGAGATTCTACTGTGATGCTCTAGCATTTGGCTCTCTGAAGACCGGCCAGTTAGTTCTGGCTTACTAGCAGAGTTTTTGCAAAGGAGAAAAGTGATTGTGGGTCCCAGCAGGTCAGGAGGAAGACCTGATGAAACACTAGTCCTGAATCCTTAAATTCAGATTGGGTTCACTGTTCACGAGGCTTGCTGCTGTCTAACCTCATGTGGATCCTTTGGTTACACGCTGGCAACCTCCGTTCTCGACTCTTAGAACAAAAGAAAGTCCTGCACTCGGACACACTGGCCATTACGTGGTGATCCGGGCTGAGTCTGAGGATGTTCAAGAGCAGCTCTGAGTCTGAATGTCCAGCAGGTGCGCTGCGAGAAAGTCCTGTGCTTGGGAACTATGTTCCCTTGGGAACTGTTCTGCGCTTCCCAACTGTTCTGCCCCGCAAACCGTGCTACAGACCCTCTGTGTTGCCTGTTTTTACCTGGAGGAACTGCAGGTTGTTTATTGGTTAAAAGTTTCATGGGCATCAGAGACCCACGTGGGGTTAACGTGCCCTACCAGTTCCTGATTGGCTGATGATGAGTAACCATGCCCTCTGACCTTAGGGTCATAAACAAACTTTGAATCAGACTCCCAGACATTAAGGCGCCAGAATTGAGATTATTAAGGTTGCTGGAGAATCTCAGGAATTGGGGAGCTGTTCCTTATCAGGACACTCTATCAGCTAGGGAAACACCTTAATTGTGAACTGTATCAGGCACCACTGAGATGAAGGAGAGAAGGACTGGCAAGGGAGCAGAAAACTTAATTCCTGTAATTTAATAAGCCTCACCGCTACAGCTACAGCATTGTGTTTGGATGATCCTAGCAGAGATTGCGCAGTAGCCACTGATCAAGCTGTAGCACAAATTTAAAGCTTTACTGTAACACATTAGGAAATCAATATATTGGCCAAAATTACTCAAAGACTTCTTTAAGTCGGAGTGGTGAAAATCACCTAAATTGAATTAAGTGCATCAGGGATTACAGGGAGTTAATGACATTGCAAATGCTGTTAAACAGCTTTGTTTCATTTACTTTTTGGATAAATGTACTCAACAGTTATAAATAACTGTGGGTATTCTCTGAGCAGATAAAAAGGCTTTATTGATATTGACAGCAACTCAATATCAGGCAAACAGAGTCTATCTCACATGGTGACATGCTAAACCATTTGCTTTTGTTTCTATACAGACAAACACCTGAGAGGGGTGTGCCAAAACTATCAATGTTCAGATCCAAGTCTAAAACTGAGTCTGTAAGCCAAGTATCTGTGAAGGCCATCAGACCTGCTTCCCTATACTCATGGAGATAATTGCCTGTAGCTCATCAAGTTCCTTTTTAGATTGAACATTACACATGATTAGTGATGGCAGGTGTCTAGCAAGTTATTGTTTTCTCTCACACTTTGCTATACTAAGACCTCAACTTTATCACTTCCTAAATACCAACCCTCCCCAGAACTCCGAACAACTCCAAACAACCATGGTTGCTGTTAGGGATTCGGTAAGAGAAACCAAAACCAGTTAATGAACCCACTTGCAGGAGCTGAGAAAGCCTAGCCGTGATCCAAAGAAAACAGTAGTCAAAGAAACGAGCCGAGAGTCCAGGGGAAGCCAGAGATCCAAACAGGGAAAGAGTTACCGAAGCCAGACCGTGATCCGAAACCGTAGACGATAGAGCAATCCGAGAGTCCAGGGGAAGCCAGAGATCCAAAACAGGGAATGAATACTGAAGCCAAGCCGTGATCCGAAAAACCGTAGTCAAAGGGGGAAAAACCGTAATCCGAAAACCAAGAAAGACACAAAGCGGAAGAAGGTGTAGCGCAACTAGGAAGCTCGAAAGGAAAACCAATACTGAGCGAGGAGGTAGGAAAAGACTGGTGTTTAAGTACAAGATGAGACGGGAGTGTGGTGGTGAATAAGTAAACTGATAGGTAGACTGATGAAGTAAGGCTACGCCTTTTTCTGCCTCTTCCGTTGCCGGGAGGCAGGGATCGTAACAGTTGCTTCATCTTCTCTCCTCCCCTTATGTGTTCTCTAAGCACCACTGCTCTGCCCCCCCCCCCCTTATTTTTCTCAATTTCTGGTCAAGCATTCAATCCACTACCAACAACACATCTATTGCTCCTAAACTTCCATTCCAAGTTTCTGTAGTGTATTCTACTGTATACCACTGAGTTCCTATTTCAAGCTAGCAAAGTTTTGGTGGCTGTACTGCCACCTGTTAGTTGATTTGCTATTCCCTATATCATATCATTTGGGCTTCTCATTCATTTCATTTCCTCTCAATCTAATTGATCAAACCAAGACAAGACTGTATCTAATGTTTCTCATTCATTCAACACTATGCAGATGTTATGCCAAGTTCCTGCAACACTTTGCAACTGAAACCCAGTCACTGTGTGTTTAGTGTTTGAAAAGCTCTGAATCAGTGTTTTGAGGATTGTGACAGATCTTTCATTTCCTCAGTCATTTCAAAGTTAATGTCAAAGTATCAATTACACTATTCATCAGTGGTTCTCTTTGGACCAAATACCACTCCTTATCAATCCAAAGTACCACCTACAAGTCATCTTCTCATAGGAAACCACAAAGAAATATTTTTAAATCCTTTTCCATCCCGAACCCCTTCAAATATGGTAAAACCGTAGCGGCCAAAGTATAATCCTCCTCGTTCTCCAGGCGTGCGTGATTCATCAGAGTACTCTTGGCATCTATTCCTTTCAGCCTTGACATAATACTTGATTTTTGCAAGGTATTCCTTTTTGATTATTTGTTCTATTGGCGAATGTGGCACTAAGCTTTGTCTCTGAAAGCTCGAGAGGAGTCTGAACACTCAAGTATTAGCGCGTGCTGTATCGACGTAGCTAAGTACGTAGGCTGCATATTTGACAAACGAACTAATTTTATTAAAATAGAAAATATGAAAACCTGTCTCAAGCTTTCTGAAACCAATAAAGTAAATTACAGATGAAAATTTACATAATGTTTTAATTACTAAATTTTTAACTCCCAATTTTTCAGTGCACACAACAAATTTCCAGGGTCATCTGACTTACCACCTGGGGGTGCTCCGTGTACCACCAGTGGTATGTGAATCACTGATCTAAAATAATGGGCTAATTTTATTATGAGAATTTGACCAAACTATAGAATGTTAGTTACAGTGCCCAACATTTGGGAAGAAATCACATTCTAATCTCACACACCTTCTCTCCTTTCTCTAAATACTTGCTGGCTGCCTGCAACTCTGTGCACATATTTCTAGTACCCATCCCCCATTTGTCACCTTTGCAACAGCTTCCTTCTTCATTCTTTGTAAGTTAGGGAGGTTATGAGAGTGCTGACATTGCCAGCTCAATCATTGAGTTAGCATCAAAATATGAAGTATGCAATACCTTTATATTTGTCAGTTTGTGCCATTATTGGAACTACATCTGAACTACAAGCCAAATTAAAACATAAGTTTGTGCTTATGAAGTAGAGGTTTGCAATGGCTAATTTTAATATGATGTTGATGATCTGCACAGTAATGCATGCAAGATGTTTTGAAACTCAGGAACACTTTTATATATACATAATAGACGCAGCTGTAACTCAAGATTAAGGAAGGAAATAAAACATGTGGTAATACCACCCTTCTGTTTTCCTTTATTAGAGATAAACTGGTCATATATTCTGGCTTTACTTCAAGGCAGAAAAAGATGTGGAGATTCTGGATAAAAGGTAATTACTAACTTTACTGAAGTTTAATATCAATAAAATATGTATGCTTCTTGCTGTGGAGATAATATAGTTGATATCAGTCTGGAAACTGCTTGTCCTTAATAATAACACATGAAAATCATATTTACAATAAAAAAGTTGTTAACTATTTTGCTGAGCTTCAGGACTTACATTCATGAGCACCTATAAGCAAAACCAATGAATCAATTATGAATGGAAGAAGTGCCAAGAAATGAAACCATAACCAATGATTCTGCAAGCTACTGCTTTCTGAAATAAAATAGGACAGGAGTGGATATCTTGCTATACTCATTTTAAATTAATCATAATGTGTTTTTGCTATGTAGTTTAGCAGACTAAATGGGACCAAGAAATCATAACAACTGAACTTAAAGTTAAGTTGATTTTGTTATGTTTTATAATATAATTAATGATGAGGACTAGCATATTTTCAACTCTATAAGCTTTATCGGACAGGAAAAATTAGTGTGTGTGGAAACCTTTCAAATGTAGTATTGAGAGAACCATCACATCTCCTATCTCAAAATAATGTTTAAAAATTATATTTTAAATAAAGATTTAGGAGAAGAATGGTCCCAAACATTACCATATTCTACACCTCATAATTAATATTTATTAGTCCTTTTTTTTTCATTTAAACTCAGTCATAAGCCCCTATGAACTCCGGTACACTGACTGTTTATTATGATGAACCCAATCAGCCATATATCCTCTGTTCATTGATGGATACCAAAAAACAGTTACTTTTCAGTGGTTCGTGCAGAACCTCTGGTAAGTTCTAACTAACCATTGCTGAAACTCGCTCTGGTCATTGTTTACAGCTAAGTGCAGCTCACCAAAAAAATACTCTTTTGTCACTTGGTACAAAATAGGCTAAACACAAATACAGTTCTGCTGATATCTATGGTGAATTGAACAATATTATTATTAATAATAATAATAATATTGGTTATATTGTTATTAATGTAGTGTTGATCTACAAACTCTAAAGTACATACAATAATAACCACTGTTGAGAGTATTTGCTAGCAATTGAATAACAAATCAGATTTTTTTTTATCTTTTGCATTTTGTTGAAGGAAATAAAATTACACACAACTGTAAAAAGGTATAGGAATTCATAAATTCCTACATTTCATTAAAATTGTAATTGTGGCATTCTATGTTGGTTTTGGATTCTTCTTGGACCAGCATTACACATGATGGTACAGATGCAGCCATTCAAAGTGCAGACACGTACCCCGGGTAATTGGCTACGTCCTCACGCAATACCGCGGTACATGATTGGTTGACCGACAGGGGCACTCATGGTGCGTTGGTCGGTCGTAGAAAGATATAAATGTCTTTACTGTGTCCGTTTTAGTATTGAATATTTATATGGAATTTTACCACTGAAGGGAAATCTTAGTAGCTGAGCATAAAAAGAATAGGAGCATAACACGTGTGAAGGCCATAAACATAAACATACAGTATCTGGCTGATCTCGGTACGCTTTTTTTTCCGTATACCAGATATTATGGAACCACTTCAGAAGGGTGTCAGCCAGTCAGATTCCAGGAATCGGTACTTTAAAGAAAAAATAAACACCAGTATTCCATTTCTCCCTAAACATTTTAAGCATCGAAGTCTTTAACTAACGTGAAATAGCGTGTAAAAAAGTGGTAGTTTTAAGCTTTTTTGCTAATATAATATGGAATCGCATATCTAAAGAAATTAATAACGATATAATTATATTCGTATAGTGCAACATAGTAATACATGCTGGTAGTCTGGTGGTCTATGTGCTGGATTAGTAACCCACAGGTTGTGTGTTCAAATCCAGCCAGCGTTGTGAATTCTTTTTAAACAAACATTTCTTTAAAAAAAAAGAATAGCAATATTATGGACAATTAATTGACAATAAATATACAAAAGCACACATTAAAATTGGGAAATAGTTTTAATATGTAAATAGTTCCCTGGTTCTGCACCCCTGGTTTCTCTATCTCTCGCTCGTTCGCTCGCTCGCTTGCCCCTCCCCCAATTCAATTCAAGGTGCTTCATTAGCATGACCGATGGGTACAATCAGTGTTGCCAAAGCAAATAAAATAAATAAACTGCGACACTTTTATCATTCAACTTTTATCATTCATATGTTTAGTTATTTAGACCTGGCGCGGCACCGAGAGAGGGAGGAGGCGGGGAGCTCAGCAGTACAGAACGAACGTTGTGCTGCCTGGAGCGTTTAATGGCACCAATCGCGTCTGCATTTATAACTTAGTTTTTAAAATTAATCAAGCAATATGAAGCATCTCTTTTTACTTTTATGTCCCTTAATTATCATGAAGCACAGCTTTCTCACCACTTAGACTACTTTCTGATACCATCCTTAGACAAAGCAGAAACTTGTTGTACTTTCTAATGAAATTACAAGTGGAAAGATTACAGATTTTAAGTTTCTTTTTCATAATTACAACAGTAGTACCTGGTATCCCAGTGGCTTTCAAAATTAAATTATGCATGCAAACCTGTGAACTAGAAAGATAACTAAAATATCCATCCATTTCTAATGGTGGCGAAGTGATTAGCATTGCCATCTTACAGCACTGGGGTCCTAGGTTCAATTCCTGCCATCCTGTGTGTATGGGGTTTGCATGTTCTCTCTGGGTTACATGTTTTTTCTCCATATGTGTGATATGACTCCCTCTCGCACTCCAAAACATACTGGCAAGTTAACTGGCTTATGGGAAATGTTCCTAATTTAATATCTTTTCTGAGCATGTGAAAGGCATGGTGAACCAGAGATTCTCAAAAATTACTGTACTTTGCATGATTGGAAACAAATGCGTGATTGCGAAATGCTGTGGTGTTACTTTACAAAGACGGTCAATGAAAAGTTTAGCTTTATTGGCTCCACCTTGCGGAAATTCCGGATACTATTATTTTACTTGCGGTACCATGCGGTATCATGCAGCACTATGCGAGAATTTACGGTATTAATACGGTAAACTGCGTCAAGCACACCGCAAAATAATGCGGTATCGCCCGCTTGTTTTGAATGGCTGCATTTGTACTATAGAAAGAAATATGTTTCATAAGATCACTGCAATATATAAGTGATTTGTGTACATTTTATTTAAAAAATATACAACAATAAATATAAAATGGTGACATTGTTTTAAGAATACAAATGTTTCATCTTGTGTTTCTTTTGGTACCCAGTTATCATTAGCAGATTACTCCTGCCTGTCTGCATTGGTCCAAGTCTTCCTAACGGGACATGCACTGGTAAGCTGCAGATCATGATTGTTTTTTTTTATGTACTGTATGTACAATATTGTCTGTAATTTACTAGGAGTGTGCTTGTTTCACATTTATACATTTCTAAATATTTCACTTCAAATTTTGGGAGGGTACGTAATTTGTTTCTGATAATGTAAAAGATAATATTACAATATTAGAGGCTTTGCTTCCTCAAGATCAAATCAACATTGCTTAAATAACTCTCATACTGTAAATGTCTGAATAATGGAAGCAAATTCCAGGTTAAGTTCTATTTATTGGGCTGAAATATCTATATCTAAGTTGTATCTTTTAAGTTTTCATTTCTGATGAATAAGTGGTTGAATATGTTTTTATTCTTCTGGAAAAATATTTGTATTAATAAAAGTAATTGAGATTAGAAGGCTTAGAATCAAGGAACTGTGTTTGAGACTTCTACTTTGAATATTTTCAGTTTCATTTATTGATTTAAGTTATAACATTTCCCAAAAAAATCTTCAGTAAAATCTGTATGCTCCAAGCCAGTCTTAGAAATTTAACTAAATTAAAATTGGTTTGCCTGAATCTGTGTTCAGACATGATTTTTTAAGAAATTCAATTTTGCTTGCATTGTATTTCAGACCTGTATTACAGAAAAAGAATACTGTGATACAATTTTGAAATATGTTTGTTGACTACTGGTGAGAGATGGTGTTTACTATAACTTTTTAATGTATAGACTGAAATTACTTGCAGATGAAATTATTTTGGGCAGTGCATGGGATATACATATACTGTATGATGGTTTCCAAAAATCCTAACTGTCAAATGGGCTTTTTTTCAGAGTGTTCATTACTTTGTCAAGCTAACAATGTTATCCTAGTTGTTCGTGCATACTCTGTCCATAATGCTCTATTAATGCATTTTTATTGGAACATCTGAATGTGAATTTTTGAAAATGTAAATTTTTGAAGAAAGGTTTCTTAAACAAGAATGTCCTTGCTCTCACCTGGTGATTTCAGTGTTGACCTTCTAAAGTTTGTGATTAGTGCAATGTACTTTTATTCATTGTAATACTCAATTACTGTATGTAGATATGTTACACCAGGACTATACAGACAACTAGATTACTACAACATATTTTTTTATCTTCCTTTAGTCATGAATGTCAGACTGGTAAATGGGGAACATGACTGTGAAGGCAGAGTGGAGGTCAATGATGGAAGCAGTTGGGTAGGAGTGTGTAATGATTTGTGGGACATAAAGGATGCTACGGTGGTGTGCAGAGAACTGGGCTGTGGAAGAGCTCAGTTCATAACGGGCAACTTTGGACTAGGAAAAAGTGAGAAACAAATCTCAAAAGTTCAGTGTTCTGGCAATGAGACCTCTGTATTACAGTGTGAAAAGATCCAAGAATTTTGCTATGGCAGTGATGCTGCTGTTGTTGTCTGTTCAGGTAAGATTGTCATGTTCTATTGCTCTGAACGTTTGTTGTTTGTTAGAAATAGTAAAAGTACTTGTATATGCATGTGATATACCACAGGACAAATTATTTTACTTGTGAAGCACACATTATTGATCAAGGAATGTATTTTAGTATCAGAAATTATAGAATGATCCAGGAGACTACAAAATATCTAATCTAGTTTAAGTGTTTTTAAATTTGTATCTAAACACTTCACAATTAAAAAAAATATCTTTCAATAAACGCACTTTCTAACCATTTAGTGTTATATACCGTAAAACATTCTCATACATGCAGTGAATAATACTTTATATAATGAAAGTAAAGATAAATCTGCTGTTACAACCACACTTTTTTATGTTTGCTTTTTACACTTGCAAATCATTTGAAATGTAATTCAAATAAATGCGAATTATATTAATAGCAGTGTTACCTGAACAATAAGTATAGATCGAATTATTCAGAATAAATGACTAATAATGCAGTTGTTACACCCTGACAGGCAGTGGCTCACAACCCACGGTAGCCATGGGTTAATGCAGTTCTCTCGAAAATGAACACATTCCTCACGGGGCTCCAATTATTACACACTCGGGTCTCGTGCCGATTCACCCTTCCCCTTCCATCTATCAAGCCAGCTCCTCATCTAATCAACCCTGACCTGTACAAAACATCTGAAATGCCACAGGGATTATTTGAGCTTTGAGAGACCACTACACTCTGATCTGCCCTTGCATCTCTTAGCTCTTACAAAAAAAAAAAAAAAAAAAACAAGAATAAACCACAAACTCCTGTTATCTGAACTTGCCTTGACCCTCTTCTGCCTGAAACATCCCTGTGGCTTTTCCCTGTCTCTGTAACCAGTCTTATTCCCTGCCTGGATTCAGCTCAGACTCTTGTCTTTTTCAGTATTCCACCATTTTTCTCTCTTCAGCAATCTTCATCAGTTTCCACAAATCGCAGAGCATCTACAGTTGGATTGAATGCCTGCCATTAGACACAGCTGTCAGCTCAGGGTAACCACAGCATAACAGCAGCATAATGAGTTATTCATACAGATGCAGCCATTCAAAGTGCGCGGTACAGACATGTACCGCAGGTAATTGGCTGCGGTGTCGCGTATCATGACGCAAGATGACGCTGGGTACCGCGGTACGTGATTGGTTGACCGACAGGGGCACTCGTGGTCCGTTGGTCTGTTGTAGAAAGACTTACTGTAAACGTCTTTACTGTGCCTGTTGTAGATATTGAATTTTACCACTGAAGGGAAATCTTAGTAGCTGAGCATAAAAAGAATAGGAGCATACTGTAACGCATATGAAGCCCATAAACGATATTAATTTTGGAACATAAACATACAGTATATAGCTGGTCTTGGTACTTTAAAGAAAAAAATACACACCAGTATTCCATTTCTCCCTAAACATTTTAAGCTTCAAAGTCTTTAACTAACGTGATACCGGAGTCAACAAGCATACTTTTAGAATTTGATTAATAGGGAATATAATATGGAATCGCGTATCTAAAGAATTTAATAATGGTATGATTATATTCGTGTACTGCGACAGGGCTATGTAGGGCTGTTTCGCCTCCCTGTTCATGCAAGTTGTCTTGTAGCCTACTGGTCTACGTGCGTGACTAACAACACACAGGTTGTGTGTTCGAATCCAGCTGGTGCTGGACTTTTCTTTTAACAAACATTTCTTCGAAAAAATAGCGATATTATGGACAATCAATTGACTTTTATATTTCAAAATATCGCAACATGATCGATTCTAAGTCATTTTTGATAACAATGAATAGTCACCTTCTTCCCTTCTGACAGCGGTTCCTGCTTCTATTGTGTGTGTGCAACAGAGTAAATTTTTATAGAGAAATGGAGGCTGGACAGTATGCGTTACAATATAAACATTTATATTGATTTAAATCGTGTTCTGATTTAAAATGCAAACGCGTGTTTAATTATGTGTTTTTTAATCATAATCAGGCTAATGCATTTCTACATTTTCTGTATGAACCAGCTTAGAGGTTCATACAGAAAGACAGCTTGTGTTTAAATTGAGTGTAAGGTAATTTATGCTTCTAAAGTCATGGTCAGCATTTATTATTGTACTGTGCTGTAAACTTTTTCTGTGCCTAGTCACATTATTTTATAGCGTTTTTATTGCATTATTAAATCCGGTGGCGCTGTGTGTTAGTTTCTTGACTCCCATGTCACATGGTCTGTGATTGAATCCCATGGAACTATGACTTTATTTTTTAACAAACATTTCTTTGAAAAAATGAAACGTTTCCCTTGGTCAGAGATTAAATAAAACCTCACTCGCACCAAACAAATTTATATTTCTAAATATCACAACATGATCGAATTTAAGTCTTTTAAATAACAATGAATAGTCACCGATGCGTTACAAAATATACATTTATATTGATTTGAATCGCGTTTCGATTTAAATCGTAAACGCGTGTTTAAATATATGTGTTTAAAGGCGATATACTGTATAAAAGCGCTGATTCCTATGGAGTGTGTTCCGCCGGGGATTCAAAAAATTTATTTTAAATAAGCTGATAAAGCTTAGACTAACTGTATTCTAGCCTGTATTACAACAGAACATTGGACAATGCAACGTAAATTGCAAAAATGCACTTGGAATCTGTCCAAGCCCTCCTACAAAAATTATTTAAACTGCAACACTGATCATTCATCTCTAAATAAACTTTATTTTATATAGCGTTTTAAGCGAATAGGTAATTAGATTGCTCATAAACCTAATCGCTTTTTCTACATAAACACAGCGTGATTGCTCTCTGAAAATGCTTTTCCTTTATATTTAGGCTCAGATTTCAACTATAGATCGTATTATTATAAACTTTCTTGGAAAAATGTATTTTATGTAAGCCATGTTTGCTATTAATTCATTTAGGGCTAAAATACGTTCATTGTCTTCCAATCGAGTCGAGTTGACATTGGAAGCTTGCCACTCCCGGACTGTTAAACCAACGCATTAGCATGTTAAAGCGATTCTATTGAGGGAGGAGCCCAGCTACCACTTAACACTGTACTTCCTACTTTGAAAATACCTGTGAAACCGGTTTAATTCCAGCGAAAGACACCTCCCCCCCCCCCTCAAAAACCCAGTAAGCAGTAATGCTTTAAGTTGAAAATCGAGGTAGATTTTGAGGATGATAAAGAGGATAAACTGGGATGGGAGGAGGTTTGGTTTTGCATAAGAGGCGGGATTATGATAATTGGAGGAATTTGCGATAGTATAATGGTTTGATATATTTGATTTTGTATTGTGGTCGTTATCTATGTTTTTGGTTGGTATTATGTTTATATGGTTGTTTTTGTTGGTTGGTTGTTATTGTAGCGGCGAGGCTTAATAATAAGGCAGAATTAAGTGTTCTGAGCCTTCCCAAATGAGGCCCCATTTCTCTGTTCATCTCTGTGGTGCAGCCACAGAGAAACTATTCATGCAAGATGTTTTCTTTTGATAAGGACAGCTCCCAAAGGGGGATGCACTTAGCTAAACCTGGCTATCATGATCAATGGTCATCCATTGGCGCCTATCTGTCTAGGGAGTGCCAGTTGGACATCTGGACTGCATTCCTAAGTGTCAGGAGTAAGTGACTCATATCTCACCTTGATCAACCAATCAGGGACTGGTAGGGCCGAGTAACCCACGTGGGACTCTGATGCCCATGGAACTTTCAGCCAATCAATGAGCTGAAGTTCCTCCAGGTAAAAACAGGCAACACAGAGATTCAACAAGATTCAGTAAGATTCTGGAGAGGATTCTGTGGACTGTTCTAAAGGGAATTCAAAGGAGAATTCCAGGGCAGGACGGCCCAGGAGCAGAAGGCTCCCAAGGGCAGGACATCCTCGCAGCGCGCCTCCTGACCATCCTGAGACTCAGCCCGGACAACCACGGAATGGCCAGTGTGTCTGAGTGCCAGAACTTTCCTTTGTTCTAAGAGTCTAGAGTGGAGGTTGCCAGAGAGTAACCAGCAGCAGGCCTAGTGAACAGGTCGGAACTGTGGACAGCTGAATCGCTATTCAGAACTAGCTCTTCATCAGGAACGAACCGGTCCTCTTCCTGACTTGCTGGGACACACAGTCATCTTTTCTCCTGTGCACAAACTTAACTAGCAGGCCAGTGAGCATCAGCAGCACACCGTCGCAAGCCGCACAGCACAGCCTGGCACCGAGCCAGAGAGCGCGGATTGGACAGCAACAGCCTGCAACTGTTTCTTTGTGCCCGCAGGAGATCTGAATCCCCAGAAATTGGATGAGTATTCAACTTCAATGCATTACAGCTCGAGGATTCAATTGTTATCCCAACCAGTTGATATCAATTTAATTCCTAAGAGTTATGTACTTGTTTCGAGTATCTAATGTAGAAGTTATAACCAAGTTCATTTATGAAACGGTCTTAATGAATGATATACTGAACGTATGTCCTCTTGATATATGTAACACTTCGTAACTGATTGAATATATATCTTTTGTATTCTGATAACCCTCTCGATAAGATCTGTTAGTTTAAGGCATATTCTATGTATTAATACATGTATCCTCGTGTATTAGTACCTGTGTGTGTGCGTTGTTTGAGTTATGTCGCATGGTTGGACTCTAAAGCCATCAAAAGAATCAACTTTGTGATTTACTGCTACAATTAATAATTGTCTCAGTAAATGCCCAAACCCTACAGAACTGGTGCCTTCAGAGAGCCACTAACGTTACATATTTGGCGTCCCTGAGCCGGTTTTCTTACATTATTATGGTTATAAATAATACGATCTATAGTTGAAATCTGAGCCAAAATAAAAAGAAAAAGCAAGTGATTAGGTTTATGAGCAATCTAATAACTTATTCGTTTAAAACGCTATATAAAATAAAAGTTTATTATTAATTTGCTAGACAGAGCGGTGAACATTATTATGCATAAGACAAAGATAACGAAATCTGTGTACGCTGTAAGGTTTTTACTTCTTAAACTTTTAAAATACACGTTTCGAACAGAAAGAAATCCTCTTCCTGGTACAGTACTGTATGTATAGCAAACCAGCACGTCTTTTTTCTCCAATCAGAGGGGTGTCAGATGGTGTCAGCCAATCACCATTCTGAAGCCCTACCATAATCTCTGGTATGGGGAGACCCCAGAATTCTGTCCCATAGTTTAGACAGATGATAGATACTTTTATTGATCCCGTGAGGGAAATAAAGTAAATAATTTTCATTTTAGGAATATATTTTTCATTTTAGTTATAGTGGACATAAAAACAAGAGTTCGCTGGCATTATATAATTATACGAATTACACAAATATAATTATATCTTATTAATTTCTTGAGATACGCGATTCTTTTAATACAGTCTTTGCTGTGCTCTAGAGGATCCTTGTGATATTTCGAGCTCTGGTTGAATGATAAGTGTCGCAGTTTAAATCATTTTCGTAGTTAGAAATTATGGTACGCTCTGTTAAAAGCAAGGGAGTTTTTATGTCCGTTGCAGTTCTTTTGCAACATGAATATAATTATATTGTTATTAATTTCTTGAGATACGCGATTCCATATTATATTCCCTTTTAATCAAATTCTAAAAGTATGCTTGTTGACTCCGGTATCACGTTAGTTAAAGACTTCGATGCTTAAAATGTTTAGGGAGAAATGGATACTGGTGTGTATGTTTTCTTTAAAGTACCGAGACCAGCCATATACTGTATGTTTAAGTTCCAAAATTAATATCGTTTATGGACTTCACACGCATTGCAGTATGCTCCTATTCTTTTTATGCTCAGGCACTAAGATTTCCCTTCTGCTTCGTGTAAGGATGGTATCAAAAGCAATCTTAAGTGGTGAGAAAGCTGTGCTCAATGTATTTAAGGGACTTAAAAGTAAAAGGAGATGCTTCATATTGCTTGACTAATTTTAAAAACTAAGTTATAAATGCAGACGCTCCCTCGGTGCTCTGGTACGCCGGCTCTTACACAGTGCCTGGGCCGTAAGCGTTACAATATACATACCCAACACTGCTTGTACCCATCTGTCATGCAAATAAAACACCTTGAATTGAATTGAATTGAGGGGAGAGGGGGGAATACTAAAGCCAATACTGGCTCAATACCCTCAATGGGCTTTGACGTGCTAATGCGTTGGTTTAACAGTCCGGGTGTGGCAAGCTTCCAATGTCAACTCGACTCGATTGGAAGACAATGAACGTATTTTAGCCCTAAATGAATTAATAGCAAACATGGTTTACATAAAATACATTTTTCCAAGAAAGTTTATAATAATACGATCTATAGTTGAAATCTGAGCCTAAATATAAAGGAAAAGCATTTTCAGAGAGCAATCACGCTGTGTTTATGTAGAAAAAGCGATTAGGTTTATGAGCAATCTAATTACCTATTCGCTTAAAACGCTATATAAAATAAAGTTTATTTAGAGATGAATGATCAGTGTTGCAGTTTAAATAATTTTTGTAGGATGGCTTGGACAGATTCCAAGTGCATTTTTGCAATTTACGTTGCATTGTCCAATGTTCTGTTGTAATACAGGCTAGAATACAGTTAGTCTAAGCTTTATCAGCTTATTTAAAATAAATTTTTTGCATCCCCGGTGGAACACACTCCATAGGAATCAGCACTTTTATACAGTATATCGCCTTTAAACACATATATTTAAACACGCGTTTACGATTTAAATCGAAACGCGATTCAAATCAATATAAATGTATATTTTGTAACGCATCGGTGACTATTCATTGTTATTTAAAAGACTTAAATTCGATCATGTTGTGATATTTAGAAATATAAATTTGTTTGGTGCGAGTGAGGTTTTATTTAATCTCTGACCAAGGGAAACGTTTCATTTTTTCAAAGAAATGTTTGTTTAAAATAAAGTCATAGTTCCATGGGATTCAATCACAGACCATGTGACATGGGAGTCAAGAAACTAACACACAGCGCCACCGGATTTAATAATGCAATAAAAACGCTATAAAATAATGTGACTAGGCACAGAAAAAGTTTACAGCACAGTACAATAATAAATGCTGACCATGACTTTAGAAGCATAAATTACCTTACACTCAATTTAAACACAAGCTGTCTTTCTGTATGAACCTCTAAGCAGGTTCATACAGAAAATGTAGAAATGCATTAGCCTGATTATGATTAAAAAACACATAATTAAACACGCGTTTGCGATTTAAATCAGAACACGATTTTAATCAATATAAATGTTTATATTGTAACTGTCCAGCCTCCATTTCTCTATAAAAATTTACTCTGTTGCACACACACACAATAGAAGCAGGAACCGCTGTCACAAGGGAAGAAGGTGACTATTCATTGTTATCAAAAATGACTTAGAATCAATCATGTTGCAATATTTTGAAATATAAAAGTCAATTGATGGTCCATAATATCGCTATTCTATTTTTTCGAAGAAATGTTTGTTAAAAGAAAAGTCCAGCACCAGCTGGATTCGAACACACAACCTGTGCGTTGTTAGTCACGCACGTAGACTAGTAGGCTACAAGACAACATGCATGAACAGGGAGGCGAAACAGCCCTACACAGCCCTGTCGCAGTACACGAATATAATCATACCGTTATTAAATTCTTTAGATACGCGATTCCATATTATATTGGCAGAAAAGCTTAAAACTACCACTTTTTCACACGCTATTTCACATGCTAGTTAAATACTTCGATGCTTAAAATCGTTAGGGAGAAATGGAATACCGGTGTGTATTTTTCCTTTAAAGTACCGATTCCTGGAATCTGACTGGCTGACACCCTTCTGAAGTGGTTCCATAAAATCTGGTATACGGAAAAGAAAGCGTTGATAAATACAAGTGTCTTTTAATACACTCTTTGCTGTGCTCTTGAGGATCCTTGTGATATTTTGAGCTCTAGTTGAATGATAAGTGTCACATTTTAAATCATTTGCGTAGTTAGAAATTATGAAACGCCCTGTTAAAAGCAAGGAAGTTTTTATGTCAGTTGAAGTAAAACAAAATGCCTGACAAAGTATGGCTTGGACAGATTCCAAGTGCTTGTACAAATGTGCTAAATAAATTATACTTTGAGTATACAGCTTGTCCAAAGCCATCCATTATTAATACTATTAGTAATATCTTCAGTAAAGGCTTTGATGCATAAATATTTCTGATAAAGGTAGGTTGTGTACTTTTGTCCAAATGAGCAATCTTGCTTTCATAAAATATACCAACATTTTAATGACTGATGATTAACATGCTGTAATACACAGTTCAAAAATAAAGGCTCAAATGCTGTACATGAGAGGTTAAGCTCCCCCTGGCGGTTTTACAAGGTGACGCCGGATAGTTTCTGGCAGAGCGTCAAATGACGCGCGATTAACCACGTGATACCGCGTGATACCGCGACACGCCCACCGGGGTATGCCGCGAAATACCTCACCCATTTTGAATGGCTGCATCTGTACCACATTGCACTTGCTTCTTTACAAAATAGTGTTGCAGGACTGGACTACTTTGTAAAACCACCAGGTGGCACAGTGAATGCCTAATGAGACATATTGAAGCATTTTGGCTGTCACCCGAAAATGTCTGGTATCAAAAATCCTGATCAATACTGAACCTCGTAGGGACAATCTTTTTCCAATTATAGAGGTTAATCTGTATACTGTTTTGACTTAATTAATTTTATTCTGTATATTACAGTGTGTTAAATATTACATTGATATTAAAAGAGTAGATCTGTTTGAAACAAAATGACACAGAAGGATATATAAAAAAAAAATATTATTATAACTTGTGAATGCAATGTGCTTTTTAAAGGTTTATATCCACGTTAAAATAATCTATATTTTGTTGCATTGTTGTATTGTTAATTTAAGTAACAAGTAATTAAAAACAATTTTACTTTAGATTTTGATTGTGAAAAATATTTTTCATACATACTGTACTTTTAAAAACTCTATAAATGTGCTGTATATTGTAATGACATGGGGAGATGGAAAAAAACAATGAAGCCCAAAAAGAAAAGAAAGACACAAAAATAAACCCAACACTCAGGACTGCAGAGTGGTAGTGGCAAAGAACAAGGAAATCACTAAATATAATTAAATAAGCACAAACAAAAGAATAAAAAACAGGCGTAAGGAAACAAGGAACCAGCAAACATGCAGTAAATCAGCTACTGACAGAGCCCTGAGTGAAGGGTGAGGGAAGTATTTAAAGAAAATGGAACTAATAATTAAAAACATTTTTTTACATTAATTGGTCACCCACTGTGAAAGTTTGCTCGATCGTGTTCTAACAGTGCCATGTGTGTATATGGGACTGCTCACCGACACTTGCTCTGTCATGACATACAGATGTAGCCATTCAAAATGCACGGAGTATGCTGCATTAAAACACGGTAGGCATGGCACGTCGCAACGCGTCATACTGCAGTGATGATAATAGTATCCAGAATCATATTAAGCTCTCATGTACAGCATTTGAGCTGTCGCCAGAAAACGCATGGTTTCAAATCCTGGTCACTGCTGAAGGACAATCTTTTTCCAATTAAGAATTTAAGTTGTATACTCTTTAGACTTTAAAATTTAAACTGTCTATTACAGCATGTTAATCATTAAACATTAAAAAGTTGGTATATGTTATAAAAGCAAGATTGCTCAGTTGGACAAAAGTACACAACCTACCACCTTTATCATAAATATTTTAATTATGCAGAAATATTGTATGCATACAAGTCTTTACGGAAGATATTACTAATAGTATTAATAATAAATGACCTTGGACAGGCTGTAAGCTTAAAGTATTACTATGGTCCACTTTCTTTGTAACTGACTTTATTTTGCATTGACAAAAAGTAACACCACAGCATTTCGTTGATCCGATCACGTATTCGTTTCCAATCATACAAAGTAAGTTTTGAGAATTTCCAATTCACCATGCCTTTCACATGCTCAGAAACTATATTAAATTAGGAACATAAATATATTATGTAAACTGTATATGGCTGGTATTGGTAGTTTAAAAAAAAATACACACCAGTATTCCACTTTCTTCCTAAACATTTTAAGCATCAAAGTCTTACACATTGTTATTTTGGAAACGTTTTTAGGTGCTCCTTCTGACTATATTAAATTTATATACTTTGTAAAAAATTATAATGTTTTCACCTTTTCTGCGAATACGATCGTTATCGGATTATTTACTTTTGTTTAAAAGCATACATTTAGAATTTGATTAATAGGGAATATATTATGGAATCACTTATCTAAAGAAATTTATAACTATATTAATTTAAGGATCTAAATATATGTTTTTATATAGCTGGTAGTATTACTGTACTAAACTTTCTTTGTAAACACGTTTTATTAACACCCGAATCGCAACGGGTGAGAAAGAGACAGAAAAAAGTGAATCCTGTTTTTTTAAGGTCTGTAGCTCAAATCCTGCTTAACTAAAAATTAGACACAAGAAGAGTATTATTGGACAATGTTTGTGAGGCTTTGGTGAATTTTTCTCTGTAAAATTAAGAGTTAAAATTGCCTAGTATTGCCAGCAGCCATTTCACCCTGCAATTCACACCTGGCAACCCACTGAAGCTAAGCAGGTGTGAACCTGGTTAGTACCTGGATGGGAGACCTCCTGGGAAAAACTAAGGATGCTGCTGGAAGAGGTGTTAGTGGGGCCAGCAGGGGGCACTCACCCTGCGGTCCATGTGGGTCCTAATGCCCCAGTATAGTGATGGGGACACTATACTGTAAACAGGCGCTGTCCTTCGGATGAGACGTAAAACCGAGGTCCTGAGTCTCTGTAGTCATTAAAAATCCCAGGGTGCTTCTGGAAAAGAGTAGGGGTGTAACCCAGGTGTCCTGGCCAAATTTCCAATTGGCCCTTACCAATCATGGCCTCCTAATAATCCCCCTCTATGAATTGGCTACATTACTCTGCTCTCCTCCCCACTGATAGGTGATGTGTGGTGAGCGTTCTGGCGCAGTATGGCTGCCGTCGCATCATCCAGGTGGATGCTGCACATTGGTGGTGGTGGAGGGGAATCCCCATTACCTGTAAAGTGCTTTGAGTGGAGTGTCCAGAAAAGTGCTATATAAGTGTAAGCAATTATTATTATTATAATTTGTACACTTGTAAAAAAGAACATTATATATAATATAATATATATTATAGATATTATAAATAATGTAGTGCTTTCGGGCTCACGTTAGTTTGTGCCCTACACCCTGCATGACCGCTGTGTACATGTGATCACAATGAGAGAAATACTGCTCAATACAAGTTCATACGAACAACCCGCATAGGTGATATTTAGAAATATATATTGTAGTATTTCGGGTTCAGCAAGGCACAGTGATTCAATGCTTTTATTTTTCGGCACAGCCAGCCAGACCGAGCAACACAGACACCAGCTAGCCTCAGGACAGCACTGCTAGAGCACCACAACTCACGCAAAACCACATCACAGCACAGATCAAACAGCAATATCTTACACACTGGGGGACACAAACAAACACAACATAAACTGGAATGCTACAGAATCCTAAACAGACAACAGATGCAGAGTACACATTACTGAAGCTGAAAGTTTAGCCTTTGTCACTAATGAAACAACTAAATAAAAACATAAATATAGAAATCCCTACATTACAAACTCCAAGCGTTTCATTTTGTCTATTGCTACAATATTGACAGCAGTGCAATTACAAGGAACATGTCAAAATGTTTCCAAAATAAATAAAATTTAATGATTTGAGGGCTTTGATAATAATACAGAAATTATAACAATGACCTAATGTTCCCTGATGCTATTCATGTTTACAACCCAACCTAAAGGACATCTAATTTGACACGTAAATACTTTATGTTTTCATTGACAAAAAGGTCCCTCCTATTCATATGAAAGGCAGTGATGTCACCGCACTGCCAAGTCCTCAGTCACCTGACCAGCAGATGCGCTGCATCAGAGAGAATCAGTATAGCTTCTGGGAAATACATTTTTCCTGCATCAAAGATTAACTCGTTCAGAGCGCCCTACATTACAAACTCCAAGCATTTCATTTTGATCTGAAGACCCTCACACCTGAAGAAGGATTTACAGCCAAAACGTTGTGTTTTCTCTCTTCTCTTTTCAGCATGGGATAAACCTATTACTTGTTCCTTTGCAGACTACCCAGCTTGACGCAGCCACCCACCTGAAGCAGTTAGTGTTGTACAGTGATTACAGATGTGGGTAATGTCATCCCCATTAAACAATGTGCTTATCGCGCAAATCCTGCTAAACTAAAAATAAGACACATGAAGAGTATTATTGGACAATGTCGTGAGGGTCTGGTAGAATTTCTCTGTAAACTGAAGTACTTTTGTCCAACTGAGCAATCTTGCTTTATAAAATATACTGACTTTTTAATGTTTAATGGAAAACATGCTGTAATACACAGTTTAAAATTATTAAAAGTCTAAAGCGTATACAACTTAAATTCTTAATTGGAAAAAGATTGTCCCTCAGCCCCTCAGCAGTGATCGGGATTCGAAACAAGGCATTTTCTGTCGACAGCTCAAATGCTGTACATGAGACATTAAGCTTTATTAGCCTTACCTTGTGGTTTTATAAGGTCTTACAAGGTGCTTCCAGATACTATTATCATATTCTAATTTGCATGTCGAATAATGCGGTAGATGCACCACGCCTGCCGCGTCTTAACGCAGTGTTCTTCACGCACTTTGAATGGTTGAACTTGCATGAAAAATACTCACAAGGTTTACTTATCAAACTACTGTGAACAGTTTCCAAATGATGTTTCAATGTTTTTGGAAGCATGCTCTCAGCAGCCAACACTTTAAGGCATACAACACACAGTGGACATTCTTCAGTGTCCACAATTGTACACATGAAACAGAAATTCAGGAAACTGTCATACTTTCTTTATTTGCGTTTCCACTTCTGTTTAGAACTAGGCTCTGTGTCCTTCATGTTCTTTACTCATATTTAAAAACCTCTCAATTGCGATCGTATAACAAAAAAACTCACAAAATGACCATTTATAGAAACATGAAACACTGAAGCCATGGTTAACTGGTTTGCTGCTTACAGATTGCCGAATCTCTTGTCTAGTGTCATGTGATTCTGTGCGCACATACAGTGCTTTTTGCTTGTAAAATTTTTCTTTCACTGGCAATACCTGAGATGTCCCTGACCAACAATGGCACTTCCCCTAGCGGTGTGATGCACAGTTTGAAATCACTGTGTAAAGCGCTCATGCGCCATCTAAGAGCTGGTGTAAAATCTGCCAAGAAACAGTACAAATCCCAGATAGAACACCAATACAACACCAACGCTAACCCACGACAGATGTGGCAAGACATAAATACAATCACAAGCCACAAGAACAAAACAAGCCCTGTAAGCGCTACTGACCCCTCTCTTCTAAACAAGCTTAACACCTTCTACGCACGCTTTGAAGCTCATAACCCTGAACCAACCACCTGGACCACTGACTACCCTGTCACCCCACCCCCCACACTATTCAAACTAGATATGTGGAAATCACTAAGTAGAGTGAACACACATAAAATTGCTGGACCTGATGGTATCCCTGGCCTGGCACTCAGAACATGTGCCTGGCAGATAGCTGATGTCTGTACCGACATCTTCAACCTGTCCTTGGCCCAGGCCACTGTACCTAGTTGCTTCAAGACGACCACCATTGTGCCAGTACCAAAAAAATCAGCACCCACATGCCTAAACGACGACTGCCCTATTGCACTCACCCCCATCATAATGAAGTGCTTTGAAAAACTACTTATTCCACACATTAAAGCCAGCATTCCAAAAACACTTGATCCTCTCCAGTTTGCCTATCACACAAACCGCTCCACGGAGGATGCAATCTCTATGCTTTACACACCACACTAACTCACCTGGATAAAAGGAACACCTATACAAGAATGCTATTCATTGACTTTAGCTCAGCATTTAACACCATCATACCCATAAAACTTTCTACCAAACTCAGGGCTCTAGGTTTAGATATATCCTTCTGTGGCTGGATCCTAGACTTCCTCACCAGCAGACCCCAGACTGTCAGGATTGGCAACCTCACCTCCAATACATTCACCCTTAACACTGGTGCCCCTCAAGGCTGTCTGCTCAGCCCACTGCTTTTCTCCCTGTTCACCCACGACTGTACTGCCAAGTTCAGCCCAAATACCATCATCAAGTATGCTGACGATACCAGTCCTGGGCCTGATCACTGACAATGATGAGACTGCCTACAGGGAGGAGATAAAACAACTTGAAGACTGGTGCTGAACCAACAACCTATGTCTCAACATCAGCAAAACCAAAGAGCTGATTGTTGACTTCAGGAGAAGTTCACTCCCCCATCTACATTGAAGGGTCTGCGGTGGAGATGGTGAATAACTTCAAATTCCTAGGTGTTTATATCTCTAAGGACCTTACATGGACACTCAACACCTCCAGTCTCATCAAGAAGGCACAACAGTGGCTGTACTACTTGAGAAGGCTGAAGAAAATATGCCTGCATCCACAGATCCTCACCAACTTCTACAGATTTACGGTGGAGAGCATAGTGCATCACAGTCTGGTAAGGCAACTGCACTACATCCAACCTTAAGGCACTGCAGCGGGTGGTCAAAACTGCCCAACACATCATCGGCAGTGCCTTACCATCCATCCAGGAAATCTACAACACCAGAAGTCTGAAAAAAGCCACCAAAATTATGTATGACCTCACTCACCCCAGTCATAACTTGTTTGTCCCCCTACCATCTGGTAGAAGGTTCTGGACACTCCAGTTGCACACAACTAGACTCCAAAATAGCTTCTTCCCCAGAGCCGTCAAGCTGGTGACACCCCCACTCCCTCCCATCATACTATGATCTCTCCTAACTTCTTCCTATACCCACGATGACTGTACTCCAACACCACTACATACATGACAACTGAATGTAAGCTGAAATTGTACTGTCCCTTCGATAGCTCAGTAAAACTGTATTACTTGTAATATTTATTAATCACTGTACTATTTTTGCACTGTTCTTTTTCCCCCATATTACCTTGCACTGTTTTTTTCCTGTTGTATTATTTTCTCTGTTTGTGGATTTTGCACAATTTTGATTACACGTTATGTTATTACACTGTTACTGTTATTGTGTTACTGTCTATTGTCTTATCTTCTGTTCTATTTATATACTGCACCTGAGTGACTAATGAGAAACACTTTTCATTATACTATGCACCTGTGTAGCTATAATGACAATTAATATAATAAAGAAATTGGAATATGATGAATATTGACTAATTTATTTTTATCTCAGGGGCCGGTTAAAACTGGCTGGCAGGCCAGATCTGGCCCATGGGCCGTAGTTTGCCCACAGGTGATTTAGAGCAACTAGAGATCTCCAGATTCCATTACTCAGTAATTGTGATCAGAACCATCTAGTATGAGAGAAACTGAATTGACATCTTTACCTTCAAGGATCTGGTGGCGAAAATGAGGGTGGCCTGAGAACAGTATAGAGTGTGGGGCTTTAGCTGTACTGAGGGTGGGAAAAAAAAGACTGAAGATGGGCGGGGCTGAAGGAGGTGGAGCTGAATGTAGGGAATTTTAAAGCTTGAGCAGACGGGAGTTAATATCGGCTCCAGAGCGAGAAAGTGGTTCTAGAGTTTGAGAAAGCTGCTGGGAAATCTCCAGAGAAAGAGAAACTGCTAGAGAGCTGGGTAGCTGTGGAGGAGGAGAAGGTGGAATTGGAGTGTTGAGAGAAGGAGGAGGGGCTGCCCGATTTGCAGAGGGAGGAGCTGCAGGTACTGCTGTAGAGAGAGAGGAATGGAGGACTGTTTGACCTGAAATGGAATTGCAGAAAAGTAGAAAAAAAGGGGGGTAAACTGTCAGAGTGAGGCATAATAGGAATACATCTGTCAAACAGTGATTTGAGGAGATTTGGAAGTGGCCATTCCTTGTAAAAGAGATGAGTCGGCGTATCTGAGGTGATGCAGTGGTGTTTGAATGGCGTAGTGTGTGAGGCTGGATGGGAGAAACAGAAGCATCAGTGACGGGGGAAAGAAGGATTAGGTGGAAAATTAGGTTGAGATGGTGAAACAATGGAAAATTAATAGCATGGAGAATCTTCAAGGTGCTAGAGGATAGGAAGGCGGTCTGGAAATGATGGAGAATTAGGCCTGCTAGCCATTATAGGTCTAGTGCTCAGAATTCAAGTAAGTTGAATTAAAAAAACTCAAGACGTTTGTGTAAGCGGGGTTAGAGTTTAAACGGGAAAGATAATTGAATGATACTGGAAGGGACGGAGCCCCCCTGCTTCTCTCCTAGAATTCCACCTATCAGTTTCCATTAGTATAATACTAATTACACTAATACTAATACTTCCGCTAATTAATGATAATCATTATTATTTATTTACAGAGAATGCAAGAAAGCAAGTTAAAAACTGCAGAGATCATTTAAAAGAGGTAAGTTTTTCTGAGCAATGTGGATTGTAAAGAATCATATCATATGGCATTTGTCTTGTACCTTCTAGAAGTGTATAAATAGATTCAATGCTATTGTACTATCCTTGACTCCTCTTTTAAACATTTAGACTTAAGACTGCTTTAGACCCTGTGCTGTACCTGTTAAAGCATGTGCCTTTTAACAAATTTCTCTAACATCTTTACTAAAGAGGTCAATGCCACTGATCTGAAATCAATTAATGTCTTGGGAGTTCTGTTTTGCAACAGGTGTTTTTTTTTTCCAAATTTTGGGTGATTCAAGAAAATTCAGTGAAATATAGTACTATGCTACTCATCACATGGCATTAGTACCTGCACTTTGATATTACAGGTCCTTGACCTTTTCTGACATTTGTTTTCTTAAGAATATTTAAAACAGTATCAAATGCAACGTGGCAATGAGTTTCTATTTAAGCTCCCTAATTTATCCAAGTCATGCTTATTAAAACTAAATTAAAAACTATTTATTTTATCAGCTAACACTTCGTTAGTGTTAAAACCATCAATATTCACCATATTTTTGGAGAAATTACCTTTGTCCTGCAGCCCCACCATACTGTTTTCATAGTTTCCCCACTCCATGCAATTCTTGAATTATTAGAATTGAGTTCTAATCTGCACTATCCTTTGTTTATATACAAACACCTTTTCCTTATGTTTTTCTCTTTATTGTGCCATCTCTGTCCAGCCAAAGGAGGGTGCCAAAATAACGGTCAGATCCGAGACCAAATCTGATTTTATAAGCCCAGTATCTGTAAAGGCTAGGAGACCAGTATCCCTGCACTCATGGAGTTAATTTATATTTGCTTGTAGGACATTAGTTTTGTTCCCTAGAGACTGAACATGTCTCAGGATTATTGATGGCAGAAGAGTCAGGTGAAGTTATTTTTTTTCCTCAAATGGACCCCACCACATTTACCATGCGTGCAACCTGTTTTTAGAAATATTTTTTCTTATTTTTTATTGTGATGTTTGCCACAATCATGGTTCCAGTCATGGAACCAACATGTGTACATGACTGGTTCCATTTGGAGCGAAAATTTCCAAGAGTACTGAATCTTGTCTGCATTTAGGGGATATAGTTAGGCCGACACTGTACATAGTTTAAAAGTTAATAAAAAAAGTGATTTTTGATTAATTTTTGATTAATTTCACATATAGATGCAAATACAAATTAAACAAAATATGCAAATATGTAAAACTTGCATACATATCCTATGTCTGGAAATAGGATCCATATGGTTATAGAAAAGGTAGGTTTGTTCAGTTTGTTAGAGCTCTTTGAACAAGTAATGAGCACATGAAGAATAAACTATAAAGATTTTCAGAACTCTTTAGATAAAATTCCCATAAAAGTTTATTTCTCAAATTGCAGGAATAAAGGTGTTAGAACTGTTTAATGTGGTCAAAAAATAAGAAAGGAGCAGGTAAAGGTTTATTCCATGCTGAAAAAAAATAGACAATGTTTCAACTGTGGGGCATTCTTCAGGCTAAAATCTTGTCTCTTTCCTTTTCTTTCAGAATGAAATAAACCTTTATCTGTTCCATTGCAGCCTATGCATGCTGACACAGCTACCTATTCCAACTTTTTTTCAAGAAATAAGAAAGTCTTATATAATATTAGAATATATGCTGTAGCTTAAAGTGTAGATTTTGAATAAAATAAAATGTAGATGCATATCTGGGTTTAATAGAATATATTTAATCAACTTGATAAAAACACGTCATGTTTTTTTCTTAGAACAGAAAATACCACGATGGTGCCTTTTTACATTTTTCAAAACTTCAAAGCCATTGAGAAAAGTCAACCCTATGGATTTCTTCAAAATTAACAAGTAAACACGAACCAAAGTGGACACAAGTGGAAACCATATGAGAATGTACTTAACACTGAAAACAAAATTAACTGTTTTAATCTAATGGTTGAGGGGGTCAGGAATGGGCTCCCAGCCATTTTTTTTAAGCTGATGCTCTGACTTCTTTCAAGAAATGGCTTCATGACACATTTGGATCAATTAGCCATCTGCTTAGGAAGTCATCTTTCAAATGATCTTATATTCCTTAATATTCACGTTTGCAGCCTATGAGAATCTACAGTATAGTAAACTAGTCAGTGATTGTGAGTAGTAATTTTGTGGTGAACACTGTACAATGTTTAATACTGTATGTCTTGATATTCTAGACTTTTTTTTCTTTTGCAGATAAAATCTACAAATTTTACATATGATTTTTTATCTATTTACTGCTCCAACTCTAGTGAAACCAAAAATGAACCCCAGGTTTGTAACCCTTTTTCTCTTGCATATTTTGAAGTTTTATATTTCCACAAAAAGGTTTCTGACTTCTTTGCTTTTCCAAGTACTTGCTAGAAAAACTAAGAATTCTTCCCTTATTTTCAGTACAGTATGCATGTAGTCTATATTTTGGGCTCCAAACCTCAGACCTGGAAAGCTGTGCTTCTTCAGGTTTTATTGGTCTTTTTAAATTAGCTGTACCTGAAGAGTTCAGAGAACGTACTAAGCTGTAACTATTAAACTAATAATTACTTCAATTAGATCTTTAATTGTTTTGTTGGAATAAAAAGGCTGCAGGACTGTAGCCTTCCAGGAGATGGTATGGGAAATACTGACTGAGAACAGATTCTCTCAAATAAGAGAGAGGGATCACTTTATTGGCCATTACACTTTCTTGTATTAGAAGTTGGTCTTTTTTGCATACGCCAACTTGCTCTCAGTGAGACACATAGACAGGGATAGGGTCAGACCACAGGTCAGCCATTTATACAGCGCCCCTGGAGCAGTTGGGGTTAAGGGCTTTGCTCAGGGGCCCTACAGAGTAGGATTCCTCTGCCAGCTGCGAAATTCAAACCAGCAACCTTCCAGCCCCAGGAACAGATCCTCAACCACACAACCACTGTACCGCCCTGTATTGAAGAAAGCACACTTCTGCTGCATGCTGTTGAAGCAGTTTGGATTTGTTCGTATATTTTGAAATGTATTGATTTTCAATTTGTTATATTACAGAAAGTTGTTGGACTCTTGAGCTCTTTCCTGAAAAAACTTGAGATTATGAGTAATTTGACTAAAGAAGAGAGGACAACAGCAGGAGAAATCATCCTGCAAAGTGTTGAGAATATTGAGCTGACTGTGTCTGCTAACTTTGATGAATTCATGAAGAAAAATAAAAGTGATGATAAACTAGGTATGGAAATAAATATCTGCTACAGAATATGGTTTCATTCATTTTAAATGGTGTGCAATATTAACTGCAATATTTTCTCATGATAAATGTAACAGTTTTTTGTAACAGAGTGACAAATTTAGATTTATGTATGGTCTATTTTTTAATTGTCACAAAAATCAATAAATATATTAATAGATTAAATAGGACCTCTACCTTTTATTGGAAAAAAAAATCTCAACTGTTTTTTACCATAATCTAAATTACATAATCATTATAGAACTATGCATATTTTTACTGTTTTAAACACAGCATTGAAATGTGAATAATGAAATGATTTAAGATTTGTTGCTTATTCCCTGATACTATTGATTATTATTGTTATACTTTTAGCTGTCAGCACAAAAAGAATCATTGATATCTTTCTGATACTCACAAGCATTACTGCATGAGTATTCATGGTTATTTCAATGTTTAAGGCAATATCTTCTGCTTTTCCTTTGAAGTGGAGCACAGTATATAACAGAGTCAATTATATTAATTTGGAAGTAAAATTGTGCTGTGCAGTGACTTATACAAGATATTTGAAAATTGTTGATCAAGAAATAGTATAAAAGTGTTTCAGGAAAGTGTAATTATACTGCAGAAAAGAAAATGTATCACCTGTTATTTTTAAGCACCTCTTAGTTTGTTTGAAATACATCCTGTTTACACATTCCTTCAGATATTTTCACATTTGCTCAGACAAAACATCATGATAGGTCCTCTATCCATTTTTACATTTTCCAAAGTGGACATCCTTTGTGCATTTTCACTTAAATACTAGATATAAAAAGCATGACTACTTTAGCCATTTTATGTCTCTACCAGTAACCAGAAATTGCACAAGAAATCCTTTCACTCCCACATGTATGTCCTCCACAGAAAATACTGATTGCTGCTTGCAGCTACACAAGCTGGTGAACCCTGGTGTACATATGAAATTACTTTGCAAGTCCTTCTGCATTATGATCACATTGATGCTAGCTTATTTTACTTAACCAATATATGTTGTAGGATGAGTTTATATTTTTTGTCACACAGAGTAATATTTTTTGTTTGATATTCAAGATTTTTATCATACAAAATTTTCCCTAACTTTAAGGTTGTAATTGTTTAGCAGAATCCCATTACGTTCAGAGGACTTACTGGATTGAGGATCATTGTAGCGTTAACTAGCTGTGATATGAAAGTAATATAAGTGAGAAAACTGCAGATTCATAAATTTTGTGATGTACCTGCTTTCCTTTTTTGTCATTTTCTTTCCTTAAGCAAGATTCAGTCAAATTATTAGTATGGACTAAAATGTTCTTTTGTCTCTTCTTGTTGTAGCAGGTTTTACTACTTAAGTTTGTTCAGTTTTTCACTCACTATTTTTTTTCTTAAAGCTCTAGAGTGGCTTGTCATTCCTGCTAATTTTACTCAGAAAATAGAACCTTTACAAATATATGGGAACACACTGCAAGTAAATCTGCAAAGTCCTATCCAGAACACCACTCAAGGTAAACCCTAATATGTGTGCAGAATATACTGTACACATAGATTCATAAAGAACTGGTATTTTTGTTAAAATAGTATAATGTGCTGTCCTTGTAAAATTCATTGTACATCCTGGGCTTTGTTATAGATGATTACAATTGGATTTGATAAATCAAAAGAGTGTAATTAAAATAACATGTCCCTAGGGTTTCTATGGAATTTGCCAAGTTTGAATTATTTGAAGACATACATCACTCCTTCATTTGATGTTAGCTCTTCCAGAAAGCTTTGTGTACTTGTTGTCAAATGGCAAATAACTTGAGAGTGAGCATGTTGTAGGAGCATATGAACACTCTTCAGTTATGAATGAGAAACAATTGTCAGGTCTAAACTAGGATAAAATAAACAAGAAATAATACTGATTTTAAAAAATCAAGTATTCTTTAAATGTTGGAAAGACTAAAAAATAACAGCACATAGTTTAAGTGGGAGGGATTCAATTCAATATAAAATGGACTGAGGTACTTTTTTCTAAATATTTATTTTAGAGCTTCATAAATGCTTTACTGTTTTAGGAAATACAGCTGTTCTGTTTGCCTCATATACTGGGCTTGAATCTGTTCTGGATGGAAGATTCTTCCAGTCAAATTCCTCTGAGGACACTATTTCTCCTCAGATCAACTCACACATAGTAACTGTTGTAATAAAACAGAAGAACAATCACAACTACAAATGTTTCCAGCCCATCAATGTCACTTTCCAGAATAAGCAGGTAGGACAACCATAACATTTAATTATTCCTTCCAACTCTTAGAGTAATTAAAAATACATTTAATAATGAGAAAAAATAAATTGTGAGTCCATTTTAACATAATGCAGTACAATAGGGTGTCGCCATCAGCAATATTGTGTGGCCAACAGGGTCTTGTATGGAAAAAGAGAAAAGCAGGATGAAACTGAGCTGACAGTTGTTAACCACAGCTTTCAGATTAGTGACACAACAAACTTGGAGTGAGTTAGTGAGTGAGTCTTTCCCCTTATCCGCTACCTGCATCTGCAGTTCTATGTGGTTCTGTGTTACCAGTGTGAGTAATGGCTGGCTAGAAACACATTTAGATGATCTCTGACCGTTTTATTACAGGGTTCATTCCAATGCATTATGATACCCATGGAGAGGGAGACTAAAGGTTGAACAGAGACGAGGGATTCATGTATATTTTAGCTGATTGCTTATTACCATATACAGATGCAGCCATTCAAAATGCACGGTACAACCCCATAATGCACGCAATTACCAAACATTGCACCGCGGTGTACAGCGGTTTGTGATTTGGCTGGGCAAAATGACCAACAGGGGCACTCGTGGTGCATTGGTTGTTAGTGAAACAATTTAATTATTTAATCTCTTTACTGTGCATGTTTTAATTCACTTAGTATTTAATATTTATATGGAATTTTACAACTTAAGGGAAATGTTAGTAGCTGAGCATAAAAAGGAAAGGAGCATAACGCATCATAAGATCATAAACAATAATAATTTAGGAACATAAACATATTATGTAAACTGTATATGACTGGTATTGGTAGTTTAAATAAAAAAATACACACCAGTATTCTACTTTCTTCCTAAACATTTTATGCATCAAAGTCTTTTATTCGGTTACATACTGTGGTTATTTTGGAAGGTGCTCCTTCTAACTATATTAAGTTTATATACTTTGTAAATGCATACGCCGTATGGCCGACATTACAGGTACTGTGCGACTTACCACCGCGGTGACATCACTGTCTTTCATTTGAATAGCAGGGACCTGATCCATTGGGGGTAAAGGTAGATCTCACTGTAGATCGACTGGCTGGTTCCCTGTTGAGTGACGCTAGAGGCCCGGGTTTGATCCCCCAGGTGGTAGGGCGCATACTCATGTGAGCCTGAAAGCCCTACATTATTAATAATATCTTCTGTGTCGCATTAACATTGGAATGTTCTTTTTTACAAGTGTAAAAAGAGGCGAAACACAACGTGTCTCTTCTTTAACTCTTCAGTTTACAGAGATATTCCACCAGAGCCTCACAACATTGTCCAATAATACTCTTCTTGTGTCTAACTTTTAGTTTAGCAGGATTTGAGCTACAGTATATGAATATAATTCTATCGTTATTAAGCCCAGCTGTTGCCATGAGCTTTCTTTTAACAAGTACAAATTTATTTGAAAAACTAAAATAGCAAATACTATGGACACTACAGTATATTGACTTTTTTAGAATTTGATTAATACGGAAAATAATATAGAATAGCGTACCTAAAGAAATTAAACACCCGACTTACAGCACGGAAAGCACACATTTAATCCATTATGCCACAGAGTGAAGCTGAAGCAGACATTTCCAAAGAAAGTGTACTACTGTGATTATTTGAGCTACAGTATATGACTATAATTATATCATTATTAATTTCTTTAGATATGCGATTCCATATTATATTCCCTATTAATCAAATTCTAAAAAGTATGCTTTGTTGCGATAATCAGCGTATTCGCAGAAAAGGTTAAAACATTACAACTTTTTACAAAGAATATACATTTAATATAGTCAGTAGGAGCGCGTAAAAACTTTTCCAAAATAACCACAGTATGTAACCGAATGCAAGACTTTGATGCTTAAAATGTTTAGATAGAAAGTGGAATATTGGTGCATTTTTTATTTCAACTACCAATACCAGCCATGTACAGTTTACATAACATATTTATGTTCCTAAATAAATGTAGTTTATGAGCATGTGAGAGCTATGGTGAATTGGAAAGTCTCAAAACTTACTTTGTATGACTGAAAACTAATACGTGATAGGACCCACAAAATGCTGTAGTGTTACGTTTTGTCAATGGAAAAATAAAGTATTTTCATGTTGCAACAGTTAAACTGATGGAGACGGTTACAAAGAATACTTTAAAATACTTTGAGCTTACAGCCTGTCCAAGGTCATTCATTGTTAATACTATTAGTAATATCTTCCGTAAAGACTTTGATGCATACAATATTTCTGCATAATTAAAATATTTATAATGAAGGTGGAAGGTTGTGTACTTTTCTCCAACTGAGCAATCTTTTATAAAATATACCCACTTTTTAATGTTTAATGATTAACATGCTGTAATGCACAGTTTAAAATTATTAAAAGTCTAAAGAGTATACAACTTCTTAATTGGAAAAATGTTGTCCCTCAGCAGTGACCGGGATTCGAAACCTGGAGTTTTCTGGCGACAGCTCGAATGCTGTACATGAGAAGTTAAGCTTTATTAGCGCCACCTGGCGGTTTTACAAGGTCTTACAAGGTGATGCCGGATACTATTATCATAATCTAATTTGCATATGGTATAATGCGGTATATTGCACCACGCCCACCATGTTTTACCTCGCTCATTTTGAATGGCTGCATCTGTAAGTGAGGTATGTCTTTTAACCATACATACTGTATACTTGACTACATTAGGCAATATATACTGTAGGGTTTAGTTGGACATAGTTATATGCAAATTTGACTGTTTGCTTATAACTGTCTGCACTGAACCCTCATGAATGTCAAGACCCTACTGTAATACATTTTTTGTTCTGCAACAGTTCAGAGAAGGTACAGTAAATGACTTCTCCTGTGTTCCCTACGTGCCAATACTCATTCTCCCCTTTTTAAATCTTTTCTTCTCTCACGCTTTATTTATCTGCCAGTTCCCTTCTTTCTTACACCTGAAAAAGTCTCCACAAAAAAAAAAAATCATGCTTCTTCTTCTTTTCAGCATGGAATAAACCTCTATCTGTTCCTTTGATTAAATTTATGATTGGTCATGAAGTTTCATGTGAAAAGAAAGGATTTTTTTGGGGGTATTTAACTTCTTAAATGTAAACACTGATCAGCAATCCAACGGTTTAACAATTGTATTGCTCTTGTTTTTTAAATCGCTTGTTAAATACAAGTGTAGTTTTACATGGGAAAAGAAAATGCTTCATGAAATGTATAAAACATCAGTTAAATAATTAAATTTGATTTTTTTTTTCCTTTCAGAAAAGGAGTAATAAAAATGTATTATTCTGTGTCTACTGGAAATCTGAAGGAAATGAGAGCTCCTGGTCTAAAACTGGTTTGAAAGTGATCCATTCCAATGAAACTCACACAGTCTGCAGTAGTGACCATCTGAGCAGCTTTGCTGTAATCATGGCAACTAATTCCAAGCAGGTATGAACTCAAAGGCATACAAATAATATAAATTACTATTTTTATTATCTGTGTGAAGTTTGTATGTTCTCCCCATGTGTGTGCTGATTTCCATGCAAATCATCACAATCATTTCTGTTGTGAGTAGAACATCCCAATCAGTTTGTGATTAACAAAATGCATCTAGTTTAATTATATTTCAATCATAAGACCATAAGGAAAGTCACAAATAAAAGGAAGTGATTTGGTTTGTAGCTTGTTTGGTAGTAGCTAATCAAGGAATCATTCATACCAGAGAAGCTAGAGAATGAGCTTTAACAAAATACCAAAGCACAATAAGATCTTTATTACAGATTATTAAAATAGTAATTAATCTGAATCTGGTGAATCATTGTTTCGTCGAATACTTCCAATGAGTTAAGAATAAAGGACTTGATTTTTTATTTATTCCACACAGTAAAACTGAAAACTCTTCTCATTGTCTTATCACAGCATTTCTCTACTTCTGACATATGTTTGACATCTTCTCACAAGTCAAGTATTGAAGCTAGATTATAAAATATATTCTCCACTACTTGTTACATAAGGTTTTTAATATATATGCAGCCATTCAAAATGCATGGTAAAACCTCATACTGCGCAAAAATATCTGCAGTTTAGCGCATTATACCACAGTATGTGATTGGTTGGCCAAAATGACCGACAGGCGGCACTCGTGGTGCATTGGTTGTTAGTGAAACAATTGCTTCATTTAATTGCTCTTTACTGCATCTTTACTGATGTTTAAATCAGATTAATATTGAATATTAATATGGAATTTTACAACTAGAGGGAAATTGTAGTAGCTGAGCATAAAAAGAAGAGGAGCATAACGTGTCTGAAGGTCATAATCGATATTTAGGAACCTAAACATATTATGTAAACTGTATATGGCTGGTATTGATAGTTTAATAAAAATAACAACCAGTATTCCACTTTCTTAATTTTTTCGGTTACAAACTGTGGTTATTTTGGAAAAATTTTTACATGCTCCTTCTGACTATATTATGTTTATATACTTCATAAAAAGTTATAATGTTTTAACCTTTTCTATAATTATTTGTGTTTGTTATCGCAGTAAAAAAGCACATACTTTTTAGAATTTGATTAATAGGGAATATAATATGGAATCATGTATCTAAATAAATTAATAACTATATAGCTCAAATTATTATAGTAGTAAACTTTCTTTCTAAACATCTGCATCAATTTGACTCATTCACTCACGATTAACGGTAAACATTTTGCTTGCCCTGTTCGGTTAAAGCTTAAGTTGTCAAGTGGTGTGCTGGTGTAATGGCTTAGGCATGTGACTTGCCTGCTGGAGGCTGGGGATTCAAACCGTTTCCTTTTAACAAATAAACATGTCTTTGAAAAACAAAAATAGTAAATATTATCGTTACTATATTGAATTTGTTGGTATTTCTAAATATCACAACATATTCAAAGTTAAGTGATTAATAACAACTAATAATTTCAAACTGCTTTTATTTTAAAATTGTATTTTGTTCAGGTTGATTTGTCACTGTTTTCACTAAATTTATTAAATGTCTATTTTTGAGTGGGTGTTCCAAATTCTGTTTAATTTCTGAAACTCCCTCTGTATTCCATGTTTTAACCTTTTCTATGAATACTTCCGCTCGTTATCGCAGTAGAAAACCTCATACATTTTAGAATCCGCTAAATATGGAATATAATATGGAATTGCTTATCTAAAGAAATTAATAATGATATTAAAAGGATCTAAATATATGTATTTATATAGCTGGTAGTATTACTGTAAACCACTTTCTTTGTAAACATATTTTATTTTTAATTTGACTCATTCATACATTAATATTTTGTCAATAGGTTTGTAAATAGTTGTTCTGTCTAGATGATCCGGGTTCAATACCTGCTTATGGTACAGGTTTCTATTCTAACAAATGCTTAAAAAAATAAAATAGTAAATATTTTGTACACTATATTAACATTTTTGTTTTTTGTATATATAGTACAACATATTCAATGTTAAGTTATATAACTAATGAAATAAAAATGTGATTTAACAAACATGAATACTGCCAACTGTTCAGCCAGTTTAATTAAAAACACTTTATTCAGTGGGGCAATTTAACAGATGCCTCAAGCCTTAAAATGAAATTGGATATATTGTAATTAGAATTGAGAATAACAAAGCGGTATTAAAATGATCACTGATACTATAATAATGTGTCTGGTCTTTATTAACAGTATTAATTTAATAATAATTTCAAGCTTCTTGTATCTTTTTTAGAGTAATATTTTTCTTAAGTTTTCATAAGCTTTGCTTATTAAAATACCTATTTATGAGACACGATGTTTCAGATGTCAATAACTTTGTAAACAAATGACACAGAGCCTGCAACCTACAAATTTAAAAACAGAATTGTGAAAAATTTCACAGCTTTTATTTAAACAATATCTAGTACCTGGTTGCATTTTTAGAAACCTTAGTTTGAATAAAGTGGATCCCAGGTGCACGTGACTTCATAACGGGAGAAGGCATTATGCTATATTTTTATGCATCAGTTGAAGCTTTCTGAAGTCTCTCAAAAACATAAAAATGTAACATAATCTTGTGTGGTGCGATGGCTAACCGATTATTTTAATTTTAAAGAAAATCAAAAATAGGAAACAATAATGTGTGTGCCTCAAATAAACATTAAACATTTAAAACCCATAAAAATGGGTTTAGTTAAAAACACGAAATCCACAAAAAACAGGTGATTTTTCTTCCTTGTGATAATCTTAGAATCTTTGTGTAAGCTGTAAGTTTTTTTGCATTTTAATTAAACATTTTAAATACTTTAATTTTGTAAATGCAACACGCATTTCGTACAGATACAGTACAATCACATTCTCCTGTCTTCCCGTGGTGTGAAACGAATTAGCAGGCGGTTGAGAAAACAGTGCACCGCCCACTGACCTCAGTCAGAGAAGAGGCGGCGACGATTGTATTTCTTACTGTTATGTCACAGTATTTTATCTGAAATAAAGTCAGGCATCAATACATTATAAGTAATCAATAATTAGTATTAAAATTCACACTGTGAAAAATTGTTTAACTTCCACATCTTGGAACATACGTTAAATCTGACTATCAAAAAGCCAGGGTTCACTTTTTTTCTCTCTCCCTACTCTCTCTCAAGTGTTGCGATTCAGACACAGAATGGTTAAAAATGGGAACAGGTGAGGCAGGCAGAGGGAAGAGGGAGGCATCTTCCCACCTCTATGACTACAGTGCCAAAGAGAAATGGCTTGAGTGACATACAGAGCCGAAAACGTTTGGTGCAGTCTTCTCTGCTTTATAGGGTACACTCCTTGTGGAAGAATTTTCACCTCAATTGCCCACCAGCTAACACAAAGAAGCAAACTGAATACAAAATGTACTTGCAAAAATAGTGTTTACAAACATTAAAAAACATACTTGATTTATACTGTTATACTGTACAGTGTATTCAAACACTCTATGGTCACTACACTGCCCACTAAACCTCTTTCCCACAATTTCACGGGGCCAAGGTCACCAAGCTGATTCACAGCTGAATACAATTTTATCTTGCACAAATTCAGATATTTGTCAACATATTTACTAAAACCATCCATCTGAGCAATTTCACTGTGTTAGTCTCACTGTATGCCACAGTGCTCACTCAATGTTCACACTCCCAGTAAAATAAAAAAAAAAAACATTTCCTGCATTCTCACCTAGCACCAGAGGGGAAGGAAAAGTGCCCGTGGTCATTTGTTTCACTGACAAAGTTGATTAAAACTCATTCAAAGGGTGTGGCGTGTTAACAAACTTTACTTAACAGAGCCACTTGTAAGAGCAAGGTGACAGGAACACTTCACTGTATCTTCTTTTTTTATTTCATTTTTAAAAATAAAAAAAATAATTTGCCTGTGTTGATAAGCTGTTCCCCGATTACTGTCAACTGTAAAAAATAATCCTCCCCCCCTCCCTTGTTTAATTTAAAGATTTCTGGGAAGAAATCCTTAAACATAAAACCATCACATATAAAAACATAACATTTTCAGGTTCTCGTGGGTTTGTGCCCTTGCCACTCCCACCTTAGGTTGGCCCTTCACAGCAGGCTCAAAGCCAAGCCTCTGGTGTCACTCAACAAGGAACAGCCAGCTGAGCTAAAGGGAGATCTCCCCTCAGCCCAAGCGCTGAGGTTTCTGCTATTCACAGGGACAGGCTGTGACATTATCGTGCTGGCACCTGGCTCTGATCGCGATTTGAACCGCTTGGGTGCAGCTCACTACATTACAGTGCTCATTACCACTACAAGGACAACAGAAGTTTTTTTTTTTAAAAGAAAGAAATGTCAAAATGTTTCCAAAATGTCCTCTTGTGATACTTTAGCTGCTTAGTTACATGATTCCATATTAATATAACTATCAAGTGTTGTTAAATCACTTCAACATTTATTATTTTACAATAACAGCAAGTGGTGTTCTTACTATGTATTCTTAGAAAAGGATAAAACGTTATAACTTTTTATGACGTACATAATTTAAGCTTAATAATGTTAGAACAAACACGTTAAAATGAGAACCCATGTAAGTTACCAAGTTAAAGACTTTGATGCATAAAATATTTATGCATAATTATAATATTTATGATTAAGTTGGAAGGTTATGTACTTTTGTCCAGCTGAGCAATCTTGCTTTCATAAAATATACGAACTTTTTAATGTTTAATGATTAACACGCTGTAATACACAGTTTAAAATTATTAAAAGTCTAAAGAGTCTACAACTTAAATTCTTAATTGGAAAAAGATTGTCCCTCAGCAGTGACTGGGCGTTTTCTGGCGACATCTCAAATGTCTCGTGTACAGCATTTGAGGTGTCGCCAGAGTTAATAATTCCACCTGGCGGTTTTACAAGGTGCTTCCGGATACTATTATCATATTTCAATTAACATGCGGTATGATGCGGTATTTTGCGCCATGCGCACTGCGTTTTAATGGAGCCTACCTCGCACATTTTTGATTGGCTGGATCTCTTCATTTTATTTCTCTAAATTTTAAATTGCATATTGAAAAGACCCTTTCGGAATAGAAAAGGTGACATTCAAACCGATAATATCTCAGGACCTTTGTTTTACTTTGTTTGAAATTACTCAAATAAGTTAAGACATTTTACATTTACAAATTTACATTTGTAAATTGATTTATAATACATCAATCAATTTTAGAAAAAGTGTAATACTGTTATTATTACTATTAATTAATGTTAAGCTTTGTGTGCCAGCAGCCATGTCACCCTGCAACTTACAATTGGCAACCCACTGAAGCTAAGCAGGTGTGAGTCTGGTCAGTACCTGGATGGGAGACCTCCTGGGAAAAACTAAGGTTGCTGCTGGAAGAGGTGTTAGTGAGGCCAGCAGGGGGTGCTCACCCTGTGGTCCATGTGGGTCCTACTGCCCCAGTATAGTGATGGGGACACTATACTGTAAACAAGCGCTGTCTTTCGGATGAGATGTAAAACCAAGGTCCTGACTCTCTGTGGTCAATAAAAATTCCAGGGTGTTTCTCGAAAAGAGTAGGGGTGTAACCCCCGCATCCTGGCCAAATTTCCCATGCCTCCTAATAATCCCCCTTTATGAATTGGCTAAATTACTTTGTTCTCCCCCCCCCCCCGATGGCAGGCGGAGCAACGTGCTGGTTGGAGTATTCTCAGTCGCATTTAATGGCAATGTCAGCTCAAAGATTTGGTTCAAACTATCAAATGGAGATGGGCGTGTCGACAAGCGGACCGTGCTGATGCGGGATTAATGCTAGGATGAGAGAGAGAATTAATGTTAAGTTTTAAATGTGATTTAGATTCAGGGATTCTTACAAATCACAACATTTAGTGTTTGAGCAGAAATTATTCATGCTAATGTTTTTTTATTCCCACAGATTAATGAAGATTCTGTCCTGTCAATTATCAGCTATGTGTTTGTAATAACAGCCCTGATTTGTCTCAGTCTTGCAATCATTACATTTGTATTCTGTAAATCAGTTCATAAAGGACACAACATTATTCACTTGCACTTGAGCCTGTGTTTATTTATGGCACACCTTCTCTTTTTAACTGGAGGATCCAAAATGGACCATAATGTAAGTAGGGTATTTTAAAACTGCAAAAATTTAATTATTTTGTGAAGAGAACTGAAGAACAAGGGCTTAGTTTTATATATTTATAATAGTATTAGATTATTCTCAGGATTTAGTTAAAACAATGTATCTATAACATAATTTATATTGATGTTTTAATATTTTATATGGCCACAAAGTAATATGCGCTGCTTTAAATTGTTAATGTGGCACAACTATATTTTTTTTGTTTCTACAGCTAACTTTTTGTTAATGGAATTTTATTTTGAGATACCAAGGTTGTTCTTAGTGCAGTGACATCTGCAAAGGAGATTTTATCCATAATCTGAAGAGATAACATTATAATAGGTCCCTGGTTCGAAAAAAGGGTGGAAACAAACAAGCTTTTAGTGAGGAGTGGTGGTACTGTGGCTAAGGATCTGCACCTGTAGCTGGAAGGTTGCTGGCTCAAATCCTGCAGCTAGCGGAGGAATCCTATTCCATTGGGCCCTACAGCAAGGCCCTTAACCCCTAGCTGTATAAATGGCTGACCCTGCCCTCTGACCCTAAGCTTCTCTCTCCCTGTCTGTGTGTCTCATGGAGAGCAAGCTGAGGTATGTGAAAAGACAAATTTCTAATGCAAGAAATTGTATATGGGTAATAAAGTGATCTTATCTCTTATCTAATGGCAGGATAAGGACATTTTACATCATACTAGAGCAAAAGATCCCTGTGCACTACATTACCGGACAAGCATATGCCTTGACAATTTTTTTCCTTAATTTGTATTTGCCAATAACTTTTAAGATAAATCTATTTACAAGTCAAGTAAACAAAAGTATGCCCAGATTTTTTTCTTGATACTATAGTATCTTCTGGAAAGTGAGTTGCAACAGATATTATTTTCCAGTGCTTCTGCACTTCTGATCTCTTCTCTGTTACTGCAGGTGATCTGTGCGGTGATAGCAGGAGTCCTCCACTTCTTTTTCCTTGCTAGTTTTGTCTGGATGTGTCTGGAGGGAGTTCAGCTGCTTCTGTTAGTGACGAATCTGAGAGTGGTCAAATACAGTAGCAGAAGCAGATTGACCAAGAGGTATCTATTACCCCCTGGGTATGGTATTCCTGCCATCATCGTTGCTGTGTCAGCTGGAGTTTTTCCAGGCGGTTATGGAACACAGACCAGGTGAGCAGGTTATTTCATACTGTTTTGTCTGAAGTTGCTCAATGCTCAGCTGTATCATTTTAAATTCCTTTCTTCCAATTTACCACTAGGTTTTTCATAGACTTAGGGATCATTGAGAAAAGGATTAGCAAATACTGAAGAAGTTGCAGAAAATAAATTGAAGGGACTAATACCAAGTACAAGACACCCATCAGATTATATTTAATGTAGACAAATTAAATTAGCAAACACAAATAACAAACACAATATGTTCCAAACAATCTGACATCTGTTAGGGTGCCATAACAATATCTTTTTGTGAATATCTACGGAAACAAACACACACTGGCCTGCCATAATGGTAAAAAGCACCACTTAAAGAATCCCAATCCAATGTGCTTACATCCCAAGGTCTTTCTGATTTTTTTCTTCTTTATTAGGTTATCTTTTTTTTTCTCTTCCAGCTACACTGCTTTATCTATCACTGCTGCCAGCACTGCCAAAACTCATCTCTTTTGGTGTTTTTGGCACCAGTTTCTTCTCTTTCATCCCCTGCTGCATGAGATGCTATCTCAAGGGCCCTGGAGATGTCCCGTAACATCCTCTTTCTACTCTGGCCTCAAATACTGCTCATTGGATGTTCTATCTCATTTCTCCTTCCGGCTTCTTAGACTTTTCTTTCTACCTTTCTTCTCCTTTCTGATCTCTTAACACTTAAACCTCTTTAGGACCATTATACCCCCTGTGCTTTCCACCTCCATTTTGTTACCTCTACCTCACACCCCCCTTCATCTTTGACAGCAAATTCTATGTGGATGTTAATCTTGGTCATCTTGTTACTCACTCTACCAGCTCCTTTCAACCTCTATCTGTCTGATCTCCATTGTTGTCCCAGGTTAATTGTTAGATTTTGTTAAGTCTGTAATCATTTTAATTTCTCATCCTGCTCTCCTTGTTTTCTGCAATTTGCAAATACTGTGGAAAAGCCTATCATCCATGACCAGGCAAACCTACTTCCACATGTACCAAAATGACTTCTGATTATAGCTCTACCCCCATTTTCATTCTCACTTAACACCTACTAGAAAGATAGTGAGTATCCTTTCACTTGGCTTTTCTGCTGTTTTTTAACCCCATTTCCTTCTTCCACTTCTTCCAATGTAAAAATATCCTATCCACAATCTCTACCTGGATTCTTATAGTATTTCCTAAAGACTGAGGTCATCAATGGCTTTATTGGTCATCAATGGCCTCTTTGATTCTACTCTTTTTCCTTTTTATTATATTAGCCCCATTGTTATCACTGTTTACAAATATTCAGGAAACAAAATTTAATTGATGTGGTTCAGGTGGATAGCTGTGTCAGCATGCGTGGTCTGCAAAGGAAAATGTAATAGGTTTAGTCCTATTCCTGCTGAAAAGAGAGGAAAGAAAAAACAACATTTTGGCTTTGTCTGACTTGAGTGCATCCATTCATCTTGCAACCGTTTCTCTCATTTTAGGTTGTTGCAAGCAATTGGCAAGCAATGGGCACAAGACAGGCTACACTCTAGATGGTTGCAGGGCAGACACACAAACAGACATGCACAAACTCCCAACTAGGGCCAGTTTCCATAGATGTTTAACCTACCAATATGTTTTTGGACTTTGTGTGTTGGGGGAAATGCATGCTGACACATCCCATATAAATATCCCATCTTTCTATATGCTATAATTTCAATTCAAGAGAAAGAAAACAAGTCAGTTCATCTCTAGCATGTAGATTTTTTTATTTCAAAATGCAGTCCTACATTACCCGAAAACCCCTCCTTGATTGTTTCCATCTCAATATTTTCATATTTCCTAGGAGCCTCTTTTATCTCTTTTCTTTGTTAATGAAAATACCTCTTTAAGCCATGTGGCTTGGTAATTTTACATTTGAAAATTTTTAATTAAATCAAGATCCACAAAATGATTTGCAAGGGATTCGAGACACTTAATTTAAAAAAAAAACTGGTTGCTTGTCACCAGAAGCAAAGCACACTTACATCATAACCAGTTTTGATGATCCGACACAGGTATTTCTGCACCTTTCCACATATACAGTGTGTATAGAAAATCACCATCCCCTTTCAAAATGTGTACCTTTTGACTCTGAAAATAAAAACAAATTTAATTAGATTTGTTCCATTTTTATTTACACACAGTAACCCACATTAGCCAAGTGAAAATAAAATTCTAAAACATTCTGAAAATTAATTAATTACAACAGTAAAGTACCTTATTTGGATAAGTTGTGCTGCTTCGCAACTGGGATAAACCCTCAGGGGACCGAGGGAATGAGAATTAGTAAATTAGAGTTCCTGAGAATAATTTGGCCAGGGGTCCTCTCTGGCTCGTGCTTGAGTCCATCTTATGCCCATATCTTCGCAAGGGAAACACAGAAAGCCTTCAAACCAAATGCATTTTAAAGACCTTTACTTGTGAAACATTTCACAGCCTCCACATAAAACTATCAGTGAGCTAATTCTCTTTTTGTAAACCTCTGGTTTTTCATCTAGCCCCAGGGGACCGATGTTTACACAAGTTAACAACGTTAGAAATAATGCTCAATACGGCTTCGTGTGAAAAACCTGTATATCACCATAGGAAGCAGAACAGCACAGTCTTCAATTACCCAGACTGTAAGCACAGGAATAAAGCTTTGTTTGATTTCTGAAACCTTTTCTTTATGTCCACAGAAGACTGACAGCTTTATGTTGTGAATCTCTTTTTCTCGTGCTTTTATTTAATGTGGCACTATGCACTGAGATGGGGTATGCTGTTCAAAAGCCAATAGCATTTAAACCACAGCACCCACAATGCTGCACCAACTTACTCTGCAAGTGTACTCAAGTGTACTTACTCTCACTTTTTTATGAAAGTTTTTTAAATCTTTTAAATCATGGGTGCTCCTACAGTTGAGAGGTCTGCGTAAAGGACCCAAAGCATCTAAAAGCTTCACAGCTCAAGGGCAAAGTATCCATAGATTTTGCCAAAGCTCTCTCTAAAATAGACGTTTAATAAATGTAAGGTTGTGAAAACAGTGACAATGACAACAGAGCATGCTACTGGAAATTCCCCCAGAACTGTCTATTCTACATAACATTACACAGCAGGGTGTTAACACTCCTAGCCTTTGTGAGAAGTGAGGAGCTGCGTCACATAAAGTAAAGGTTAATTCCAAGCTGGAAAGAAAAGCTCCTCTATAAATCTTCAGTTTACAGACCGTCCAATGTCATTTATTATCAATAATGTCTTCCATATCGCATTAAAATTGGAACATTTTAAAAATCCACCTATTTTCTAACCGCTTTATCCAGGTAACAGGTAACAGTTCCCCCCCCCCCCCCCAGTTTCCTCTGCCTGCCTGACCTGTTCCCATTTGTAACCATTCTGTGAATCGCAGAGGGTGAGAGAAAGTAGGGAGAGACCCTACTTTTTTTTTGATAGTCAAATGTAACATATGTTTGAACACAGTCTTGCAAATGAAAGTTTTTACAAGATGTGGAAGTGCAACAATTTATCACAGTGCAAATTTTAATACTAATTATTGATTAAAATAAAAAATAAAAAGTAAAATGTTTACAAACAAAGAGGATTACAGCAATACTACCAGCTATAAAATACATATATTTAGATCCTTAAATTAATATTGTTATTAATTTCTTTAGATAATCAATTCCATATTATATTCTCTTTTTAGCGTATTTTAAAAATGATTTCTGTATTTCTGCGAATATGCTCGTTATCAGAGTAAACAACAGCATACTTTTAGAATTTGATTAACAGGGAATACAATATGGAATCGCGTATCTAAAGAGAATGCTTGCCAGAGCAGTGATGTCACTGCCTTTCCCTCTAAATAGTTCGCAGGGACCCAGCCTCAAATAATAGGCAGTGAAAACATTTGTCTGTCTGTCAAGGGGGAAGGGGGACTGTCTTTCATTGGAAGGCTCACCTATTCTACTCTGAGAATGTAGGGGGGGAGGAAAAGTGCCCGCGGTCTTTTTTTCACTGACAAAGTTGTTAACAAAAACTACACTATGCTTAACAGCTGTTAAACCAGTTCAGACACCAGATAGCCTGCTAGAGCACCAGAGCTCACACTCACCCACATCACAGATCACAGAACAGTCCCAGTGTGTGAGATATTGCTGTTTGATCTGTGTTTGATCTTTGATCTGAGCTTTAATAGGGAGCTTATCTCTATTGATATAACTATCGAGTGGTATTAAATAAACAGCTTTTTTGTATAGATGACACTTTTCTAAAATGTATTAAAAAAAGAAAAAGGATTACAATCTAATCTTTCCACGTTTGATCCCATGAGGAAGTACAATACACTCCTGCTTTGTTTAATGATGGTATGAAAAATACATCTAAATGGTGAGAAAGTTATGCTTAAAGATAATTAAGGGACTAAGAAGACAAAAATAATGATTTACATTGCATTGTCAGATTGTGAATCAATAAAGGCATTTAATTAAACACACATTTGCGATTTTAATCAAAATGGGGGTAATGGGGTTAGACCATTAGACATGCAATACACTTCCTCGTGATCATCTTAGAATCTTTGTGTAAGCTCTAAGTTTTTTTTTAACTTTTTTTAATTATACATTTTAAACACTTTAATTTTGTAAACTCAACACACATTCTGTAAAGATATAGTACAATCACATTCTCCTGTCTTCCAGTGGTGTAAAACGAATTAGCAGGTGATTGAGATAACAATGCATCGCCCACTGAGTGGAATGTGGAAGCACATTGTTTAATGGGGATGACATTACCCACGTCTATATCACTGTACAATACTTGAGTCGGGGTGTCTGTTAATAAAACAGAGCGCCGTGCAATACATATACTGTAACTGCTTTAGGTGGGTAACTGCATCTGCAAAGGAACAACTAATATGTTTATTCCATGCTGAAAAGAGAAGACAGAAAACTCAACATTTTCTTCAGGTATGAGAGTCTTCGGCTCAAAATGAAACGCTTGGAATTTGTAATGTAGGGCGCTCTAAATGAGTTAATGTTTGATGCAGGAGAAATGTATTTCCCAGAAGCAATACTGACTCTCTGTGATGCAGTGCATCCACTGGTCAGGAGACTGAGGGCTTGCCAGCGCGGTGACGTCACTTCCTTTCATATGAATAGGAGGGACCTGGTCAGTCGGTACTGAGGACAGACCTCACTGTAGCTTGACTGGCTGCTTCACTGTTGAGTGACGCTGGGGGTCCAAGTTTTATTCGTCAGCTGGTAGGGCGTTAGCCCTAAAGTGCTACATTATTAATCTTCTGTGTCGCATTAAATAACTCTTCAGTCTATTCCGCCAGACAGTATATGAATATAATTATATAATTATTTATTTATTTTGATACACCCTTATATTATAAACGCCCTTATGCTGGGCAAATCATTTTTTTTAGTTTTTAAAAAGAAATTAAAATGAGATATATATTTTCCTGCTTAACTTAGACATTGCATGATTTTAAAAGCTATAAAAACAAGTTTTAATAGTTAATAACCACTTTTTATGCGCAAACAATTTGTGATCTTTCTTCCTAGTGATCAGCTTAGAATCTTTGTGTACGCTGTAAGTTGTTCTTCTTAATTAGGCTTTTAAACTACATTAATTTCATAAAGACATCACACGTTTCAAACAGAAAAAAATCATATTCTTTTCTTTTCTTGGTATGTAGAACAGATCAGCAGGTCTTTCTTTCCCCCATTGCTTTTTTGCTTTTTTCCCCTGTATTTATCAAATTGGCTAGCTAATGTCCTCTTTGCTAGCTAATGGTACTTGTGGCTGTGTTTCTGCATTGCGTAACACATTGGAGGAATGTAAACATCTTAATCTTTGTGTTAAATACATTTTTTAAATTAAAATTCATTCTGTACAGCACTCGCATATTTGGGGACTGTTATATAAAACCAATAAGGCACTCGAGGCCTGTGCTATATCGTGGATATAGTCACAGTTAAAAGGTTGCCTAACATCACCTTTTACTGTTTCTTTTACTGTGATAACGAGTGCAAGTATTCATGGAAATGGTAATCACTTGACTTTGAATGTTTTGTCATATTTAGAAAGACCAACAAATTCAGTATAGTGTCGATAATATTTATTATCAGTAATAACGACAGTAGTAGCAGCTTCAAATTATTCATTGTTATTAATAAATGACTTAGCTTCGAACAATTGTGATATTTAGAAATATAAAAAATGTCAATATACTGTAGTGTCCAAAACATTTGCTATTTTAGTTTTTCAAAGAAATGTTTATTTGTTAAGAGAAAACACATGGCGATAGCTGGGTTTGAACGCCAGACCTCACGCTTATAAGTCAGTCACTTAAGCAATTACACCTCAGACACAGTCACATGGAAAGTATGCCCTGTCAGTCATTTTGGCCAACCAATCACATACCGTGGCACACCGCAGTGGCTTGTGGGTAGTTGCATGCAGTACGAGTATGTACCGTGCATTTTGCATGGCTGCATCTGTAAATCTCATTGAAAATCTTTGGAATGACTTGAAGAGGGCAGTCTATCAACTCATGGCGATAGCTGGGTTCGAACGCCAGACCTCAGGCAGTTTGACTGAGCTTGAACAATTCTGTAAGGAGTAATGGGCAAATATTCCTCCCTCTATGTGTGCAAAGTTGGTAGAGATGTATGCAAACAGACTCAAGGTTTTAATTCATTTAAAATTTGCTTATTAACTCAGGGGGGTGTTTTCTTATCCAACCCAGTTATTCTACTTTTTTTTTTTTTTCAGAAATTTGGCTTTCTTTTTTACTTGGATGTTGCAAGGTACAATTTGTAAATAAAAATGGAAAAAGACTGATCTTAATTGTCTTCTTTTTGGGCTTTAGGGCAACAAAAGGTAAACATTTTGAAAGGGGGTGGTGACTTTCTATACCCACTGTATGAATACAAATCCTCAGTGCTGCTTTCAACACTGTTAACCATGATATCATTTTGAGAATGTGTTTGGAGTTTCTAATACTGCTCTTAAATGGTTCAAGTCTTACCTCACTCATCACTGTCACTTCATCTCACTTGGCAGATTTAATGTGAAATTTGACCATTAAATGTGATATTCCTCAGGGCTCGATACTGGGGCCCCTACTTTCCAGCATTTAAATATTTCAACTTGGTCAGCTTTTAGGATCACATAGCCTCAACTACCACTTCTTTACTCAAATGATATTCAAATGTACATCCATAACAAACCTGACACTGATGTGGCTGTATCTTTTATCTCTACTTGCCTCTTCAACATATTTTTTTTTCTTCACCTGAACTGCAACAAGACTGAAGTCATGTTTCTTGGCCCATCAACTATGCAAAACTAGTACTGTAACTCTATCTGTGGATGGTACTCTACGTCAGTTTCAATCAAAGTTGAAGAACTTGGTAGTGATATTTGATTGAGGCATGTGTAACATATTGTCAAAAGATCATTCTTCCACCTCAGAAATATCACCAGATTACATCTTTTGTTGTCTATAAATATTGACTACTGTAACACCCTACTTGCTGGGGTATCTAAATACACATTGAACAAGCTGCAGTATGTCCAGAATTCAGCAGCCAGAATCCTGACCAGGTCTATTTGCAAGTGATAACTCCTGGAGTCCTTGCACTGGCTTCCTGTCTGGTTTTATATCAACTTCAAAATCCTCATGCTCACCTATAAGACTCTGCATGACATGGCACCTCAGTATCTGTCTTCTACTATTGTCTTACGCCCCACCTTGCAATCTTAGCTGTTCTAATTCTGGTCTACTATATGTCCCCCAAGCCCATCGACACTCTATGGGTGACAGGGCCTTCTCTTGTTTGATCATATGCAGGTATTTTGCATAAGAATAGTATCTGTTGAAAGCCATTTTTGCCGTGCATTATTGCACGGAAGTTTAGATAATAGATATAATTTTAAAAAATGTAAAAAAAAAATCCACAGGCAGTTGTCTTTTTTACATTAATGGTTTGAATGTTTGAAAGTTTGTAGTGTTTATCCCACAAAGTTATTGACATTTTGCAAATCATGTCACAAAAAGATATGTATAAATGATAAAGAGAAGGTTATAAAAATATTCACAAATCACTCTCAACAAAATGCAAGAAGTTTGACATCTCAAGGTAGTTTTGTTAAGATGCTGAGTTTCAAAGAATGAAAGTCTAACTTCATATGCCAATGTGTCTGTGGCACACTGAAGGCACATTCAGTGGTCTTATTACAAACGGTATAATTGTCAAAGAGACAAGCAAATTTGCAAGATAATGCAAGGGTATTAAAAAGAGGTTTGATCAATCGGCAGTCTGACCTGAGTATCAACATTCTTTATCACACTTCCTGCATCTTGTTTCTCTTGGAGAAAAGGTCCAGCATTACTATATTTAATACTCATATAAATAAGCATTGGGATTCGGTGGATTTGTTATTTTAAAAAAATCCATGAACCTGCAGTACAATGATCACAGTATGAAGATCAAGATATTTAAAGGGAAGAGACATGGTGTTTCAGTACCAACTGCCTTGGCTCGCAAAGAGTGAAAGGTAAGCAGATACCGTAGAAATATCTGATTACAGATTATATTTTAAATATATGGCTTTATTGATTTCTAAATTCTTGTTTTTGTTTCTTCATGGGCTGTTCTTCAGGAAAACACTGCATGCTCAAAGCAATCTTCCAAGACCATCAAAAAGAAAGAAAGCCGTAAGACAGATGAACATATAATTTTATTTTGAAGTCTGTTCTAAAGCAACACTGTAGTATGACTAGAATGACTAGCCTAGAAAGAATACAATTATTTCCTTTGTTTATTCTTTTATTTGTCATTGGCTCAGCTCTAGGCTACAGGCCAGGGTGTTTGCCTGTAAGAACTGGACTTGTGTGGAGACCTTCCTGGAGGAGCGTGAGCTGTCTGGCTTATTGTTGGGAAGGATCGGAAGGTTCCTGTTAAAGGTGCAGGAAGCAGGAAGCAGGAGACAGTATTTTTCAGCACCCAACCACCATGTCTACTATTGCTGAACAGCCAGTGAAGAGTGTCTGACCCCACCTAGCAGATTGCAGTATCCAATTGAATGCATGTCTCTACACAGCCCTGCACTGCTAGCAGCACACATATGATCTCCATGCACACCAGGTCAGGACAGGCCATCCTTATCTCTCTGCTCACCACTGCTGAAGAATTGGGAGATGTTATCCCTGTTGTCTCTCTCCTGTCAGGAAGACCATCAAAAAGGACTATGTGACAGCAAAATTCACCAATGCCAAGACTGTGTACAACTCTTCCAGATATATACAACTTTTAACCAAAGGTCAAGAGAACAAGGAGATATGGTATGTGGAACACACTGGTATAGATAGGAGAGCAAGATCAGTTAAGCCGCTCTTCTTTTTTGGATCTTGGTGACTTTTAAAACTTAGTGGGAATAAGCCATATATTTGACAGCTCCAGAGGCAAAGAGGATTTGCTTAACTTTATTGGGAAAGGATCAGACACATGGTGAATCGAAGATTCACAAAACATCAGATGATTGGAAAATGATTCATGATTGGATGAACAAGTTGCTCACAACAAAAAAAGAAACTGATTTCCTTTAATTTAATAATGTGTGAAACAATTAAATAATTTGATTAAATACGGGAGTATGATGTTAATTTTTTGTGTTAATGAAAATGGAAAAAAGTTTTCTAATGTTTATTTCAGTTTCATTCTATCATTTATGTCATGCCCTGTACTCCTAGAGAGCCCTCTACTTCTGTCCTGTTCCTAGTTCTCTGTGATTATTCATGTCTTTCTGGTGTGTCTTGTTGTGTAGCCTAATTACTTCCTGTGTCTGCTCTGCTCCAGGCTCAGCAATGAGGGAACGGATGTCGTGAGACCCGTCTATTACCAGGTCATCCCATGTCTGTGGCCTGAGGGCACAGGTTTCTATAACGACATCGTCCAACCCCCTGAGCCTGGGCTAACCTCCATGTTGCCCCTTTTACCACTATGCATTGGGTCATTACTGCTCTCCTTGTCATTCCAAGGCATACCCTTCGGACATCTGCGACATTTTAGATTATTTAATTAGCATTAAGACAATATAAATCATTGACCATCTCCCTTACCAAGGAATCACTATTTTCATTAAATCTATTTGATGGCATTGACTAATGTGCTAAGAAATGTTCTGAAAGCATTTTAAAGCAAACACCATTTGCTTTATTGCAAGACTTCATTGAAATCACAGAACTGATCCTAGATGTCAACACACTAAAAAATAACTGCACCAGTAACAAGGTATAACATATTTTAATGCTGAGTTATGGCATTATAAACAGTATCTACAATGTATTCTGTTTGACTGGTTTGTTCTGTAGAAAGTAGCGATTCTAATGCTTTTGCCAAGATAGCACCTGTTTTTTTTGGGGGTAGTGATCTCACTCAGCCCTACTACAGCAGCACAGGAGTAATAAATTCTCATAAGTCTCATTCATCACTGCTCTGTTAGTGCCAGTTCGTGCTATTGAAGTAGCTCAAAGTAGAAAGAATGCACTAATGGGTTAATAAACATTTCCTTGAATACTGTTACAATTTGTGTTGTGGTACAAACCTGGAGGTTTTACAGAGCAGTGCAGTCTGAGTTCAGATTATTCAAAAAATAAAAACGGCGACATGTGGCGCTGTTTGTTAAACTGCAGTACTTGTTTCAGTTTACTGCCTGTCACCTCACACATTTTAAATGGCTGCATCTAATATGCCAAATGTCACTGTAACGTAATGCTTAATAAGCATCTTCAAATGCATCTAATTCTTGGGTAGAGTTATACTTCATGAAATACATGATTAATTGAATTTAAAGCATATTATTCAACAATACCTGTGTTCAACACACTTGTAAATGCTGCTGACGCAAATATATCTGCTACTCTTTTGTCGATATTTTAAAAATTTAGATATGAGTTAATACTGACATACTAAAATCATGAGTTTATATAAACATTTATATTGAAGATATTGAAGTTAAGTATAATGTTTTGATAGCTGACATTCAGCAAAATTAATAAAATCTATTATTATTAGATTAGATAAGAAATTAAAAACAGGCTTTTTCTTATTTGATTCTCATGTACTTAATTTTGTCAGTCTCATAGACTAGTAAAGAAAAAATCCACATAGCTCTTTAGGTTATGGAAAACAGGAATTCTTTCCCCTGACTATAACTTTGTCAACATACTGAAGAAACATTATGTCATGCAGAATGGTACTTGGAACTCCAAATTTATTAAATTTAATTTACAATTAAATTAATTTACATAATTACAATTGTGAATAATAATGAGAAATGTCTTAATCATGGCATTATAGACAGAGCATGAGACTTACACAAGGGCAACTTCCTTGACACTCTTCTTCAGAAGGCAAAACATCTAATATTACTGGGCTGTAAACTTCAATATTCACCAGTGAATAGTAAGAGGTCCTTTATATATTTCAGAGAAAGACAGAGAAAGGGTTTGTCACTGCAGATTATACAAAAGTTAGGAGTTCTCCAGGAGTATCTGCGGTACCTACTATCACAGCAATAAACTATTATTTTGATGTTGCAGTTGTTGGCTGTCCTATGAGAGAGGGTTCAACTGGAGTTTTCATGGTCCTGTTAGCTTCCTGATCTCTGTAAGTATGATACCCTATATTTATTAATTTCAGTGAATTTATGTAAATGAAATTCCAAGTTAAAAGAGATTAAATATAGAAACAGGAACCACTTTTAAACCTTTAAGTTTCTCACAGTAAACAAAATGGTGCTTTAAAATGGTAAATCAACTAACAGAAAATATTCCAAAGCCATACACATATTATAGCATTATTAATTGCATTATTATTGCAATTCTCCTTCTATCTAGAACATTAATTATACATTTCCTTCCTTTTTAGATTATTAGATTATTCTTTATTGCCACACAACAATAGTTGATGGAATTTGCTATTGATACAGCAAGAACACAAATACAATATAAACAGTACAAATTTAAATAGGATAGAAGACAGACAAACATTGTCACATACATATGTAAACAATTTTCCAGCAGTTTAGCAGCATAAATTAAACAATAGAATTCAGAGATCAATGTGAATTCAGAGTTCGTATGACAGCGGGAACGAAGCTGAGGTTGAAGCTGGAAGTCCTTGAGAGGAAGGGAAGGGAGAAGCTGAAAGAGATTATGAGCTGGGTGAGGGGTCTGAGATGATTTTCTTGGCACGATTGGAGGTGCAGCTTGACACATGTGTTATGTGATAAACAATGTTTGCAGCTTTGGACACATTCTTTTAGAATTTGCCTTTTGAGTAGTTATCCAAGCTCCAATACCAGACTGTAATAGAGGTTGTCAGAACACTTTAGATTACGGCTGTGTAGAATTGAAGGAGTAGTTGCCAGTTCACTCACACTGTGGTCAGAGTTGTTACTCCATTACTCCATTCACTGTTCATATATGTACCCAGAAATTTAAAGGAGTTTGTGGTCTCTACAGGAAGATCATTAATGAAGACTGGAAGTTTTGTGTTCTGAAGGTGTCAGAAGTCAATGATGATTTCCCTGGTTTTACAAGCATTGAGTAGAAGGTCATTGTCCTAACACCAGGCTCTTCCTAAGTCAACCTGCTTTCGATAACAAGTCTCATCATTATTCCCAATGCGGCCATCATTGGTAGTGTCATCTGCATATTTGAAAATCTTGACAGAGGCATCCCGAGATGTGAGGTTGTTTATGAAAAGGTAAAAGAGCCATGGAGATAGGACACAGCCATGGGGAGCACATGTGCTGAGAATCAGAGGGCAAAATGTTCTGTTATTCACCCTGACAGTCTGTTGGTTATGTGGTAAAAAATCCAAAATTCAACGACACATAGCAGGGTTGATGTTCAAGTCAACCCTGTATCTTCATATTTTAGTGTTATAATTAATTGAGAAATAACAATCTTTGTTTTGTTTACATCAAAGTAATAGCGCATGTTTCTGCTCAGTGCTGAATTGTGATGTGAAATTTACCAATAGTTTTTAAATAAGGGTGTGTAGCCATTTCATGCAAGTTATAAGGTGCATGACCAACAAGATCTAAAAGGTGTTATTTACGCAAAACAGAATTCCAGGTGGGTAGCTACGTCAGCATGCATAGGCTGCAAAGGAACAAGTAAAGGTTTATTGCATGCTGAAAAGAGAAGAAAGAAAACACAATATTTCAGCCATGGAGCCTTCTTCAGGTGTGAGAAAGACAGGGCAGTAATACAGACAGGGCGATAATAAATAAACAGAATTTTTTATTATTTTTCCCAATGTCCACCAAGTGTGGTCTACATACTACTGGCAAGGATGGCAAGGGGCAAGGATGTTGTTAGTCCTGTCATTGTAGTACATATTCTCCCATCATGCTGTGTAAGCTTAGCATATCATATCGGCTTTTCCAATACTGTAGTTGCTGTACTGTGACACTAGCAATAAAGCTAAAGTCATGTTGAAAGAATACTTTGATAGTTCATAGAAAAGCTAGATTTGTCAGAGTGGTGGCTCTGTGGTTAAGGCTCTGCACCTATGGCTAGAAGGTTGCCAGTTCAAATCCCACAGCTGGCAGAGGAATCCTACTCTGTTGGGCTTCTGAGCAAGGCTCTTAAGCCCAACTGCTCTAGGGGTGCTGTACAATGGCAGACCCTGTGCTCTGACCCCAGGCTCTCTCCCTATCTGTGTGTCTCATGGAGAGCAAGCTGGGGTATGTGAAAAGATAATTCCTAATGCAAAAAATTGTAAAGGGTTAATAAAGAGATATTATTATTTACAGATCCAAACTGCTTACTGCTTATCTCAAAAATCAGTTTAATTATATTGAAAAATGTTACTTCAAAAATGGAAATTTTAGTGTTTTCTTTATATTTTTTCATCTACATCTATTTTGAGTGGTATTATTTATATGTATTTTATATTAAATATACATTTTATTTATATAATTTACATGATATAAATTACACAGAATGTGTTTGGTTTATGTCTCTATCAGTTAAAATGGGTTATTTCGTTATGATTTAAGTGAAAATGCACTGTACATCGCTGTTTTAATAGGTCTCTGGGATTTCTATATCATATTCCTAAATGAACCATTCACAGTAGAAACAAACATTTACATGTATTGTTGTACTGTATCTATGTAAAGTATAAGTTATGGAAGAGAACGGCACATAACTTCCTCCAAAGCACAGATATATTCTTTTTTTCTTATATTGTTCTGTTAACTACAATCTAGATACATTTTTAGGATGTTCTTATTTTTATGCCCTTATTTCATTGATTGATATTCTATATCTAAAATCAAGATCTGTGTTTTTCTAAAGGTGAACATCATACTATTCACCATCATTTTATGGGCTTTGAGATCACAGCTTGGTTTTCTCAACACTGACATTTCTAGAGTGAGAAACACAAGGTAAATGTTGTATATATTTTTGTTGTTCATCCCTAACTAAAGTAAAAGACCACCGCATCCATAAACAGTCCATATTGCTTGGTAAAAAAGGTGAACTGACTTATTTTACTCAGCAATGATGTGCTCTGTAAGTGGGTTCTTACATTCAGTGATCTAGTATTTTTGCAAGATTGTTGAAAAAGATGTAATAAGATTTAATATAACTGTGACAGGCCTACTTCTACTCAGGTAGCTAACAAGGCCTAGGCACATGGAAAAGCCCACAATGGAGAGAAAGTAATAGGTAATGTACAAGAACTATTTATACATAACCATGGTCCTACAACAGAAACACCTACTCTAATAACCTAACACCAACTATCCCCATGAATGCATTTATTTACCAAACTTTTATAAACGAAACCTATGTTACCAATCATCCAAATAATTAACTACAGATGCAGCCATTCAAAATCCATGGTACAACCCCATGCCACACAGAATTATCTATAGTTCACTGCGTTGTACCACCGTACATGATTGGCTGGCCAAAATGACTGACAGGCGGCACTCGTGGTGCATTGGTTGTTAGTGAAACGATTAATTGAATTAATATTGAGTATTAATATGGAATTTTACAACTAAAGGTAAATTTTAGTAGCTGAACATAAAAAGAAGAGGAGCATAATGCGTCTGAAGGTCATAAACGATATTAATTTAGGAACATAAACATATTAATGTATATAAACTGCAGATGGCTGGTATTGGCAGCTTGAATTAAAAAAAAACACACCAGTATTCCACTTTCTTCCTAAACATTTTAAGCATCAAAGTCTTTCATTCAGTTACATACTCTGGTTATTTTGCTCCTTCTGACTGTATTAAGTTTATATACTTCATAAAAAAGTTATAATGTTTTAAACTTTTCTATTAATATTTGTGCTCATTATTGCAGTAAAAAAACACATAGTTTTTAGAATTTGATAAATAGGGAATAGAATATGGAATCGTGTATTTAAAGAAATTAATAACAATATAATTATATTTATATAGCTTTATATGATATGATATATTTATATGATTAACCTTTTCTATGAATACTTGCACTCGTTATTGCAGTAAAAAACCTCATAATTTTTAGAATCCTCTAAATAGGGAATATGCTATGTAATTGCATATCTAAAGCAATTAATAACAATATTAATTTAAGGATCTAAATAAATGTAAACCACTTTTTAATTAAACATTAAAAATACTTGAATTTTATAGAAGTTGTACTGATTTAACACCTCTTTATAGAAATATATGGAGTAATGTAACTAAGCAGCTAAAATATCACAAGGGGACATTTTGGAAACATCTGACATTCGTTTTTTTAAATATACATATATATTATTGTCCTTATAGTGGTAATAGGCAATGGACTGTCATGTAGTGTGGTGAACTCAGGCGGTTCAAACCCCTATCAGAGAATTACTTTGTTTCTTACATAACCGAATATATAAAAATAGTCCACTATTATAGCTTGTTGTTGGCTCTGGTGTGAATTTGTGTATCTGGATAAATTAAATGATGGTATTGTGATTAAGGATTTCTTCACGAAATTCTTTAAGTCAAGTAAATGAGGGAAGAACAGTTATTTTTACAATTGGCACTCCAAGAGTCTGACTGATTTAATTCCCCTCATTTAGCTAAAACGGATAAAGAAATCATCCAGTAGTTATATGTATTGGAAGGCGCTCTATTTTATTAACAGACACTCTGACTCAAACCTGTGATTCAATTCAACTTTATTGTCATTAAACTTACACAGGTGCATAGTATAATGAAAAGTGTTTTTCATTAGTCACTCAGGTGCAGTATATAAATAGGACAGAAGATAAGACAATAGACAGTAACACAATAGCAATAACAGTAACATGTAATAACATAACATAAATAACATGTAATCAAGTAATCAAAACTCCGCAAACAGAGAAAATATAACAGGACAAAAACAGTGCAAGGTAATTCTTGGAATAGTGCAAAAATAGTACGGTTAAAAATAGTATGGTTAATTAATAAATATTAAATATTATTACGACTGGTACAGTTTTACTGGGCTATCGAGAGGACAGTACAATTTCGGCTTACATGTGTGTGTAGTGGTGTAGGAATACAGTCATTGTGGGTACAGGAAGACGTTAGGAGAGATCATAATATGGTGGGAGGGAGTGGGGGTGTCACCAACTTGACAGCTCTGGGGAAGAAGCTATTTTGGAGTCTAGTTGTGTGTGACTGGAGTGACCGGAACCTTCTGCCAGATGGTAGGGGAACAAACAAGTTATGACTGGGGTGAATGGGGTCAGACATAATTTTGGTGGCTTTTTTCAGACTCCTGGTGTTGTATATTTCCTGGATGGATGGTAAGGCACTGCCGATGATGTGTTGGGCAGTTTTGACCACCCGCTGTAGTGCCTTATGGTCGGATGCGGTGCAGTTGCCGTACCAGACTGTGATGCAGCTGGTCAGTATGTTCTCCACCGTACATCTGTAGAAGTTGGTGAGGATCTGTGGATGTAGGTATATTTTCTTCAGCCTTCTCAGGAAGTACAGCCGCTGTTGTGCCTTCTTGATGAGACTGGAGGTGTTCAGTGTCCATGTGAGGTCCTTAGAGATCTGAACACCTAGGAATTTGAAGTTATTCACCATCTCCACCGCAGACTCTTCTATGTAGATGGGGGAGTGAACTTTTCCTTGTCTTCTGAAGTCAACAATCAGCTCTTTGGTTTTGCTGATGTTGAGACATAGGTTGTTGGTTCGGCACCAGTCTGCAAGTTGTTTTATCTCCTCCCTGTAGGCAGTCTCATCATTGTCAGTGATCAGGCCCACAACTGTGGTATCATCAGCATACTTGATGATGGTGTTTGTGCTGAACTTGGCAGTACAGTCGTGGGTGAACAGGGAGTAAACCAGTAGGCTGAGCACACAGCCTTGAGGGGCACCGGTGTTAAGGGTGAGTGTGTTGGAGGTGAGGTTGCCAATCCTGACAGTCTGGGGTCTGCTGGTGAGGAAGTCTAGGATCCAGCTGCAGAGGGTTGTATCTAAACCTAGAGCCCTGAGTTTGGTAGAAAGGTTTATGGGTAAGATGGTGTTAAATGCTGAGCTAAAGTCAATGAGCAGCATTCTTGTATAGGTGTTCCTTTTATCCAGGTGGGTTAGTGTGGTGTGTAAAGCTATAGAGATTGCATCCTCTGTGGAGCTGTTTGTGTGATAGGCAAACTGGAGAGGATCCAGTGTTTTTGGAATGCTGGCTTTAATGTGTGGAATAAGTAGTTTTTCAAAGCACTTCATTATGATGGGGGTGAGTGCAATAGGGTGGTAGTCGTTCAGGCATGTGGGGGCTGATTTATTCTGTACTGGCACGATGGTGGTTGTCTTGAAGCAGCTAGGTACAGTGGCCTGGGCCAAGGACATGTTGAAGATGTCGGTACAGACATCAGCTATCTGCCAGGCACATGTTCTGAGTACCAGGCCAGGGATACCATCAGGTACAGCAGCTTTATGTGTGTCCACTCTACTTAGTGATTTCCACACATCTAGCTTGGATAGTGGTGGGGTGGTAGGGGTGTCAGTGGTCCAGGTGGTTGGTTCAGGGTTATGAGTTTCGAAGCATGCATAGAAGGTGTTAAGCTTCTTTGGAAGAGAGGGGTCAGTAGCATTTACAGGGCTTGTTTTGCTCTTGTAGGTTGTGATTGTATTTATGTCTTGCCACATGCGTCGTGGGTTAGTGTTGGTGTTGTAGTGGTGTTCTATCTGAGATTTGTACTGTATCTTGCCAGATTTTATGCCAGCTCTTAATTTTTTCCTAGCCCCTCTCAGTTCTTCCTCATTACCAGATTTGAAGGCTGCATCACGGGCTTTGAGCAGGGAGCAGATCTCAGTGTTCATCCAAGGTTTTTTATTTGGGAGTTTGCATATCTTTTTAACGCTCACCACATCATCAGCACATTTGCTGATGTAGCTAGTGACTGCTGATGCATACATATCAATATCAGTGTGGGATCCATGGGAGGCTGCATCTTTGAACACACTCCAGTCTGTGCACTCAAAACAGTCCTGAAAATGATGTGATGTACAGTGATATAGAAGTGGGTAATGTCAATCCCATTAAACAATGTGCTTATCACGCAAATCCTGCTAAACTAGAAATTAGACATAAGAAAAGTATTATTGGATAATTTTGTGTGGCTCTGGCAGAATTTCTCTGTAAACTGAAGAGTTATAGAGTTGACACGTTGTGTTTCGCCTCTTTTTACACTTGTAAGAACATTCAATGCTAATGCGACATGGAAGATATTATTAATAACCTTTTAAATCTGAAGCTGTTAACTTTACTCCACACCTGCATGTCAAGATCATGGTTTCAAAATAAAAAAAACATCAAACCTTTGATTGGATGAGAACGTCATGATTGTTTCACAAGGATGTGTAACGTGACAATTTGTTAGTTACCATTGGGAGAAAAAAAGTTTATTTTTTATTTATTTGTGGCTGCTGCAGTGTCTTGCAATGGATAGATAGTCAATACTTGCTTTAACGCAAAATTGCTTTATTGTCTGTGGGGGGAAGGGGGAGCTCTCCTTAACAGTTGACACTCCTCCATACGCTTAAGTGAACAATTAATAAAAACACCAATGTTAACATCATAATTACAATTTGTTGAGTATAAAAAGTTCCCTAAAGCTTTCTCAATCAAGAATGAGAATTCATGCAGGGAGCTGTGTAAGCATGTGTAAGCAGCAAAAGATCAGCTAAAGAGGGAAGAAAACACTTTCAGAGAAAACAATGTTTAAGGTGTGAAAAATAAAAACATCCATTCAATTGCAGCCTAAACATTTCGCCACACACCCTGCCCCCGCTGAGATTGGAATATACAAAAACAAAGCACTGAAAGCTGTAGATGATCAGGTGTTTTGCAGACCTAGGGATAGTATGTAATTCTGGCTTTATGAACTGAGACCTGGGATTTGATTAATTCAAAATATTTTTTTACAAATTGCGCCAGGTACTAGATCTTGTTTATATTAAAGTTATATCACTGGGCAGTGGTGGACGGTTAGTGGATAGCATGCTATTTTGTCAGCAACCTGCTAACCTGCTAAACACCTGTAGAAAGCATTATTTTATTTCTGTACGGAATGTGTGTTGCATTTACAAAATTAGTGTTTCAAATGTTTAATTAAGAAGTAAAAAGAACTTACAGCTTACACAAAGACTCAAAGACTCTACGTGCATAAAAAGTGTTTTTAACTGATTTATATACAGTCTTTTCATGTTGATTTAAGTGTCCTTCTTTCAGTTGGATTGCATGATTATTGTTATGATTTCTCTATTATTATCAAATCCATCAACCCGTTCACTTGTGATTATTTTGAAAATATTTTGACATGTTTCTTTTAACTCTGAGTTTTTAATGTCAAAGCTTAACTCGCTCTGAACGAGTTAAGCTTTGATGCAGGACAAATAAATGTATTTCCCACAAGCTATACTTTAGTGGCTTTAAAACTACACAACATCATGCTGTATGCATGTGTCACATCTTTGTTCAAGTTTTAAAGCTACAGTATGGCAAAATGACTGTGAAGAAAAAACAGGACATTTGATTGCTGGTTGCCTTATTTTAAAGAGCAACAGTGACAACAATGCATGCTACTGAAAGTTCATCCCATCCCCTAGCAGAACTGCCTGTTTTATATAACAAAAAGTGGGGTGTAACACTTCTCTATAAATTGAAGTTTGTGAAGAGGGTGACAAATAACCCCGAACAAAATACAATTTTAAAATATAAGCAGTTTGAAATTATTCATTGTTATTAATAAATCACTTAGCTTCAAACATGTTGTGATATTTAGAAATATAAAAAATGGCAATACAGTGTCCATAATATTTGCTATTTTAGTTTTTCAAAGAAATGTTTATATGTTAAAGGAAAGCTCATGCCAGCATCTGGGCTCAAACCCCCCACCTCCTGCACACAAGTCGCATGCCAAAGCCATTACACCAATGCGCCGCTTGCCAGCTTTGCCTATAGCTGAAAAGGGTTGTCCAAATTTTTTCACGTAATCATGGGTGAATGAGTTAAAGTGATGCAGATGTTTACAAAAAAGTGGACCACAGTAATACTTTGAGCTTATAGCCTGTCCAAGGTCTTCATTATTAATATTATTAATTATATATTCTGTATCTAATCACAATTGGAATATTTTAACAAGTGTATGAGGTGATATACAACGTGTCTGCTCTATAACTCTTCAGTGTACAGAATAATTTCCGCAGAGTTACACAACCTCGTCTCAACATAGTTAACAACAGTCACGGGCTTACTTGAAGGTGTAACGCTTCACTGTCATGAAAAAGAATGTCCAAAATATGTTTCCAAAATATTTTAGCTGCTTAGTTACACGACTCCATATTAATATTACTATCAAGTGGTATTAAATCAGTACAACTTTTATTTTTTTACAGTAACAGCAAGTGGTGTTCTTACTACAGTACTTATTCTTAGAAAAGGATAAAACATTTTCAGTTTTTATGAAGTACACAATATAAGCTTAATAATGTTAGAACAAACACGTTAAAACCAGAACCCATGTAAGTTACCAAGTTCAAGGCTTTAATGCATAAAATATTGATGCATAATTAAAATATTTATGATAAAGGTGGAAGGTTGTGTACTTTTTAATGTTAAATGATTAACATGTTGTTATACACAGTTTAAAATTATTAAAAATCTAAAAGCTGTACATGAGATGTTAAGCTTTGTTAGCTCCACCTGGCAGTTTTACAAGGTGCTTCCCGACCTTGAAAATTATCATATTTCAATTTGCATGCGGTATGATGCAGTATGATGTGCCACGCCCACCGCGTTTTGACGCAGTGTACTCCACACATTTTGAATGTCTGGATCTGTAATTCACAACATATGAATCTTTTTACATATTGGAACCCGTGATCAACCGCTAATGGCAAGTAAACTGAATCATAAAGGGGTAATTACTGCTTGTCGCCACATTTCATTTCAGATTGCTGACTTTCAAATCCATGGCACAGTGCTTTATCATGGGCTGCAGCTGGATTCTGGGCTTCTTTCAAGATGTCATGTTCCTCAAATATGCGTTTGTCATCATCAACTCCTTGCAGGGACCTTTTATTTTCCTAGTGCACTGTGTGTTGAGCCAACAGGTAACTGATTGACAGTACAACCTGCCACTACAGAAAAGTTTAATTTACACCTTGTCAATGTAGCTGCACATTTTTGTTTTCCCTAAAAATCACTGCAATTCATTTTGTATGGTCATTTTGTAAGTAATGCGAATTAAATGTATTCTTAGATTTTACAGCTGTTGTCTTTAAAGACTGTACATTGTAAATTCAAATAATGTTCTTACCTCAAAAATACAGTACATAACTTTATATCACAGTCAATATGATTTATTGACACTTTAGTCTTTGTAGTAAACCAATTTATTAGTCTAAGGTAAGGTACACAGCTACAGCTTGTTCATCCTTCTGTATCTGACCTTCCCAAACAAGAGAATGTATGCTTATTTTCTCCATGCAGTGACTTGCTGATCTTCTGTTCGTGTCTCCTCTTTAGTATGAATTGGAATGTCTGTACACACAACCCATTCTTTATAACTGTACACTTGTTTATATATTATGGAGGCTTAAAATTTTTTTAAGGTTTAGCTTCAAAATATAAAATAAATCAGATGATCAGAAGTTGTTCTCACAGAGTTCCTTAATCTTACACTATCTCTCTGACACTATTTGAACAGCCTCTGTCCTTCTGGTTCTATCGATCTGAAAATATTAACTTATTTTCTTAGGGTCACTTCAATGCTGATTAATTAACCACATAACTAGTTGTAATGAAAATGTGAAGATCTTGAGGCCTCAGAATATGATCTAAAAACAGCAAAGCATTTTAAAATGTTATAAGATGGAATCTTTGTGAGAATAAAAAAGTTTTTTATATTTCTACCTCAAGCTTATATACAGTACATTAAGAATGACAATGAAAAAAACAGTTCCACTTTTGTCTGTCCATAGTACCTGTTGTTAAGACACTTTTTCATCCCCAGATAAGAGAAGAGTATAGAAGATGGCTCAGGTGCACACGCAGAGAGAAGGAGAAATCTGAGTCTTCTGGAATTACAATGAGAACGTTTGAAGTAAGTGACACTTTTCAATCCAGAATATACTCTTAAAGGTATTTAAATTTCACATAAAATGTAAAAGTATGTTTTTCATTTCAGATCAGCATTAATCATAGCTCACTGCATTCAGAATATCCATATCATGTATTTTTGCAATACTTGTGGAATAACATACATTATCTCATATGATGTACAGTACCATAGACTTGGAATTCCTCGTTTAATGTTCTGTGTTCTAAGCCAATATTACATATAAACATATATTGTGAATCTATTCGAAGCTACCTGTGCTTTAACATGATCTGTTCCAATCACTCAAGGAAACACCTGACCACTTTGTGTTTTGCTGAAATTCTCAAATTTATGTTCTCTGTTCTTGGGTAACATACTTTTGGGTTAATTTTGTTAAGGTGATAAGCTTAGTATTTAAATTATCCATACAAAGCTAGAGGACTCGATGCATGTTTAATTTGAATATTAACCCCTTCCTTCTTCAATTATCTTATTCTTTATCTCAAGCACACTAATTCTAAAATTAAAATGTATATGGAATATGTTAAAACATGCTTGTAGCACTGAGATTTTTTACTATCATTATCATTTTATGTATTACAGCTATTTTCAATTTGCTATACTTAAACTGAATTTTTCATTTGACTGACTTTGAGGTAGCATGCTATCACTTCAAACTGTCCTTTATCAAATCATTAGAGATGTTTTTAAGCTTAAACACAGCAAGTAACTTTAATTTAATACACAATAAAATTAAATAAAACAAATATTGGAGTAATTCAGCATGTCGGAATTAAAGTTATATTTCAGTCAATGTCAGTCTGGAGAGTGTAGTGTATGAATGAAAAGCTGTAGCTAAGGATAATCCAGCAATAGTAGCCATATCACCCTGCACCTCACAACTGGCAACCCACTGAAGCTAAGCGGGTGTGAGCCTGGTCAGTACCCAGGAGACCTCCTGGGAAAAACTAAAAGTTGCTGCTGGAAGAGGTGTTAGTGGGGCCAGCAGGGGGCGCTCACCCTGCAGTCCAAGTGGGTCCTAATTCCCCAGTATAGTGACGGGGACACTATACTGTAAACAGGCGCCGTCCTTCGGATGAGATGTAAAACCGAGGTCCTGACTCTCTGTGGTCATTAAAAATCCAAGGGTGTTTCTCGAAAAGAGTAGGGGTGTAACCCTGGCGTTCTGGCCAAATTTCCCATTGGCCTTACCAATCATGGCCTCCTAATTATCCCCCTCTATGAATTGGCTTCACTGCTCTGCTCCCCTCCCCACTGATAGCTGATGTGTGGTGAGTGTTCATTGGTGGTGGTGGAGGGGATCCACATTACCTGTAAAGTGCTTTGAGTGGAGTGTCCAGAAAAGCACTATATAAATGTAAGAAATTATTATTATTAATAGCAGCAATATAATTACAGTCAAAGGTAAAAGTAAGAAACAACATCATTTAGAGTAGTGTTTGTTTGAGCAGGTAGTAGAAGATGGTGAAATGTAGAACGGTTGTAGTTGTTACCTAAATGTGATCATAATCTGGTGAGAAAGAAGAGGAAAGGTGAGTGGTAGATGAAGTCAGGATCAGTGTCAGTAGAATGAATTAACTCCAATATAGAATAAAAGGTCCAGTAAATCAACACTGCTCTATAGATACCCTTTTATTATTTATTTACTTCTAGGAAACATCTACAAAAGAACATGAACCAAAATAAATAAAAAAAAGAAAATGTGCTAAGAACACATGAACAGATACAAAACATCAGAAATGCTACTGTCTGTTGGAGAAAATGGAAATGTGTATAAATGTTAAATGTCTGCAAATGCTTTGCTTTTTAATTGTTTAAAATAATGTGCATATTTTTAAATAAAAATATTCTGATACAATAGCGATATTAAAAGGGAAAACTGGTGTGAAACAAAAATCATAGTATATAACTGCTGTTTTGGATATATTTTATCATTGTATTGTTACAGCAATAGGTGACTGGGAAGTGTATCTATGAGTTCAGATAATGTGTGTAACACCTGGCAGTGTAAAGATTTCCAATTTCAAAACAGATAGAATGTTTTCTGAGATGTAGGGGGTCCCAGTCCTGCAATGAAAACAATTGTAACATAAGGAAAGGAGAAGAGAAGGAGGAAGAAGAGGAGAGGAGAAAGATGGTCAGACTACAAGATGTCAGATGAAAGTCCCTAATTCATGATCATCCAGATAAAACCTGAGTGGAGCTAAGATGTAAATTCTGCTAAAGAGAGCTTGCTATACAGTATTCTTAGGGAACTTTTAGGTTTGCTGAGTAAACAATACCTTAGTTAAAGAGTCTTTTCTGCTTGTAGGTGGATATTTAGAATAGAGAGATAGGCTCCCATTTATTTTGTGGCATCCAGGTTTGCTGAGAGAGAAATGTAACTGCAGGTTGAATTGCATTAATTTTAAAAGGCAATATATGTCTTATTTTGGCCACTGTATGCATTATTTAAGAGTTTAATATTTAGTAGCATTTGCAGGTTGAATTGCATTAATTTTAAAAGGCAATATATGTCTTATTTTGGCCACTGTATGCATTATTTAAGAGTTTAATATTTAGTAGCATTTGCAGGTTGAATTGCATTAATTTTAAGAGGCAATATATGTCTTATTTTGGCCACTGTATGCATTATTTAAGAGTTTAATATTTAGTAGCATTTGCAGGTTGAATTGCATTAATTTTAAAAGGCAATATATATCTTATTTTGGCCACTGTATGCATTATTTAAGAATTTAATATTTAATATTAGTCTGGGGTTTTCTGGGTGATTAAGATGTTAGGCCTCAGAAACACCTTGTCTGTATTGTAAATATAACAATTTGTGCATTGTATGTTTTGTTGTATGTAGTGTAGTGCTCATATTGTCATTGCTAATAAACATTTGTTCAGTCAAGTGTGCCTGGATTATTACTCTTTTCACATAGCAGAGAAGAACAAATGCATGTGCCTCTAATTATACCAAATGGTCTGCTACTGTATATTCTGAAGAAATCACTTACAGGTTGAGGGTTATGAATATTTATTTTACTTGTTGACTAAACTACTCAGTCAATTCCTGATATTCATCATTTTCATAACCCGTAATTTGTAACAGTATCATAGTCATATGTTCCACTATGCCGTCATTAAACTTCACTGCCAAAATTCAGTCCTCTCAGTGTAACCATCTTCGCCACAAACAATGTCTTCAATTAACACGTTTGGTCCTAGAATGATACAGCCTAGCAGATCTTATAGGTCACTTTATATTATCATTTCGTAATAGTTTGAAACTTGTGAGTATCGTTTTGAGTATCGTTTTTAGTCAATTATTTTTTTTGGAAAAGGTCGTTTTGGTTGTCATTGAAAGGAACAAGGAATTATAGTTTTGCTTTTGAAATTATTTCTAAACACCCTAAATGATAAAGATCACCTACTTCCGTTTTTTAAAATGAAGTTGTTACAAATGCTCAAAGAAAAATGAGGCTCATGACACTTGCTTTGCAGTGAGACTTTGCTCTGGTTCAAGAATTAGAAATTGTACTGATGCATTTTGACACATTACAGTACATCCATTGCAGCAACTCTGATCATATCATACACTGTGTAGAAACCCTTTGCACTGGCAAAGTGGTTTTATAAGTAAAAAATAAGCAATGTTTTACATCAATTTAATCTTGGGTTATTTTTAAAGTTTGCTCTTATAATTTGGATTATTAATAAATACATATTAATTCCGTTTAATAATTACATGTTCTATAATCATAGTCTTAAAAAAAAGCTTCACATCATATTTTCTTGTCTCTCAGCTACAAACCTCAGCATACAAGTGGCCTTTAGCACAATTCGAATTTCTGAAATTCTGCTACTGTACATTCAGGAACACAGTAGGAGCCTCCACTCTATATAGTTTGACATTATATATGTGTGACCTTCACATACCTCTCTGTGGATCCTTGTACTCTACCTAAGATGTTCTGCATATTGTAACACATACAATATCTGTTCTATATGAAGATAATGCAAATCTGAGGAGGTTGTGTTCTCTCATTTGTTTCTTAATCGGTGGCTAAGGATCTGCCTCTGTGACTGGAAGGTTGCCAGTTCAAATCCCGCGGCCGGCAGAGGAATACTTCTCTGTTGCGCCCCTGAGCAAGGCCCTTAACTCCAACTGCTCCAGGGGCGCCGTACAATGGCAGACCCTGCGCTCTGACCCCAAGCTTCTCTCCCTGTCTGTGTCTCCTTGGAGAAAAGCTGGGGTATGCGAAAAGATGAATTCCTAATGCAAGAAATTGTATAGGGCTAATAAAGAAACATTATCTTATTATTATACATTATTATTTTAAATACTAATGCTACTGCTTTTCTGGCTTTTATTTACTTACTGGTGATTGTGAATATTGTAGCGTTTACAGGTTCTTTTCAGAACAAAGGACCAGTGGAGACACAATTAACAAACCAAGCACTAGCTTTATTCATTAACAACCACACAAAACCAAACACAGGATAGACACACACATGAGGAGACTGACGGAACACGTACACATCTTTAGGGTGGTAATTACTTAACAACACGCTATACTTTTATAAGACTACACAGGGCACTAGAACTACTAGGACATTATTTACACAGGTAGGGTCAGCCACTGGTCATCGTGCTGACCCTCAGACTCTCCCCAGATACCACTCCCAGCATGCCCAGCGGTACTACGAGCGCCTAGGGGCGCTTCCTCCTCACCACCAGGCGAGGGCGTTACAATATGTTTGTGTTATGTTCTATTGATTCTATGTCCATCCTATCCTATTCTATGTGCTCCATTTTGTTCCTTAAAAGACTGATTTTCTAAAACTGTTAAACTTTGTTCTGAAAGAAAATCATCATTACCCAGCTTATCATTACTGTCTAAATGCAATTCTTGGTAATCGAAAAAGGAAGCTGTGGTCATGGGGAAGTTTTCTTTAAATATAGTAAAGACCAAAAACTTACTCAACAGAACTTCTCTGAAAACACATGGCAATGCAAAAATACAGAACATGAAAATTGCTTTGAGTTAATAAAGTTAATTTTTTGTTTCTATCTCTTGGTTACATCTATAGAACCTTGAGTTACTGATGAGAGAAAAGATTGATAAGACGGAAATTTCACAACATACAGTATGGTAATGATATTCACAATCTTGTTGTAATCTTAGGAGTCTTGTCACAATCCATTCCAAACATAAAGGCTTTGGAGGATTATTAATATAGCCAGCAAAAAGGCTAGGCTTAGGTGGCAGGTAAATAAAAGCTGTTACAGATGCAATACACTTACTCTTGATCATCTTAGAATCATTGAGTAAGCTGCAAGTTTTTTTTATACATAGCATTCAGAAATACAATTGAGTATCATTTTGTGGTGTATGCATAGATGAAACTTTTCTAAAATGTACAACAAAGTTAAAGATGATAAAAATCTGTAATCTGTAATCTTTCCACGTGTAACGTCATTAGAAAGTACAATAAGTTCCTGCTTTGTCTAAAGATGGTATCAAAAAAGAAACCTGTGCTTAATGATAATTAAGGGACTTAGAAGAAAATTATTTATGTTGTTTAATTTTAAACACTATGTTATGAACGCAATTGGTGCTTTACAGCCATTGTGCATTACTGAGCTCCGTGTTTCCTCCTTCCCAGTGCTACTGTACCTCCCCCTCTGACACAGCGCAGTGGGCAGCACGCTGTTTTCAGAGCCTCTGATTGGGGAAAAAAGACCTGCTGATCTGTTCTACATACCAGGAAGACAACAGAATATGATTTTTTCTATTCTAAATGTATGTTGTTTTTATGAAATTTGTGTATTTTAAATGTTTAATTAAGAAGTAAAAACCTTACAGCGTAGACAGAGATTCTAAACTGATCACGAGGAAGAAATATCATCCATTTTTTCATGCATAAAAAGTGGTTATTATCTATCGAAACCTGTTTTTATAGCTTTTAAAGTCGTGCAATGTCTAAGTAGGAACACATCGTTATATTTCGTTTTTGATTTATTTTTTTAAAATTAAAATGAAAACATGTGTCCATAGGGGATGGTGGAGTGTCTTTCGCTGGAAGACTCGTCCTGTTCTACTTTGAAAATTTAATTCGGCACAGCCAACACTCCTGCAGAGAGAGATGAAAACCACACAGCGCCAGGCAAATGTACAACATTAATGTAGGGCTTTCGGGCTCACGTGGATTTACGCTCTACAACCTGTGGTACTGCTGTGTACATACAGTATGAACATGAAATATAAAAATTGTCAATATACTGTAGTTTCCATAATATTTGCTATTTTAGTTTTTCAAATAAATGTTTATTTGTTCAAAGAAAACTCATAGCAATTGCTGGATTTGAACACCTGACCTCATGCTTATAAATCACTCACTCAAGATGTCACACCACCAAGGCCAGTCATGTGATACACTGAAACAGCAATACACTTATCAATATAGAAATATAGTTATACCATAATTAATTTATTTAGATACGCAAATCCATATTATATTCCCTATTAATCAAATTATAAAAGTATGCTTTTGTTTAATCCGATAACGAAAATTCACAGAAAAGGTTAAAACTACCAGTTTTTCACAAAGTGTATAAACGTACAGTAATATGGTCAGAAGGAGCAGGTAAAAACGTTTCAAAATAACCACATGTACTGTAAGACTTTGATGCTTAAAATGTTTAGGGAGAAATGATATACTGGTATGTACTTTTCTTTAAAATACCAGGACCAGCCATATACAGTACAGTTTACATACAGTTTACATACAATATGTTTATGTTCCTAAATTAATATATTTTATGAGCATGGTGATTCTCAAGACTTACTTGGTATGATTGGAAACGAATCTGTGATCGGATCAACGAAATGCTGTGGTGTTACCTTTTGTCAATGAAAAAATAAAGTATTTTTGTTTACAAAGACGGTTACAAAGAATGTGGACCAGGGTAATACTCTGAGTTTACAGCTTGTCCAAGGTCATTCATTATTAATACTATTAGTAATATCTTCGGTAAAGACTTTGATGCATAAAATATTCCTGCATAATTAAAATATTTATGATAAAGGTGGTAGGCTGTGTACTTTTGTCCAACTGGGCAATCTTGCTTTCATAAAATATACCAACTTTTTTATGTATAATGATTAACATGCTGTAATACACAGTTTAAATTTAAAAGTCTAAAGAGTATACAACTTAAATTCTTAATTGGATAAACATTGCCCCTCAGCAGTGATCGGGATTCAAAACGGGATGTTTTCTGATGACAGCTCAAATGCTGTACAGGAGAGGTTAAGCTTTATAAGCTCCACCTGCTGGTTTTACAAGGTGATTATGGATACAATTAACTTAATCTAATTTTCATACGGTATGATGTGGTATACTGCGACATGCCCACTGTGTTATACTGCAGCATACCCCGCTGCATCTGTATAAAAATGATATTCAAAATGAAGACAAGTGCTTGAAGCTATTAACATATAGGCCAAAGGTCAGCATCTCGGATGCTGTATTTGTTTCTGGCTTTTATTCCATCACAGATCTTAAGTTCTTAATTGAAATGATTAAGTATATAAAAAGTTGAGTCATTTAGCTTTAACTAATTGCTAAATAAAAAGTGCCTCTTGTATGATGAGGGCTGAAGTTTACTGTCCCTCACTGTTACTGTTCCAGACAGTGTGGGGAAGCAACTAAATAACATCAAACAGAATGATTGAATATCTAGCTAAAGTAAAATTTAAATCAATAGAATGATGTTAAAACTGTACATTGTACTATACAGTCTTCATCTGGAAAGCAGTTTTTTTGTTACCATGATAAGGGTATTATATTTGTACAGCCCTCTGAACAACAGTTAGGACAATTAGATTAGTTTAATTTTTTTAGATATGATTCTTTAGTTTGAAACAAATATGCAAAGACAGATGGAAGTGAATCATTTTATCAGAAAACAGAGACTATTATGTTTTCACAAAGAGGAAAACTTTTTTTTCTTTTTTTTATTTCAGTGCCTGCTTCTAAGTAATTGTAATTACTAAGTAATATAAATAACTCTTTCTTTTTTCTTTAGTGTTTCAGTGCCTGAGATGTTGTTGAATTCTTCACTTGAGTGACGTTTCCAATTATTTTCTTAGAAATATTTCATCCATTAACAGTTCATTTGTTTATTTTAGCCTCCTTTACAATATGATTTTCCATTTCTCTTTTGGCATTTTCTAATTTCTGCTTCCAGGAGTAAAGGGAAAGAGATATTGGTGGGACTGACGTCCAGGACACTTTACAAGCAGGGAAGGGTAGCACATGTTGCCGTGGCTGAGGTGCAGACGATATGATGTTGGAAATTGAGGAAGAGTGTAGAAATTGAGGAAGATTGTTTGTGTGGAGGGGCAGAGCAGATTGCAGCCTAACAGCCTAACATTATGCTAAATAGGATCCCATAGGAGAGTAATTCGATCACTGCTGTTGTCCAGGAAACCTTTGAGTTCAAGGAGTATTTCACATGAAGGAAATATTCATTTAATACAGGTACATCAGTCATTTTACTTTCAACATTTACTGTAGATCTTTCCAATTACTATCCCTTATACATTTTACTTCATTCTTTTCTGTTCTTTTGCTGTTTTCATTTATATAGGTATTTTAACAATGGGTTTGGTTCAATATCCATTTTTTATTAAAGAGAAACTTATTCTTGAAGATCTCTCTATTGTCTCTTTTTGTCTTATTTCTTCCTACATTTTCTTGCTTCTTTTTAAAGGCAGTGTTGATAACTTTTAAACATGAACTGGCTGAGTAATTTCTGAGGAAGTTCCATACACAACATTTTCAAACTACCTATGTTGATCTAACTTTGGTCTGTTTTATTAAGTGCTTAGATGTGGAACAACATTAGCACACTCATAATGATCATATCCAGCTATTCAGGTGTTGGGAGAATCACATTTTAAAATGGATGCTAATCAACGAACAAACCATGTTCCACAGATGAGGCTTTGGAGCATCTGCATATCTTTCGCTCTTCGCACTTTAGCTTTCCATCACTTTGGTTAAAGTTTGTATGCACAGATGCAGCCATTTAAAATGCACAGTACAACCCAATACCGTGTGAAATTATCTAAGGTTAACTGCGTTGTACTGCAGTATGTGATTGGCTGGCCAAAATGACTGACAGGGGCACTAGTGGTGCATTGGTTGTTAATGAAATGATTTAATCATTTAATTTCTTTACTGTGCATGTTTTAATCCGCTTAGTATTGAATATTAATATGGAATTGTACAACTTAAAGGGAAATTTTAATAGCTGAGCATAAAAAGAAGAGGAGCATAACACGTCTGAAGGTCATAAACGATAATAATTTACGAACATAAACATATTATGTAAACTGTATATGGCTGGTATTGGTAGATTAAATAAAAATTACATATCGGTATTCCACTTTCTTCCTAAACATTTTAAGCATTAAAGTCTTTCATTCGGTTACATACTGTGGTTATTTTGAAAACGTTTTTACGTGCTCCTTCTGTCCATATTAAGTTTATATACGTTATAAAAAGTTATAATGTTTTAACCTTTTCTATGAATATTTGTGCTCATTATCACAGTAAAAGAAACGCATACCTTTTAGAATTTGATTAATAGGGAATATAATATGGAATCGCATATCTAAAGAAATTAATGACAATATAATTATATTCATATAGCTCTAATTATCACAGTTGTACACTTTCTTTGTAAACATCTGCATCAATTTGACTCATTCCCCAGCGATTACTTGGAAACTTTTTGCCTACCCTGCTCAGTTAGAGCGTAAGTTGGCAAGCAGCACATTGGTGTAATGGCTTAGGGACCTGACTTGCATGCCGGAGGCGGGGGGTTCAAACCCAGCTTTTGCCATGAGTTTTCTTTTAACAAAAAAACATTTCTTTGAAAAAATTCAATTGTAGATAATTTCGACACTATATTGAATTTGTTGGTATTTCTAAATATCACAACATGTTCAAAGTTAAGGGACTGAAGTGATTAACCTTTTCTATGAATATAGACTCATTATAGCAGTAACAAACCTCATACTTTTTAGAATATAATATGGAGTTGCTTATCTAAAGAAATTAATAGCGATATTAATGTAAGGATCTAAATATATGTATTTAAATAGCTGATTGTATTATTGTAATCCACTTTCTTTATAAAACGTTTTATTTTTAATTCGACTCCTTCACGCATGATGCAGTATTATGTACACTATATTAATGTTTTTTTGTATATATATTATAACATATTCAATATTAAGTTATATTGATAATGAAATAAAAATGTGAATTAGCAAATGTGAATACTGTTAATTGTTCAACCGGTTTAATTCAAAACACTTTATTCAGTGGGGCAATTTGAGAGATGCCTCAATCCTTAAAATAAAATCGCATATATTGTAATTAGAATCGAGAATAAAATAAGCAGTATATAAAATACCACTGAAACTATAATAATGTGTCTGGTTATTATTAACAGTATTAATTTAATAATAATAATTTCAAACTTCTTTTATCATTTTCAGTCATTTTTTTCTTCAGTTTTCATAAGCTTCGCTAATTAAAATACCTATTTATGAGACACGATGTTTCAGATGTCAATAACTTTGTTAACAAATGACACAGAGCCTGCAACCTACAGGTTTAAAGATCGCGCGTTTTGAAAAATTTCACAGCTTTTATTTAAACAAAATTCGCACTGTGATAAATTGTTGCACTTCTACATCTTGTAAAAACATTAATATACATATGTCATATCTGACTATCAAAAAACCAGGGTTATCTTTTTTTCTGTCTCTCCCTACTCTCTCTCAAGCGTTGCAATTGGGACTTTCTGTTCTGTAAGCTGCTACCAACAGGATCTACGGGATAGCTCATATTTCAGCTTCTGAATGAATTTATTGAAGAGAATGGCATCGACTAGATAAAATGCATCAGAGTTTGTACAGATGATGCTAGAGTGATGACAAGCCGACACAGCGGTCTAGTTGCACGAATTAAAGAGGTCGCTCAAGATATGAAGAGGCCTGATTATTTAAAATCTGTTAGACTCTGTTGTGAATTGTATCAAGGCTAGACCAATGAATTCACATCTGCACAGCCCTCTCACTGAAATGGTGCTTTTTTGTATTGTTTATTTTTAATTGTTGTTTCTGTTTTCATTATGTAAAAGTGCTTTGAGAAGGCACCTTTAAAGGCACTATATCAAATAAAAATTATTTTATATTTATTATATGTGTATGTGAGTGTGTGCATGCACGCAAACTCATGTTGGTCAGTGAGATTTTCTTGGTTTCCTATGAGAAGATGACTTGCAGGTAGTACTTGGATGCTTTGGTTTGATCAGGGGTGGTACTTGGTCCAAAATGTTTGATAACCACTGATCAAAACCATTTTTTACAGCTTTTAAAGTCACGCAATGTTTGAGTTAGGCAGGGACACATTATTGTATCTTATTTTTTATTTAATTTTTTAAAATAAAAAAAAACATTTTCCCATCTTGCTGATAGGCTGTTCTCTGATTACTGCAATTGTAAAAAAAACATTCCCTCTTCCCTTGTTTAACTAAAAGATTTCTTTTAAGAAATGCTTAAACACAAAACCATCATGTGTCGATTTAAGTGTCCTTCTTTCAGTTGGGTATGTATGATTAGCATACCCAAGGGGTCATTGTTATGATTTCTCTATTATTATAAAATCCCTAAACTTGTTCACTTGTGGTTATTTTGGAATAATTTTGACATGTTTATTTTAATTACATTGCTGTCAATATAGTAGCAATAAAAAAATGAAATACTTGGTGTTTGTAATGCAGGGCGCCCTGAACAGGTTAAACTTTGATGCAGGACAAATAAATGTATTTCCTACAAGCTATACTGTAGTGGCTTTAAAACTATACAATGTTGAGCTGTATGCTGGTAGCACATCTTTGTTCAAGTTTTAAAACTACAGTTTGGAAAAACGAGTGTTAAGAAAAAACAGGAAGTTTGATTGCTGGTTGCCTTATGTTAAAGAGTAACAATGACAACAAAGCATACTACTGAAAATCCTTTCCCATCCCCCGAGCAGAACTGTCTATTTTACATATCAAACAGTGTAACACTCTTCTATAAATTGAAGGTTGTGAAAACTGAATGAAAAATCATCCCCTACAAAATACAATTTTAAAATACAAGCAGTTTCAAATTATTCATTGTTATTAATAACTCACTTAGCTTTGAACATGTTGTGATATTTAGAAATATCAAAAATCTCAATATAATGTCCATAATATTTGCTATTTTAGTTTGTCAAAGAAATGTTTATTTGTTAAAAGAAAACTCATGGCAACAGCTGGGTTCAAACCCCTGACCATTACCAAAATAAGAACAATACAAGCTTTTTTAAAAAAATGAATGTCAAAATGTTTCCAAAATATGTTTCCAAAATATTTTAGCTGCTTAGTTACATGACTCCATATTAATATTACTATCAAATGGTATTAAATCAGTACAACTTTTATTTTTTTTACAGTAACAGCAAGTGGTGTTCTTCTACAGGACGTATTCTAAGAAAAGGATAAAACTATCATTTTTTATGAAGTACAAAATATAAGCTTAATAATGTTAGAACAAAGGAACAAGTAATAGGTTTAGTCCATGCTGAAAAAAAGAAGTGTGAGAAAGACAAGGCAGTAAGCAAAGGTAATGTAGTGGGAAAACAAAGGCTAGGAGAGAGGAGGAGTGAGAGGCGGGAGCAGGGGACAGAAAGAGGGGCCAATCAAGAGGTGTGAAGTCAGAATAGTTGTAGAGAGGTGTGAAATGAAACTTCCAATGAATGGAGAAAATTTAGAAGAAAAGTAGTCTGTTGTTAAGAAAAGGGGGAAGGTGTGATCCTGGCTGCAGGATAATTTTGGTTTCTGTAGTCTTTCTGATGTATGAGTTCGGAAAACCATCTTTGAGAACACAGACGGAGAGATTAGAGTGGTCATGGCCGTCAGAGGTGAAATGAGAAACAATGGGCTTGGAGAGATCTTTAATCTTCACAGCCCTGACATGTTCTCTGAAGCGATCTCCGAGTCTCCTTATTTTTTATAAATATTTATGGTACGTTGTGTACTTTTGTCCAACTGAGCAATCTTGCTTTTATGAAATATACCGACTTTTTAATGCTTAATGATTAACATGCTGTAATACACAATTTAAAATTATTAAAAGTCTACAGAGTATACAACTTAAATTCTTAATTGGAAAAAGACTGTCCCTCAGCAGTGACCGGGATTCAAAACTGGGCATTTTCTGGTGACAGCTCAAATGCTTTATTAGCTCCACCTGGAGGTTTTACAAGGTGCTTCCGGATACTATTATTATATTTTAATTTACATGTGCCTACCGCGTTTTAACGCAGTGTACTCTGTGCATTTTAAATGGCTGGATCTGTACGTCAAAAAAACATTATTTGTACTTCTAAGTAAAATTTAAAAAATGTTTGATCTAGGCATGTATGAGTGCCTATTGAATTGGATCACTCCATCTTTATTAATGTTTTAACTAATAAGGCGGCAGAACTATCAAATATATAGCTTACAGAAAACAGCCAGAGAACATAGCCCTAGCTGTAGTCAAACAGGCATGGGTTGAAGCCAGAAAAAACTATGTAAACACAAGGGAAATCCAAAGGAGTAATCAGGCAAGAGAGAAGTCAGTAGCATAGGAGAGAATTCACATGGTTAAAACGGTACGGTTCAAATATGGGTAGACACTAAGAAAAACACAAAAGTGATTCAGGAACCATGGTTGAGAGAAAAATTGATGAGCCAAACCAAAGAAGTCAAGTAGCACGAGTGAGAAAACGCTGAGAGTTCCAACACTAAGCAGGGAAGCACTGTCAAAACCAGTTTAAATATCATTAGGGAACAAGGTAAGTGCTGATTTAATTGTACTGTACTGTACTGTACTGAAAACAGGTGCTGTCCTTTGGATGAGATGTAAAACTGAGGTCCTGACTCTCTATGGTCATTAAAAATCCCAGGGCGTTTCTCAAAAAGAGTAGGGGTGTAACCCCGGTATCCTGGCCAAATTTCCCATTGGCCCTTACCAATCATGGCCTCCTAATAATCCCTATGGATTGTTCGAATTGGCTACATTACTTTACTCTCCTCCCCACTGATAGCTGATGTGTGGTTAGCGTTCTGGCGCACTATGGCTGCCGTTGCATCATCCAGGTGCAAGGGAGTCCCCATTACCTGTAAAGCGCTTTGAGTGGAGTGTCCAGAAAAGCACTATATAAGTGTAAGCATTTATTATTATTATTTATTAATTGTACTTCTGTGTAAAATCTACAGCACAAACAGGAGTTTTAATGTATTGTGAAATTATTTGGGTGTAGGCAGTGGAAATAGGCGTAGACACAGTTCTCTGACTTGGTATAATTGTGTTCTTCTGGAGAATAGCCTTATTCCATGCCATACCCAGTTAAAGAGTTTGATTACATTCTGTCTACGCAAAGGACAGAAGAACACAGAAACTAAGAAATTTTAAAAAAGGAGGCCATTTGATACATCTAGCTGACTTGGTTGCTAGTAGATATTAGTCTCTTGATTGATGAAAACATTTTGTTCCTCAAAAACTGTTCATAAAGTGGACATTTGTCAACCAAAAACAATACTCTACCTGTTAAATCTTCCAATTCATGACTGAGGTTTAGAAAATCACTCAGTATTAATTTTACCTTAACAGAGCCCTGAATTGACAAAGTTGAAATACTTGTCTGTCGCTTGTATTTGTTAATTACCCTATTACATTAAGTAGAGTTAGTTGGATAAATAGATAAGATGCGAAAAAAGTCAAACAATGCAGACACAATAAGGACCTGTGTTTTGGGAGATCACGCTACAAGAATGACATCCACCATTTGACTATGAAGAATGCAACTATGAAAACAGATTTGAAAAAAGCATGCACTGTTATAGTGAAAACAAATACATTTTTTGTAAATCAAGGGATGGGCACAATGGTTCTGTATGAAGTGTACAGGGCGAGTTTGTTCTGAAACTCTCAGAGCAGGACGTGCAGAAGACTCTGAGCAGGGTGAAAATCCGTAAGGCTGCAGGGCCTGATGGGATACCACCTCGTGTCCTGAGGACATGTGCAGCCCAGCTGACCACAGTGTTTACGGACATCTTTAACTCCTCCCTGTCACAGTCTATGGTCCCCACCTGCTTTAAAAAAAACACTATTGTTCCACTCCCCAAAAAGGCAAAAGTGACATGCCTGAATGATTACCGCCCAGTAGCATTAACATCTGTGGCGATGAAATGCCTGGAGAAGCTGGTGTTCTCACACATCGACTCCTTCATCACAGAGTCCCTGGACCCCTCGCAGTTTGCCTACCAGAACAACAGATCAGTGGATGATGCTGTCTACCTGGCTCTGCATACAGCCTTGGAACATCTGGACACTAAGAACTCGTATGTGAGAATGCTGTTTGTGGACTACAGTTCAGCATTCAATTCCATCATACCCAGTCAACTGGTAACAAAGCTCAGGGGATTAGGTCTGTGCAGCTCTGTCTGCAACTGGTTGCTGGACTTTCTTATCGAGAGACCACAGGTGGTGCGGATAGGCAATAAAACATCAACACCACTCACCCTGAGCACTGGAACCCCACAAGGCTGCTGTCTGAGTCCAAGGTTGTCCATCCTGTTCACTCACAACTGCACAGCAAGACAAAGCAACAACTTCATCATTAAGTTTGCAGATGACACCACTATAATAGGACTGATCAGTGATGATGATCAGTCCACTTACAGGGATGAAGTCGTACAGCTGCTTAGGTGGTGTCATAGCAATAACCTGGACTTGAACGTAAAGAAAACGAAAGAGCTAATAGCGGACTTTCGGAGACACAGGCCACACACTCACAGCCCACTCAGTATTGATGGAACGGAAGTGGAAACAGTCACCAGCTTTAGGTTTTTGGGAATTCACATCTCTAAAGATCTTACCTGGACACCATCGAGAGGATCCTCACCAACGCGATCACCGTGTGGTATGGCAACACCTCTTCACGAGAAAGAAAGGCACTGCAGAGAATGGTCAATATGGCCCAGAAGATCATCTGCTGCGGTCTCACTGAGATTAAACAGCTCTATAAAGACCGCTGCCGTGGTAGAATTCTGGCCATCACAGAGGACAGTCACCACCCCGGGCATGAGCTCTGAACCCCACTGCCCTCAGGCAAAAGATATAAGAGCATACGGACACTTACCACTAGATTCTTCAATAGCTTCTATCCACAAGCAGTGAGATTGGCGAACACATTTAGCCATCCCCCTCGGAACACACCTACACCATCACCATCTACCTCATTATGATTTCTTATTTATTGCACATCTCTAGTCATTGTTTACATGTCTGTATTGTTTACATTCAAACTGTCTACATGTTTACTTGTACATTGTCTACTGTTTGTTTGTATATTGTCTTGATGCACTGTTTGCACTTTGTTATGTTTTTTACACTTTGTTTACAATCGAGAGACTTTCTGTAAGTAATAATTCCATTGTACCAGTACCAGTTACATATGGCAATAAAGTTCAAGTTCAAGTTCATGATATAATCGAGCCAGCTTTATAGAATTATATTGGCTTATCAACTTTGACAACAACAACTCATCTTCTCCCTCAATCCCCAAGACTGGCCAGATCACCACTACTAAATACCTGCTTCGTGAACAATAAGGCTCTTCTTATATGTGACTTTATCACAGAAAAAAACAAAAACTTGACTCTCTGTGCTTAACCAAAACCTGGCACAAACAAAATGATGGTCTCCTGTTCAACCAACTAGTCCCTCTGGGGTAAGAGTTGTTTGACCTCCCTTGTCTTTCAGGCAGAGGTGGGGGCATCACTGTTATTTACAATCTTCTTTACAATTTAAATCCTGTTACTGTACCTCTTCTCTCTTCTTTTGAATGTCTTGTTTTTAATGTCTCTGTTCCCCACTCTACCATCATTGCCACAGTTTATAGACCACCCAAACCTATTGAAGCCTTTTTAGGTGAGTTTGCTGATTTACATTTATTTTTATGCCTCAGATTTAAGAGGATCTCTATTCTTGGGGACACACCCTAGATTTAATCATTGTAAATGGGTTTTTTGTTTCCCATTTCTCTTCCCTTGAACTAGGCCTCTCTGACAACTTAGCAATTCTTTTCAATCTGGAATTACTTGTTTCTAACAATTCCCCCTCACCCTCTGTAAATGTCTGCAACTGGCGATCACTTGATCAGCCTAGGTTCACAAATTATGTTTGATTCCTCCTTATCTTGCTCCTCTTTCTCTGACCCTCTAGAGGACAAAATACATGTACTTAATAACACTCTTTTATCTACCACAGTCTTTGTGAAGACTTGACCTGGAATGAAATTTCACGCCTATAATAAAAAATCATAAAAATATTGAAAATAATAAGAATAAAAACCATAAATAGACACTGCTATAGAGCCTTTATCTGCTGTTATGCAATGAAAAAAAACCTCAGAGTTGCCTTCTGGTGTGAAAAAAGGAGCACTGATAAGAAACTGATAAAAAACTGATTGATTCCCCCTTCTGAGTCAATGATTGACAGCTAAAAGGCAGGCGGAATACAGCCTGAGGCTTCCCGAGGAAGTCTTACCCCCTAAGGGCTCTGAATGGCTGAAAATACAATGAATGACGACACCTTTTACCAATCAGATTGCCTTATTTCTCGTGGTCCTGCTTCAAACATTTACTACCATTCACTAGGAATGACAGCAGCCGAAAGCTTGGGAGAAATTAGAATCGTTTATTGCGATGTGGAGATTTGGCGTTACCCGCTTTGCTGAGGGCCAACCTCCCGGCCATTGGACGGGGAGGATAGGACCCCCATACGACCAATTAGGTAGCTGCAAAGGTGGAGAGGGGGTGGAGGAGGGATGCAGAAAACGAACGAGGAAGAGGAGAGGGTGACGTTTGATATTTATGGAGACCGGTTGCTGATGTCAAGATTAGTGAGAATTGCAGCAGCTGTGTCGAATGAGCGCGGCTGCCTTCATTCCTCCCAAACTTTCATTAAAAACTCAATTTTACAACAAAGCCAATAACGGTGAATAGCCACCAGGTCTGGAGATAAGCTAGTCTGGGCTACTGTGGATATATATCATGCTTCAGAATAAGGTAAAAACATGGGATATATATATATATATTTGGCTGGTTTTTGCTTTTGTGGTCTTGTTTTGCTGGCTTATTGATTGCCTTATCAATGCATATTGGAAGCTTGGAAGTGCATCATCAGATAAAAGACTTTGTGATCGATTGTCTTGTTTTTTTAAAAAAAAACACGTTCTGTAGTGGTTTTGTTGGTAAAAATGTATGATATTGACATGCTGTGCTGGCTAAGTGTTTTTATTGGGGTTCGTGCTAGTTCATTAATTTATTGGTTTATAGCACAATAGTGTCACAGCTGTGGAAACAAACTTTATTGTTTTGTTGTGATGATATTGGAGAATACTTGCATGTGAAAAGATTTGTGGAGTGGTTTGAAAAACAAGTTGTTTATCTTGTGTGAACATTAAGTAGAGGCTGGTAAGACTGGCGTGGTCGCCGGCGACCACGATCCGGACAAAGAGGTTCTTCACATCTTGTATCTTTCAATGCCTAAGAACATCTTTGTTAATCCTTAATTAATACTTTGTTCATTTTCAATAAACTATGAATCCTTGTCAGTTCATTATTAATAGAGCATTTATAAACCCTTAATATCACAACCTTATTGTGAAGTGCTACCGCTAAATCAATATAGTATATAGAGGTAAGGATTGTTGTCCTCTCCGGAGTTCTTCCCATTTCATACAAGGCCCTCTATAATTCTGTCAGTGTTTATTGGGTTCGTGGTCACTTCTCTGACCAATGTCATTTGTTCCAATTTACTTAATTTTGGGATGAGCAGGGCATACAGTAATTTTCATTTCCTAATGAAGGAACTGATACACACCCGGGAACTTTCAACATCCTAGAAATGTTTTTATACCCTTTCCAAGATTTATGCCCCCTCAAGTTTGATCAGAGAGCTTTGTGGGACGGACCTTATATATTATATATAACTGGACACAGGAGAACTCATTTTGGAATAATCGCACAAGGACATTAGATTAATCTGGGCTACATTTGGTGTATTATAGTAAAGGAGTCAGGATATCAAAGATTTCGTATCTAAAAACTTTCATTCCACTTTGACATTATATAGTAATTTGTGTGAAACAAAGTATAATCATTATCATTATTTACAATATTAATGTATTAATAATTTCTAACTGCTTGTATTTTGTTCAGGGTGATTTGTCACTGTTTTCACAACCTTCTCTTTCTTATTAAAATGACTATTCTTGAGACACGGTATTTCAGATGTCAATAACCTTGCAAATGAATGACACAGAGCCTTCAAAACACAGGCATTTTAAAGATTAATTTAAATTAATGAACCTGCAACCTACAGATTTAAAGATCGTGATTTGTGAAAAATTTCACAACTTTTATTTAAACAACATCTAGTACCTGGTTCCATTTTTAGAAACCTTATTTTGAATAAAGCAGAATTACTGTTCATATGTATGCAAAGCACCTGACAATCTAAAGCAGAATAACACAAACCTCTCTTAAACTTGAGAAAATCTTTCTGTATTTTCTGTTTCTACTCAGATTAGAGTAATGCAATTATTTTGTCAGGAAGAAAGATGTTTTGTGCACAACAGCTTTTTCACCACAGCAACCATTATGTTATATTTTTTACACATCACTCAAAGAGTTCTGAAGTATCTCAAATACGTAACAAATTAAACATAATACTGTAAGTCTTACCCCTTCTTTAACAAAGCCTGTATTAAAATGATACTGTAACCACACAGTACTGTAGATCATTTTCTTTGACTCCTAAGTTCCTTGATTATCATAAGCATAGGTTTCTCAGCACTCAGGCTACTTTTTGATACCATTGTTAGACAAAGCAGGAACTTATTGTACTTTCTAATGACATTACAGGTGGAAAGATTACAGATTTTAATCGTCTTTAATTTTGTTATACATTTTACAAAAGTTTCATCTATACATACACCACAAAACTATTCTTGATTGTATTTCTGAGTGCTATGTTACACTTACTTCATTGTTTTAATTACATCTAACTAAGAAAGTTAGGTGTTAGTATAAACTATTTAGTAATCAATAATATTAAATTAAGCACTGTAATAAATTGTGCTAATAATAAATGCTATTCTACTCTGAGAATGTAGGGGGGAGGAAAAATGCCCATGGTCTTTTCAATGATAAACTTGTGTTAACAAAAACTACAGTATGCTTAAGAGTTGTTAAATCGATTTTTATTTATTTTTTTAGCCTGCTAGAGCACCACAATTCACATTCAACCACATCACAAATCACAGATCAGTTCCAGTGTGTGAGATCCTGGTGTTTGATCTGTACTTGATCTTTGATCTGAGCTTTAACAGAGAGCTTATCTCAATATATTAATATCGAGTGGTATTAAATGCAACTGTTTTTGTATAGATAATACTTTTCTAAAAGTTTTTACAAATAAAAATGATTACAATTGGCATGCCTGTAGATTTTTCACGAAACCTCCTAGAGTTACGAAAACACTTGCTGTGTGTACAGAGTACACAGCCTTCACTATGTCGTTTTTAAGCAATTTTGTTTTACCACGCTTGAATATTCCTCTGTCCATATCTTTGGAAGGAACACAGAAAGCCTTCAAACCAAATTCATTTTTTTTAAAGACCACAACATGTGAAAATCTTCACAGCCTCCACATAAAACTATCAGTGAGCTAATTCTCTTTTTTTCATCGATGCGTAATTACGCATTAACTGGAACCCGGGGACCGCTGTGTACACATGTTCACAATGCGATAAATACTACTCAATATCACCATAGGAAGCAGAACAGAGCAGCCTGAAACGGCCGAAATGTTGTGTTGTCTTAATTCTCTTTTCAGCATGGAATAAACCTATTACTTGTTCCTTTGCAGCCTACACATGCTGTACGTGGCTACCCACCTGTATTATACCTATTTCTCTCAGTAGTTTGAACTAAGTGTAAAGTGCTATGAGGAAAAAAAGTCCCAGCGGGAGCACATCTGCAATAGAAAGCAACTGGTTTGACGTGTACAGTAAAACGTGACATCTCTGGAGTGTTGAGTATATATCCAACAGTGTAAGTTAATTTGCAAGGCTGTTAAGATTGATTGAGTTACTGTAACAGTCCGGGTGTGACGAGTTTCTACTTTCCCCTGACTGTCCGGGTGTGGCAAGTTTCTACTGTCCCCTGACTGTCTTGGCCGAAAAGAACCTGTCTTTCATTGGAAGACAATGAACCTATTCTACTCGTACATGAGAATATAATATAAATACACCAAGGGATTGGGCTGAGTTCACATTACAAAAAAATCTGCGAGCCTGCACTACAGCAACCATAGTATTGAGACAAAGACTTTTTACGGGAAGAGACATAGTTCTTCAGCTGCCTGTGTGCGTTGAACAAGAGAGTGTAGCGTTACTTTTTGGCAATGAAAAAGTGTGTGTGTGTACTCAGCTGTACTGAAAAATAAAGCACAGTTTTTCATTCAACGAGTGCCTGAGTCATTGTGTCCGTGCTATATAATAATGCCACGATATTATAAACGCCCCTTAGGCTGGGCAATCAAATTTTTTATTAAAAAAGAAATATAAAAAATGAGATGTAATGATGTGTTCCTGCTTAAATTAGAAATTGCATGACTTTAAAAGCAATTAAAACAGGTTTAGATAGTTAATAACCACTTTTTGTGCACGAAAAACGGGTGATTTTTCTTCCTCGTCATCAGATCTTTCTTGGAAAAATGTCGCGATTCAGGTACAGAAGGGTTAAAAAGAAAGTCAGACAGGCAGGGGGAAGGGTGAGTTGTGAAACTGTTACCTGTCCTGGATAAAGCGGTTAGAAAATAGGTGGATTTACACCAGTGAAAAAAGTTCCAATTTTAATGCAATACGGAAGACATTATTCATAAAAAATGATCTTGTACAGTCTGTAAACTGAAAATTTACAAAGGAGACACGTTGAGTATCGCTTCTTTTTACACTTGGAAGAACATTCCAATGTTAATGCAACACTGAAGATATTATTTATAACCTTTTAAATCTGAAGGAAGATCTAAAGGGATCCACATGGTTCAGGTTCCTGCTACTACAGCGATCCAGAGGGAAAGATGGTGACGTCACCGCACAGGCGAGCAGACACGCCCTCTAATGTCAGGCGTATGCGTTAAATATATTTAGATCTTTGAATTAATATTGTTATTGATTTCTTTAGCCTCACAAAATTGTCCAATAATACTCTTCTTGTGTCTAATTTTTAGTTAAGCAGGTTTTCAGCTACAGACCATAAAAAACAGGATTCACTTTTTTCACATATTGATGATAACGATATCAGTAGCAGATTGAAACTATTCGTTGTTATTAATAAATGACTTAGATTCGAACATGCTGTGATATTTAGAAATATAAAAAAGTCAATAGAGTGTCCATAATATTGCAATTTTGCTATTGCTATTTTAGTTTTTCAAAGAAATGTTTATTTGTTAAAAGAAAATTTGTAGCGATAGCTGGATTTGAACACCCAAACTCACACTTATAAATCAGTCACTTAAGCCATCACACCATACTGTATATAGCTGGTAGTGGTAGCATAAGAAATACACAACAGTATTCTACTTTCTTCATAAACATTTTATTCATAAAAGCCTTTGACATGTTTGTTCTGACTATATATAGTTTTTATATTTTATAAAAAGCTATGATGTTTTCACCTTTTCTGTGAATACTTGCTGTTATGTCACAGACAGCGTCCGTTTGGGGTTTACGATGCCGTAACGCTTTTGGTTTGGGGGTTACCACTTTACAGCATTGAGGTGCCTTGGCGGGTTTTGCAGTTCTGTGTCAGTTATGAGTTATGCACAATAAAGAGCAGACATCTGCGAAATCTGTCCACATCAGTATCTGATTTTACACGGTGTAACATTGGTGACAAAGATGGAGCTTTAACTCTCATCACCTCCCCTGTTCCTCACTTTACCTGGCCACAGCTGCCTTGTCCTCTACACTAGCGTGCTCCCCTGCTCCTTCTCCCGCATTTGCCACCGGCCATGTGGAGTGGCCTCAGCGGCCGGGCAGCCCAGACTCGCTCACACAAGTCTCCTCACAGACACTGTGGGAATTGTGGTCCACCTTCTCATAATCACTTTGCCAAGATTGGCCATTCGTTGCCAGCCCCCCGCAACACTCGCCGCCCTCTGCTCCCACCACAGTTCACACAGTGAATGCAGTGCCTAGAGCTTTCAAAATGTGCACTGTTGAGCTAGACTGTGTATGTATTCCTCTGAGGCAGGACACTTTTTCTCTCACCAGCCTCTCTCAGCACCATCTACCATCTTGTGTGGTTATGGCAGTTCTAAAATTGATATTGTGGGCTCACTCAGCTTACTATGGCTCCAGGTCTCTCTCTGCCTTCAATTTCCATGACCATATGCAAATTAAATTATGTTAATAATATCCGGAATCACCTTGTAAAACCGCCAGGAGGAACTAATAAAGCTTAACCTCTCATGTACAGCATTTGAGCTTTAAATTTAAACTGTGTATTACAGCATGTTCATCATCATACATTAAAGAGTTGGTTTATTTAATGAAAGCAAGATTGCTCAGTTGGGCAAAAGTACACAACCTACCTTTATCATAAATATTTTAATAATGCAGAAATATTTTATGCATCAAAGTCTTTGCTGAAGATATTTCTAATAGTATTAATAATGAATGACTTAGACAAGCTGTAAACTCAAAGTATTACCCTGGTCCACATTCTTTGTAACCGTCTTTGACTAGACTATTTTTTAATTGACAAAAAGTAACACCACAGCATTTCCTTGATCACGTATTCGTTTCCAATCATACAAAGTAAGTTTTGAAAATCTCCGATTCACCATGCCTTTCACATGCTCATGAACAATATTAATTTAGGAACATAAACATATCATGTAAACTGTTTATGGCTGGTATTGTTATTTTAAAGAAAAAATACACAACAGTATTCCACTTTCTCCCTAAACATTTTAAGGATCAAAGTCTTACATGTGGTTATTTTGGAAACGTTTTTACTTGCTCCTTCTGACCGTATTAAGATTATATACTTTGTGAAAAGTGATAGTCTTTTAACCTTTTCTGTGAATTCGCTCGTTATCGGCGTAAACAAAAGCATACTTTTAGAATTAGATTAACAGGGAATATAATATAGAATCGCGTATCTAAACAAATTAATAACGGTTAGCCCATGCTCAGCTGTTCAGGAAATGCCATATAGAAACCTATGCCCTCAGGCCACGGAGAGGAGGAGTAACTTGGTGTTAGGCGGGTATAAGGACAACCAAACCTCATTGCTGAGCAAGGAGCAGAGCAGACACAGGAAGTAAATAGACACAACAAGACACACCAGAAAGACATAAATAATCACAGGGAACTAGGAACAGGACAGAAGTAGAGCACCCTCTAGGTGTACCGGGAGAACCGGTGCTGGCGGTTCCGTGATTCCCTTCTCAAACTGAGCGTAATAGGTGCCAACAGGGGAGAATAACTGGTCAAGAGCAGTGATGATTTTTGGTGTGGTGATTGAACGTAATGGGAAGGCTTCTGGGAACTGGGTGACATAATCACAGATCACAAATACGTATTGATAACCTGAGCTGCTCTTTGGGAGAGGATTTATTGCATGGTTGATCACATGCTCTGGTTTAATGAGAGATAAAAAGCTACCAGTGTCAAATAAAGCTTGCACAGTTTATCGATTTAATATAACTGGAAAAACTGCTGAGTTCTTAACACTGTTTCCCGCCTCCTGACTTTCTTGGGACATAACAGTGTCTAGAAAAATTTGGCTTATGCTGGGGACATACAGAGGCTTTGTGTCCTGGTTGCTGACAATAGAAACAAACTAAAGATCCTGTGCTTACATTAGTATTCCCATCCTTTTTGATCAATGGTAAGTTGCTTTTGGTGACTTTCCTGGTGGTATGACAGTCCATCTGACGTGCAGACGGTAGGTCTCTGGCAAGATGTTGAACTTGGCCAGGAGCGCCTCCTTCAGACAAGGATACTGACTGGATTCCTCCTCATCCATTGCTATATAAGCCTCAAGCGCTTTCCCAGTCAGTAGTGGAACAAGCCGACATGCCATTGTTCCTCTGGCCATGTTCAAGTCTTGGCTAAGCATTCAGACCTCAGGAGATAATTTTCAATGTCTTCTCTGGCTTGGAATGAATCTTAGGTTCCTTTCCTTAGTGGGCAGGGCTGACACCCCTCTCTCCACTCTCCCTTTGTGTGGGCTGAGTTTGGGGTGTAGGTGCTGGAGTAGAAAGGGGTCTTCTAATACCCAACTCTTCTACTTGGGGCATTGCTGCTTGTTATACATGAGCAGTCAGCAGCCTTGTCCTCAGCTCTCAAAGTTTTTGCATCACTCCCTCTTCCTGGGTTCGTTGGGCAGTGATGAACCCCCGCAGGTCTAAAATCAACTCAGTGTGCTTCTTTGAAGTTTTCTCTGTAGCTTCTTGGGTCTGAGTCTTTGAACTGGATCCTTGAGCAGCATACTTTTCCTCATCAGACTCCAACATGTCCCAAGGATCAGTCTCTTCTCTATGTAGTGCCACATCTTCTTTGGCTGTCTTTACTTTCATACAGCAGAGGCCAAAATGGAGGACTTATAGGAGTATCCAGGTTTGTGTCTAGCCACTCCACTCCTGCCACAACTTGTGAGGTAAGTTGCCTGATTGCCTATGTGGGTCCTTTTGCTTCTCTTTCTCCAAAAAAGATGTCCCAGCTTCAAAGCACGTTTGTGCAAGATGTTTAATTTGGACACACTCGGAGCTCACCCTTTCGTGAAAAAAACAAAACTATATACAATAACATAAATGGACAACACATTATTGGACTAAACAGACAACATTACACTACCACATGACAAACATTGTTCTAACCATTAACTGTGCTGGCAGGGCTCAATTCTACTGGAAGCCCTTCCCTCTTTGGACCATGCCAAAAATATTTAACAGCTAAATACACAAGGGAAGACATAAGTTACAAAACAAAACATAAGTTATATTTGGAAATTGTCGCTTCTATATTTGTGACATCGCACATGAGCCCCCTGATTCAGGCAGGATATGGCCACTCTAATGCCTACGGCTCAGCTTGGGTTCCAAACCTGGAAACAGGAAGTGTGTCCATGCCAACAATTGGACCCAAAGACAGGAGCACTCCATACATAGACAAATAGGTAACATTAAAGAAACATTTTAAACCTATGAGTATACATATGTTTTGTTCATTAAAAGTTTAATTAGCTCCTAGGGAACGAATTTAAAGTGTAATGGATGTATGAAAATGCCAGTTTACTGTATGTGCACCCACAGTAAAGTGGCTAATAGTATGGGGGAAATGTATGTTTTAGTGCTGCCTGAGATCAGTGAGAAAGCCCTCTGTCACATCTGCCAATATCTCAGATGTGTCAGTCACACATCCATGAGCTATGTGGTTGCTGAAACATTCAGATACAATATCTGGACATGCCATTTTGGAGAAACAACACAGGATGTTGCAACTTGAATATTTACAACTAACACAAAGTGTCAATTCAAACAAATACACTTAATTAAATATTTAGTACTCAAAATATTCTAACTGCAACAACAAGATTTCACAACAATGCACTAGAAACTGTGACAGCACAGACAAATTGTTAAATGTCTTTAGAGAAATTCTCAGGTAGAAGTTGTTGTAGCAGACAAATAAATTCTGGGTCCTGAGATGAAGGAAAATGAGATGAACAACTATGTTTATTGCATGAAAGGAACAATAAGATCAAAGTATTGCTCAGAATTTAAATTCGGAATAGGATATTCCCAAGACCTTGACCACTTTGAATTGCCGGTTTTATCTTTCCTTAGTTAGGGCGTCTCTATCATGCACTTGGAATCTCTTCCACTGTAAAGTGCTATTAAAAAGCAATTGCATTTTCTTAAATACATCACAAATAAATACATAATTGTTACAAATTATGTAACAAATTATGTACAAATTTATAACAATTGTTTAAAAAAACTTTGTGAAAATGGTCACAAATAAACATAATACAAAATTGTCCTGTGATGAAAAAAAATTTAATCAAAATATACTTTATTTCCATAACAACATCTCACAAAGAAACATTCTCACAAAATTGGCAAACTCTGCATGCAATAAAAACTTTCCAGATGGCAGTGATTGTCCATTATCAATCTGTGCAAGTGGACGATGGGGCTGAATTTGCACACTTAAGGAGTCTCTCCAAGCCCTACCACTTGCTTTTGTCCATTAGTCCCTGTACAAAGTCCTTTCCATTGCTTACTCGCCATGGGGAAACCCCATTTAGTGATGTCGTTCTTCATCCTCTTTCTGAGGTCCGCCAGGATCCTCTCCTCTAGTTCCCTTGCTCCCCACTCTGCGTTGTGCCGGTTGAGAGTGTACCTCGCGTTTCACAGTCTTTGTTTTGTGAGGGACAGCAGCAGCCACAGAAGGAACTGCGTCCCTTTGTCCTGTGATGAAAAATATATATATATTTTTTTTTATTTGAAAACAGTCCATATAAAAGAATCAATCAACCATTTTACAACCATACAATTCATACAGATGCAGCCATTCAAAGTGCGCGGTACAGACACGTACCGGAGGTAATTGGCTACGGTGTAGCGCATTGTGACGCACGATGACGCACGGTACCGCGGTACGTGATTGGTTGACCGACAGGGGCACTCGTGGTCCGTTGGTCTGTCGTAGAAAGATTTACAGTAAACGTCTTTACTGTGCCCGTTTTAGTATTGAATATTTATATGGAATTTTACCACTGAAGGGAAATCTTAGTAGCTGAGCATAAAAAGAATAGGACCATACTGTAACGCGTGTGAAGGCCATAAACAATATTAATTTTGGAACATAAACATACAGTATATGGCTGGTCTTGGTACTTTAAAGAAAAAATACACACCAGTATTCCATTTCTCCCTAAACATTTAAAGCATCGAAGTCTTTAACTAAAGAGATACCGGAGTCAACAAGCATACTTTTAGAATTCGATTAAAAGGGAATATAATATGGAATCGCGTATCTAAAGAAATTATTAACGATATAATTATATTCATGTACCGCAAAACAAGAATAGTACACGCTGTACATTGTCTGTTGATAATGTTTCTGTAGTGCTTTTTCAGCACTTTCCATGTGACCTTGCCGGTGGCGCTGTGGGTTAGGTTCCTGATTCCTACGTCACATGGTCTGTGATTGAATCCCACTGGAGCTATGACTTTTTTTTTAACAAACATTTCTTTGAAAAAATGAAACGTTTCCCTTGGTCAGAGATTAAATAAAACCTCACTCGCACCAAACAAATTTATATTTCTAAATATCACAACATGATCGAATTTGTCATTTTAATAACAATGAATAGTCACCTATGCGTTACAATATAAACATTTATATTGATTTAAATCGCGTTTTGATTTAAATCGTAAACGCGTGTTTAGATATATGTGTTTTTTGATTCACAATCAGACAAATGCAACATATATTGATATCTTTGTCTTCTAAGTATCTTAATAAACTTTCAGCATAACTTTCTCCCCGTTTAGTTTTTATTTTTTAAATACATTTTATAGAAGTTTAATCTATGCTAAAAAGTTGTACACCACCTGCTATAAAGATACATATTGTAATACGTTCGGGTTCGGATAGGACTGACACAAGAACTCAGACTTGCAGAGTTAAAGCAAGTTAAAGCCTTGATTTTATATATCACCTTTAAAAGTGGAATCTCAAAGCAAAGTAAATACCCAACACTGATTGTACCCATCTGTCATGCTAATAAATCACCTTGAATTGAATTGAATTGAGGGAGAGAGGGGGGGAGGGCGAGCGAGAGAGCCAGGACAGACAGGCAAATAAGATACACTCCACAGACATTCACAACAGCGACATATCATGAAACGTTTGCACATATAGTTAAGTTATTACTTGGTTTTCAAAGTGCAATGAAATACAATATTGTTGTTGTTGCTGTTATTGTTGTTTTTATCCTGTAAAGCGTGTTGAGAAGCCACCTTTAAAAGCGATATATAAAAGCGCTGATTCTTATGGAATGTGTTCCGCCGGGGATTCAAATTTTTTTTAATTTTTTTTAATCGCGTATCTAAGGAAATAGCAGTATAACTTTGTTCATGCACAAACAGTGGCATGTTACATTATTAATTTGGGTGTCTCCTCTTGCCAGAAAGCTCTAAAATGCAATTTGAGTGCGGCTTTTGACTTTTTCTAAATTGCAACCCATAAATAAAGCTGATACAGTTTAGACTTTGAATTATTTTAAACTGTATTACAGCAGCACAATGGACAATGCAACGTAAATTGCAAAAATGCACTTGGAATCTGTCCAAGCCCTACTTTGTCAGGCATTTTCTTTTACTGCAACGGACATAAACACTCCCTTGCTTTTAACAGAGCGTTTCATAATTTCTAACTACGAAAATTATTTAAACTGCGACACTTATCATTCAACAAGAGCTCGAAATATCACAAGGACCCTCAAGAGCACAGCAAAGACTGTATTAAAAGAATCGCGTATCTAAAGAAATTAATAAGATATAATTATATTCTTGTACTGCGACAGGGCTGTGTAGGGCTATTTCACCTCTCTCTTCATGTGACTCTATTCAAAAGCCATTTAGCAGAGAGGGGATGAGAAGAGTGACAAACTAGTATACTTTAGATCTTTTTTGCTGAACCGGGGAAAATCTGATCATGTTTCTCTATAACAATAATAAAAAACATTATTTTACATATCACCTTTAAAAGTGGCATCTCAAAGCAATACAGTAGATGGAAAAACAGTTAAAAGGACCAAAGTAAATACCAGACAAACGCAAACGCGTTTTTAATAAACTGCTTTTATTCATTCAGCAGAGAGTGAGAGGGACATCCAGCAGAGAGAGACACACCCACCGGTTTTCATTGACAAAAAGTAATTGTTTTTTTACATTCCTCTTGTCTAACAGGAATGTTTTGTTTGTGGACAGACTGTTAGAGTAGAGGAAAAGAGCACCTCCTTCTACGAAGCATTCCGTTGATCCGATGACGAATTCTTTTCCAGTCGCACGAAGTAAGGGTTGAGAATCTCCGATTCACCATGCTACTAATGGTTTCCTGGAGAATGCAAGGCAAGGCACTTTTGCCTCTGGACCCATCGAAATTTACAGACGTGGTCCACCCCCAGTAAATTTCAAAAGTCACAAGATTTCGAAATACGAGGGCGGCGTATTGGTCGGCTCTTGCTTTCCCGTCCAATGAAAGGCAGGTTCCTTTTGCCGAAGTCAGGAGACATCAGAGGCTTGCCACACCCGGACTGTTAAACCAACGCATTAGCACGGCAAAGCCCATTGAGGAGCCGGGCGCAACAATTGTTTTGTCCCTTGATTTACTGATCTACATTAAATACAGAAATCGAGTTCCTGCTCTTTGCAGACGACCTGGTCCTGCTGTCGCCCACAGAACAGAGGCTGCGGGAGAACCTGTCACTGCTGGAGCAGCACTGTCAGACCTGGGCGCTGACAGTCAATCTGGACAAGACCAGAGTTATGGTTTTCCAGAAAAAAAGCCAGACCTCAGGGAAACAGGTACAAATTCACACTTAACAATAACACATTAACACCTAACAACGGAAGCAGGGCCGAATTAGGCCAGTACCCACTATTGTTAAACATACAGAAAAAAATATTAAAGTATTGGCTTTAGTATTAGCCAAACAGAACATTAAAGTGCCCCTTTCCAGTCAGCGGGTGTCTGAGCTGCTGTGTCCTATCTTCTGACAGTCGCTGTTGTGAATGTCTGTAGAGTGTATCTTATTTTTAGTACTATATTTTTATATTATATTCCTTATTAATCAAACTCTAAGAGTATGTATCGGCTTGTCCCCCGCTCCCGCCCCTCTCTGTGTACAGTAGAGCCTCCTGTCCAGCCAGCACAAGTCCACAGACATTCACAACAGCGACATATCATAAAACGTTTGCACATATAGTTAAATTATTAGTTGTTTTTCAGGAAGTTAAAAAAAACACTTGAATTACTTATCCAGTCTCTCGAAATAAAGGTATTTTTTAAGCAATGCAACAAACGTCGGGCAAAGTGTTTTTTTTTAATCCAACATTGACAGCCACATCTTAAATCTTGTCAGTCAGCTCTTTTTTTCTCTATTTGAATTGTGGCGATTCAAACAACCTGGGATAACAAGTGGTCTCAAAGTCACCAAGCTCACAGAGCTTCAACAACAGATTACAATTCCCTTAGTCCTTCCTTAGTCTTCCTGAAATTGTTGGATTATGAGTGAATAAAAGCATCTTATTAAAAACACATTTGAGTTTGTTCGGGAGCTATATTATGTATTTTTCATATGTAAGATATAATGATGTGTTCCCGCTTACACATTGCACGACTTTAAAAGCTAGAAAAACAAGTTTCGATTCACATTATCTGGCGAGCCTTGTTTTGTCAAAGAACAGCACAAAAAAACAGACAATACACAGGAGGGGGAGGGCAAGTGAGAGAGAGTTTTTTGCCCTCTGTCAAAAAAAACCAAATCACCCGGGGCAGAGACTCTGGGGTGATCATTGTGTGGTACAGAGCGGAGCTCAGTCACTCCAAACAAGTAGGAAAGAGAGAAGAGTCAACAGTTGACTTAAGGACGCTCTGTCAAAGTGCAATGAAATACAATATTGTTGTTGTTGCTGTTATTGTTGTTTTTATCCTGTAAAGCGTTTTGAGAAGCCACCTTTAAAGGCGATATATAAAAGCGCTGATTCTTATGGAATGTGTTCCGCCGGGGATTCACATTTTTTTTTATTTAATCGTGTATCCAATTAAATAGCAGTATAACCTTTATGTGATATCACCTTAAGGACAGCACATACAAGGGTTAATTGCACAATGAACCGCTCCAAGAAATTTAAAATAGTCTTCTTTAGGTGTGAGGGTAGGAGTGGATCGCAGCAGGCATAATCAGCAAATTAGGAAAACAAAGAACTGGACAGGTGAGACGTGTATCCAGAGAGCGAGTGATCAGAAAAAGGGACAGCTTTTACGCCCAGGTTTTCGACGCAATTGTTTTAACTTGCTAATGCATCAGACACATTTCCTGGTGTAAGTTTTATCTGTACCATACCATACAGTATATAGGTACAGAATTCACCACTGTATCGCTTTGGTAAGGAGACGGACAATGGCCAAATCACGAAGACTCTCTCACACCAAATAATGAAGATGAAAAGAAACGGGAAGTCAACACGGGACATTGTACAGCATTTGGCTTCGATGGACATCTTCGTTTCTGAAAGCACAGTGAGACGACATTATAAAGGGGAGAGGAGGCAAAGAGAATCTAAACCGAGGAAGATTCAAAGGTAAATAACTTTCTAAAAATACTTTTCTTGCATGTAAATACAACTACGCACATTACTTTTAAATCTAACTGTTGATCTCTTTTTTTTCAAGTCCTATTGTGCGAGCTATCAACAAACTGACTGATGAAAATGATGAGCTACCGGTGATGCAAGTCCAAAGACGGCTACGGGCTGACCTCGGTGCGACTGTTAGTCCGACATCGATAAGAAGAGTGCGCAGGAGGCTTGGATGGAGACACAGAAAAAACAACACATGCCCCAAGATAAGGCTACAAAACAAAGAGGAAAGACTCAAACAAGCGCTCCAGTGGATTGAACAGGGGGAGGCATTTAAGGATGTACTTTTCACCGACGAAACAACAGTGGCTCTGGAACATTTTCAACAATGTCATTTTGCAAAAAGGGGAGATATGTGGACAAGCCAAAGCCCAAACATCCACTGAAGGTTCACGTCTGCGGGGGTATATCTAGAAGAGGCCCGGGACCACTTCTTATTTTTGAAGGAATTATGGACCGTGAATTCTTCGAGGAAGTCGTGGTCACACAGCATGCCGCCCGATATATCAGGGAGCACTTTGGATCAAGGCACCGTCTCTTTCAAGACAACTATCCGAAACACACAGCAGCAAGGGCGAGGCTTGTAGCAGAAGGAGTGAACTGGTGAAAACTCCAGCCGAATCCCCAGATCTAAATCCGATAGAGATGGTTTGGCATTCGCTGAAAGACTACGTTCGGAAAACTGCTAAGCCCGTCACAAAGCAGGAACTGATCGATGTGATCTATAAATTCTAGGAGGAAGAACTGACCGAACAAAATTGTAACAATTTTATTAACAGGCTGTTTCGTGCTCTTCCTAGGATTGTTGACCGGGGCGGGGGACATGTGGGAATGTGAGTCTGAGAAAGACAGTCTCATGTTTGTGGACAGTCTGTCCAAAAACAAAACATTCCTGTTAGACAAGAGGAATGTAAAAAAACAATACTTTTTGTCAATGAAAACCTGTGTGTCTGTCTCTCTCTGCTGGATGTCTCCCTCTCTCTCTGCTGAATGTATTTTATTAAAAACGCGTTTGTGTTTGTCTGGGTATTTACTTTGTAATCTGTGGTTCACATCTACTGTATTGCTTTGAGATACCACTTTTAAAGGTGATATGTAAAATAAAGTTTTTTATTATTGTTATAGAGAAACATGATCAGATTTTCCCTAGTTCAGAAAAAAAGATCTAAAGTGCTACACCTAACTTTCTTAATTCTACGTATTAAAAGCAGTGAACTACTGTAGGTGTAACATAACATTCAGAAATACAATCGAGAATAGTTTTGTGGTGTTTGTATAGATGAAACGTTCCTAAAACGTATAACGTAACAAAATTAAAGACGATTAAAATCTGTAATCTTTCCACTTGTACTGTATGTCATCGGAAAGTTTCTGCTTTGTGTAAGGATGGTTTCAAAAAGTAATCTAAGTGGTGAGAAAGCTGTGCTCAATGTATTTAAGGGACTTAAAAGTAAAAGGAGATGCTTCATATTGCTTGACTAATTTTAAAAACTAAGTTATAAATGCAGACGCTCCCTCGTGTAAATATCTAAATATACATTTGTCCCGGGCAGAGGCCGAAGAGCGCCCGGCTGGGGTGCACGGGGAAGAGCAGGACAGGAGTGAAAGTGGTCAGGGCGGGGTTTAGGAAGGCCGCCGACCAGTGCGGCTGTCCCACAGTGAAGCAGGCGTAAATTCTGGGCAGGTATAGATTACACTTTTCTAAAACGTATTTGAAAAATAAAAACGATGACAATCTAATCCTTCCACGTTTGATCCCAAAATCCCAAGAAAAATAAATCTAAACGGGGAGAAAGCTATGCTAAAAGTTTATTAAGATACTTAGAAGACAAAGATACTGTATCAATTTATGTTACATTTGTCTGATTATGATTAAAAAAAACATATAATTAAACACGCGTTTGCGATTTAAATCAAAACGCGATTAAAATCAATATAAATGTTTATATTGTAACGCATACTGTCCAGCCTCCATTTCTCTATAAAAATTTACTCTATTACAAATTTACAGTTTGTTGATAATAGAAATGTTAGGTTCTCTAAAGCTTTGTGATAGTTGACCCTCCCAGGCAGCAAAAGATCAGCTGCACTGGTAAGATGTGACACCAAAGATATGATTAATAACCTTTTACATCTGAAAGGAGATCTGAAGGGATCCCCCCCACACACACAAACACAATAGAAGCAGGAAGCAGAAGCAGGGACTGTTGTCAGAAGGGAAGAAGGTGACTATTCATTGTTATCAAAAATGTCTTAGATTCGATCATGTTGTGATATTTTGAAATATAAAAGTCAATTGATTGTCCATAATAGTGCTATTCTATTTTTTTGAAGAAATGTTTGTTAAAAGAAAAGTCACAGCGTCAGCTGGATTTGAACACACAACCCATGAGTTGGTAATCAGGCACCTAGACCAGTGGGCTACAAGGGAAGTCGCATGAAGAGAGAGGAGAAACAGCCCTACACAGCCCTGTCCCAGTACACGAATATAATTATATCTTATTAATTTCTTTAGATACGCGATTCTTTTAATACAGTCTTTGCTGTGCTCTTGGGGATCCTTGTGATATTTCAAGCTCTGGTTGAATGATAAGTGTCGCAGTTTAAAGAATTTTCGTAGTTAGAAATTATAGAACACTCTGTTAAAAGCAAGGGAGTTTTTATGTCCGTTGCAGTTTTTTTGCAACATGAATATAATTATATCGTTATTAATTTCGCGATTCCATATTATATTCCCTTTTAATCAAATTCTAAAAGTATCCTTCTTGACTCCGGTATTACGTTAGTTAAAGACTTCAATGCTTAAAATGTTCAGGGAGAAATGGAATACTGGTGTGTATGTTTTCTTTAAAGTACCGAGACCAGCCATATACTGTATGTTTAAGTTCCAAAATTATTATCGTTTATGGCCTTCACACGCGTTACAGTATGCTCCTATTCTTTTTATGCTCAGGTACTAAGATTTCCCTTCAGTGGTAAAATTCCATATAAATATTCAATACTAAAACATGCACAGTTAAGACATTAAATATACATATACATACTGTATACAGTACAGTTTGCATACAGTAATATGTTTATGTTCCTAAATCAATCTCTTTTATGAGCATGTGAAAGGCATGGTGAATCGATTCTCAAAAATTACTGTACTTTGCATGATTGGAAACAAATGCGTGATTATGAAATGCTGTGGTGTTACTTTTACAAAGACGGTCAATGAAAAAAAGAATGTGGACCAGGGCAATACTTTGAGTTTACAGCTTGTCCAAGGTCATTCATTATTAATACTATTAGTAATATCTTCGTTAAAGACTTTGATGGTGACAGCTCAAACATGAGAGGTTGAGCTTTATTAGCCGGAAATTCCGGATACTATTATTTTGCTTGCGGTATTATAGGAGAATTTACGGTAACTCATGGTAGACTGCGCAAAGCACATTTTGAATGGCTGCGTCTGTAATATTACATTAAATTAACAGTCATATAAATCACAACCAACAAAACAAACCCTTGGCAACCACTATAACAAACAAAGAAGCTAACCAACCCATTGTAACAAAAACCCACATAACTGACATAAATACAAATCATCATCTTATACAAACCAAAGCATCCCCATTTCAACATAAACCATTCCACAGCAAAAACAAAACCCCAGTACAACCATATTCAAGTACCATAATCATAACTCCCAAACCATAAAGCCTTCGACAATGTTCATTACCATAACTCCACCCCTTATGCAAAACGGTAACCCTTCCCATCCCATCTTCCCGAAAAACAAAACACTCAACCTCTAAACATGCCTCTGCACCTCCATAACATCCACCCAAAACCTTCCATCCAAATCAAACCAAACAACACTATAGATCCAATCTCTCGTTATCACTTCCCTTTCCCTTTTTTCCTAACTTTCCTCCCTCTTCCAAGCCCCACCACTCCTAAAAGCGGAAAATCTGCCTCACTTAAAACCTTCTGTTCTTTTCCCTCAATCCTCTCAATGACCCCCTGCAGTTCCATCAACTGTTCCTCCACCTCTCCCACACCCACCTCTATTACCATTTGAGGATCTGGGTCCTCGTCCACAACATAAAAAACCTTCTGCTGTCTCCGCTCCCGAAAAACACCCTCATTCACTACATCCCTTACTCCCCCACAACACCGCTCACCATTCGCAACCTCTGCCATAATAGCCCCATTCATTGTCTCACCTGCTGTCTCCCTTACATCTCCATTCACAACCTTCGCCATAACAGTCTCACTCAACTTCTCACTAACATTCTTCCGTGCATTCTCTTTGTCCTCTCCTTTCGCTGTGTGATGAAAAATATACTGAAATTAAAAAAGCTTAGCTTCAAAATTGTACATAGGTAATAAAGGGGTATCAAAAAAGGTGTACAGATCTTTACACACTTAAATCTAGGGGATGCAGTATATAAAATATAAAAATGTCCTTTTCTATGGCAAACCTTAATTAATTCAGACACACAAAATTACTTTGATTAGTCACATAAGATGGACAACCTCTGTCTGAGTGCAACAGTAATGGTTTACATATTCTGACAATAAATATACCTGACTGCAAAGTTCTCAGCCAGGTAGTGAAATTCAAGCAAATGGTAATTAATGAATCTATGAAGATCAGGAAGCTTTCAAAACAACTCTACAAAAGAATGTTGTAGAAAGGCATAGATCAGTAGAAAGATATTAAGAATTCAAAGAAATTCCCCGGACACTACCTAGATCATGAATCCTTCCGAATTGAACAGCAAGGTAAGAAGAAATCTGGTTACGGATGCCAACATGGGGCCAACAGTGACATACAGAGACCTACTGTATAGAGTTCAATCTCAAAGATGGGAAAAACGGGAGTCAGTGATGTTCCAGTCACACCATAAAGCGATCCTATACATAACTGAAAAATGACATCTCAAATCCTGTATTGGGTTTGCAAAAAAGCCTTTTTGTGGTACAGATGCAGCCATTCAAAGTGCGCGGAACAGACACGTACCGCAGGTAATTGGCTGCAGTATCGCGTATCATGACGCAAGATGACGCGGTACATGATTGGTTGACCGACAGGGGCACTCGTGGTCCGTTGGTCTGTCGTAGAAAGACTTACTGTAAACGTCTTTACTGTGCCCGTTGTAGATATTGAATTTTACCACTGAAGGGAAATCTTAGTAGCTGAGCATAAAAAGAATAGGAGCATACTGTAACGCGTGTGAAGGCCATAAACGATATTAATTTTGGAACATAAACATACAGTATATAGCTGGTCTTGGTACTTTAAAGAAAAAAATACACACCAGTATTCCATTTCTCCCTAAACATTTTAAGCTTCGAAGTCTTTAACTAACGTGATACCGGAGTCAACAAGCATACTTGTTTGCTGATTCATTTTCCAAGTTGGAATATAAATAAAAACACACTGAGGGTATTTTGGCAGTAACTTGGGAGATTTGATTCAAGACACACTTGAAACCTGTCCCTTTGTGGTCTTTTCTGTACATGATAAAAAAAATATTCAGTTCAATAAGGTGGTTTATTGAGCAGGCTTGAAGAAACTGTGATTGCAGGATAATTACTATACAGAAATAGTGTACTACAAAGATTTTGAATTATTTCCCCCCTTATACAGTGTTTACTACTTCTATTTATTGATAAATATCTATTGATGAGTGACATTAGTTCTAAAATAAAGAAGGACATAGACTATACTGTATATCCTATCTAGTATACAATATACTAGTTTTATAATATTTTACACCAGCACCAGGGGCAGGCCAGGAGATGTTCTGGACTGGAGAGCAGGTGCATCACAGTCCAGGGGTGGAGGCCAGCTTAGTCTAGAATGAATTCTACTTCATGGGGACAAGTGCACGGAGGAGAACCAGTACCAGGGCAGAGCTGATTGGTCATGGAGGACAGAGTGCATGTCATTGGGGCTGTCATGTCATCGAGAGACGTGCCAGGTACTGGCCTAAGCGTAACACATGCTCTTCATGGTGGGTCTCATGCAGAGAGCAAGCCAAGTGTGAATTGTCAGGGCAGACTGGTGAGGCAAGCCAGGGAGTGAACCGAACAATGTGTCCACTGAGGTCCAGGTAAAGTGCAGAGTTCCAGGAGCAGGACAGAAAATGGGACAGGCAGGAAGGCTGGCAGGCTGAAGTAGAGTCCAGAGGGGGCTTGCCTGGGCAGTGAATAAGCTGGAGTGCAGGGCTGGAGACCAGGCTGGAGACTGGGCTAGAGACAGCCGAAGATGAATGGGGATGAAGTAGTGGGAAAGACTAGTAGAACTGGTACTTGCAGGTAAATGCTACTAGAACAGTGCTGGTTTTAGGCAAGTTTCAGGTTAGTTCCTGATCTCAGGTCTCACAATTTTTTTAAATCTTTCAGTTTTTCTGGTTTTTGTGCTGATGAGTCTCTTGGAACACAGCTGAATGCAACATTTCAAGAAAAAATTCTAATGTCAGAACACCAAAAACTGGGATGGGTAATTGGAAGATTCATTTAAAAAAACTGATTAGAAGTTATTAAATGTAATACTTAATTTAATAAAGTAAGGGGAGAACTGGCAAATGGTCCATTGTCAGATGAGAACAATCATAGGAATTTTGTGGTTCCCTGCAGCAACTGTGTGCTGTGAGCCTCCTGTAGCACTCACCAGGCTGGAGCAGTGGAGGAAAACACAACAAAGCACGTTCCCCAAGTGGTGTCTCGGTGGGATTGGATATGGAAAGGTGATGGGGAACATCCACGCATGCAGAGAGCAGGAAAAAATGGGAAATAGAGGGAATTTCGGCAGGCTGGGTATAGGGGAAATGCAGGAGAACTCTGCTGGGAAACCCCTGGCTAGTGGTCTACGAGTGCAGGGTATGGCAAGGACTAACAATGCAATGCAAGCTTGCTGAGGAAAACCTGTACATATCAAGCATCATCTGAATGACATTACAATCAAGTTCTATGACCATTTTGTCTGCTCAGCATCTGGTGCAGGGTAGGCAGGAGAGGGGAGGCCTTGCCCGTGGCCACTACAGCTGTTCACACCCTGCAGCTTCACAATGAGGAAGATGTACTATTATGCTATTGGCACACAAATGCCAATTTTTAAATTTGATAAATAAAAATAATTTGAAATGTTTTAAAATACTGGATATTTCATAATTCTGTATATCTGGATATGCAACACTATTGGGGTTTTATGTGCTTTTAAAAAAAACTACTGTATTAAAAAAATAAAATACTACCAAAATATTTTAAAAACATACGTTTCACTTTATAGTTTAACAAGGTACTACTCAAATTAAATTCTCATTGAATGAGTGGTCCACATTTTCACCAAGTATTCAAGTGCTCTGTAAACAGTATAATAATCTTGAAGTTTACATAATACTACAAATTTGTTTCCAAAGACCAGTAAAACATTGACATTTTATTCCATCCACTTAAATCTAAATCTAAATCTTAAATCACTTCCATCTAAACCAAAACAATTTTAAATTTAACTGATTCTCATATCATAGTCTTCAGTTTTAGACTTTTGACAAAGTGATGCAAAAGTTAGTGGTTACTTAAATGAGATATTTCTTGTGTGCATGTTCATGAAGGAAGTTTTGTAACTCAGCTGCATTGTATATGCTGTATAATAATAATAATAATAATAATAATAATAATAATAATAATAATAATAATAATAATAATTGCTTACACTTATATAGCGCTTTTCTGGACACTCCACTCAAAGCGCTTTACAGGTAATTGGGACTCCCCTCCACCACCAATGTGCAGCATCCACCTGGATGATGTGACGGCAGCCATAGTGCGCCAGAACGCTCACCACACACCAGCTATCAGTGGGGAGAAGAACAGAGTAATGAAGCCAATTCATAGATGGGGATTATTAGGAGGCCATGATTGGTAAGGGCCAATGGGAAATTTAGCCAGGACGCCAGGGTTACACCCCTACTCTTTTCGAGAAACGCCCTGGGATTTTTAATGACCACAGAGAGTCAGGACCTCAGTTTCACGTCTCATCCGAAGGACGGCACCTGTTAACAGTAGAGTGTCCCCATCACTATACTGGGGCATTAGGACCCACATGGACCACAGGGTGAGCACCCCCTGCTGGCCCCACTAACACCTCTTCCAGTTGTATAAACAACGAACACTACTGTGACACAATCCCTGTTGGGCAGGAAATACAATATATGGTAAAACCAGCCTTACAGTCAAGTAATTTTTATTTGTGACCATGACATTAATACTGATTACAATATAATATGTATTTTTGGTAATAATAATAATAATAATAATAATAATAATAATAATAATAATAATAATAATAATAATAATAATAACATTACTTTATTAACCCTTTACAATTTCTTGCATTAGGAATTATGTTTTCGCATATTCCATGCAGACATGTGATCATATTTGATCTGAAGTATTCTTTGTTTAATAGTGATTTCAAGTGATTGTAAGTACCAGGACACATTATATTTAATTAATTTGAAATTATTTATGTACTTGGGTCCATATTCCCTTGAGACAAAAACTGCATGAAATTTGCAACTGACTGAATTGTCCTACCATAGGCAAAGCACCACTGTCACTGCCTTCATACTTATCATTTATCTTAATGAAAATAAATGTAGATTAGTAGTGGAAATATTGCTTTATTCATTAATTAACAATGCTTAAATAACCCAAGACCCAGCCCCAGGAAGTCATAACTTTGCAAATTGCCTCCCTTAATAAAATCCAAGTTGAGCAACAAAAAGAAAATGGTTTTAGAAGTGAATATTTGTATATATACTAATCAAGTTATTACCTAATTCATACCATCTTGTGTGTTTCATATACCATATATCACAGAAAAAAATATAATTTGTAATGTGAGGAATATTTAAAATTTTAAATTGCAAAGGAAAAATAACCTGCCATTTTCTGTCCTGATAGTTCTGAAAATAGTTCTTGTTGATGCTCAGTTACTCCTTTTCCATGTCATGCATTTCAAAATCATTCACCTCTGCCAAAAATCACTTTGTGATAAATTACTTGTGTTTATATACTTATATACTGTATTTTCAAAATAAATTGTAATCAAAATGGTCATGATACTGAACACATATGTGAAAAAGAATAAATGCTGGTAATCACTGCTAGTTGTAAATATCTGTTCCAGGTTTACATGTTTTTTTCTGATAGAAGTACTCTGATTCTGATAAATTCAATGGACAACACAAATGTATTTCAGTTTCCAAGCCTATCCGAATGGATTCTATTGGATAAATCTGGTTATGACTGAGCCATTCAGAGACATTTACATTCTTCTTTCTAGATCACTTCAGGGTGGCTTCTGTTACTTCTTAGATTCTTGGGTTAGGGTTTTGTGTTAGTGACTATCTAATTATATTCACTGTGCTATGCACCATCCAACTTTCCTTTTATTGTTATAAGCTTCCAAATGTACGTCTGAGAAGCATTCTCATCCTCTTATTAAAAAGCTCATTGATCTTCATTATCAATTTGTAGTGTATGCTCAAAATTCAAATTTTATCTTTTGCTCCTGAAATGATTTAGGGTTGTCATAGCGAAAGGGTTGAATCGCAAATGAGAAGCTTCAGTTTTTTTACATCTAATTTATTTACATACTAGTAGCATTTTCTATCTTTATTATGTTGGAGTAGATTTGTGTAGATTTTAAATATAAAACCCTATTTGAAAGTGTCATGATTGCAAGCTCAGATTACAAAGTGTGTGAACTTTGCAGCAGAGTGAATGCCTTTGAAAGTCAATACATACAATTAATTGTTTCTTGTACTAAAACATTTTTGTCTACTTCATATTAAACTGTCCTTGAAAAAATAGCTTGTATTGTTTTATTTTGTTATGGATTTCTTTCAATGATGTCAGTCAAACCCTGCCCAGTGGTGGTAGTAGTTGTGCTCGGGCCTGTTTTGCACAGCTCCTTGTGGAGTCCCAGACACAAGTGTTTAATGGAATAAACTCTGGTGCAAGTTATGATTAACATGTCTTTTGAATACTTAATTGTTCTGCTTACATGGGATCTAGATAATTATGCAAGGCAATATTTAAGGGTTATTTGTTGTGAATTTAAGAAATGAATTAACAATCTAAAAACTCTAATAATTAATAAACTAATGGACATTATAATCAGAGTAATAGCTGGTAATTAATTTGCAGACAGAACTGATCAATAAATGACAATGATATTGTAAAACTAGGAATAAAATAAAATAAAATCAATGTACTCTAATAATTACTGTTAAGCAGTATTGTTATTGTTTTTGTTATTGTTGTTTTTTGCTGCAATATTTAATCTTGTTTTTTCTCCCTCATAGTTTTCATCATAGATTCCTTTTTTTGTTTAAGGTAATTGTGCCAGTGAAATCAAATTCCACCTGATGGAACATGTCCCGGTAAGCTGCAGTGCATTTTGGATTTTTTCCTAAAATTATGTTTGCAAATTACAAACTGTGATTATTCAATGGTTATTTTTCCTAAATATTGCCTATGATAAATCCTGTTTAAAAACATTTAGTAGCCACTGATGATTTCATAACCTGAAACCATGGGTCAGGGATAAAAAATCCCAGTGTTGGGAGGCCATAATGACATCTTGCTTTCGTTCCTCCCAGACTCATATATACAATAGCTTTTCAATTGTGCTATTTATTGAATAATTTGTTATTGAAGGATCTCCTACAGCTTTTTAATGGTACGGCACCTGAAATTAAGTGCATGAATTAATTAATTTTGAGGAACAACCACCAGGGAATATCTCTGCTCACAAGACACAGAGACCGAGATGTTATAACTAAGTTGTTGATAGGCTGGGCACCTTATATTATTTTGTGGCTATAGGTTCTATAACTCAACCATTTCAGGTTGTGGTTTTTAAAAAAACATAAGCGACATAAGTGATTAAACAGTTAACTCCCATTTTTAAGTTATTATTCTGCCATAATAGCTGGATTTTGTATTACTTGAATTTTTAAGTTACATTCTTATTCTTTATTGGAATATTACTGACTTATAGTACTAGCGCCTTAAATTCAATTCCTGACCGAGGATGCTATCTGCTTGGAGTTTGTATGTACTCCCTGTGTTCACATGGGTTTTCTTTGGGATATCCATTTTCCTTTCACAGCCTAAAGACATATTTGGGCTTATATTGACAGGTTGCCTGTGTGGACCATGTGATGGGCTGGCATCCCATCCATCGTGTATCCTGCCTTGAGCCCGTTGCTTGCTGGGATAGGCTCTGGCTCCCCCATGATCCATGATTAGAAAATGCATTGATGCATGAAATTTCTGAGGTTGAAGGGGCTACTGCCGAAAATCACGTGTGTGTAACATCATTTACAATGTCTAAGTAATTTAGGGAAGAGCGAAAAAAAATGAACAAAACTGAAGAAAACAGCAATAAAACAATATAATTTAAGTAAATGCTAATTTAATATTGTACAATGTATAAGTGATTACATTCAGAATATCAAGTTCTGTTTTTGTCAATGTGTTATAAAAATATATTGCTGGTCTGAAATCAGTCCAGAGAAAAGAAACTAGCTCAGTTCAGTGGTTTAAGAAAATTACCTACATTGACAGATTGAAGTAATCGAACCCTTTTAATCTTGAATACTAAGAGGAGACCTGTTTTGTTTTTTTTCAGAATCCTGAAAAATGTGGACAGGTTAATTTTTTAAAATTAACAGTGTTTCACTAGAAATAACAAACGCCCAAAAATAAGTGTAGTGAAAGGATTGTGAAAATTTGGCTTAACCTGCTTGGCTGAGGGCTAATGTCCTGGCCATAGTACAAGGAGGCTAGGACCCCCATGCAGAGTGAGAAGAGATCAAGGGGCAGATGTAAAGGTGGAAATGGGGTGGAAGTGAGATGCAAAAGACGTATGTGAGGGAGAGAAGGGGATCATGTACAGTATTTATAGTGTTTCAGGAGAGGAAATGACTTCAGGATGTCATGGAAGCCGGGGGCTAGCAGTGAAGAGAGACCGGCGAGATGGGAGGACCCTATGCGTAGCGGCAGGAATAGAGCAAACACGGGGGTTCGGTCTGGGCTCAACGTATTGGGTGGAGTCAGAACGAGAAATAAGCCCTCAGGTAGCAGACATGGGGCGACCTGATGAGGTGAGCCTCTTGACACCCTATCGCAATGCCGAGGGAGGAGGATAGGGAGACCCGGAAATATAAAGCCTCAGACAACATGACACACTGGAAGAACAAGTAAAGCACAGGGAAACTAGGAACAGGACAGAGCAGGAGCGCCCTCTAGATTTGGAGGACGTGACACAGGAGTGATTTCTAATTACTGAGAGGCGATTGAACTTTGTTGTTGTCGAACTTTCGTTACAAGCTTCATAAAGCAAACCATAAGGGACAAGTGGAAACTATATGAAATTGTTGAAGCCAGTAACCTGGCTTCTTTCAATAAATAGAAAAGATCATTGGATCAATTGGTTATTAATACAAAATGGCCTATATGAGTTAAATGGCCTTCTTTCATTTGTAATCCTTCTTTTAATGTTATTATGATTTTTGCCACTGTTAATTTTAAATGCCTATGAAATCCAATAAATAAATTTAGTATACAATAGCTAACAACTAAAGGTCCTAAGTTTTTTAGTTTAAGTAGTTAGATGGTTAAGTGGTTAAATAGTAAATTAGTTTAAAATTAATTCAGATTTTTCATAAGTCAATAAATTAATAGGAGCAAAAGCATTTAGACAATTATCTAACAGGTGTCTCTTATTTGTCAGATGCTTGCTGTGGAATAATTGGGCACACAATACAGCAGTAGACATATTATCAACCTGTCTCAATCTTAGTTTTTTAATAATCATAGTGCTCAGTTTGTCACGTATACCAAGGGAAAATGTAGGCAAAATACCCTGTGCAGTGTCAGAGAGTGAAAACTGAATTCTTAAGGCGAATGTAATCCAAATCCAAGGCTAGAGCGAGGTCAGAGATTCAATTCAATTCAATTCAATTTATTTGTATATAGGGCCTTTCACAACAAGGTTGCCCCAAGGTGCTTAACAATTCAATTGATGATACATTTTGTCAAAACAAAACAGAAGATCAGAAGACAACGGAGGAGAGGGACCAAAAACTCCTTAGTAACCAGAAAAAAACCTCCAGGGGTCCAAGGTCAACAGTTTGCCCAACCCCTTTGGGCATGCTAACATTATATCATTTAAAAAAAGGAAATCATGAGGGTATTAATCCATCCATCATGTCTTCTGTGTGTTAGTGCTGCATGCAGACCTCTGTAGACCAGTAAATTCCTCTTAAACGATAGCTATATCCACCATGTCCTTCTTGGATCCATAGCAATGATGCAGCATCCAACTCAGATGGTACTCATCCTGGGCACCATCCAGACATGTGGGGAGGAGAATAGGATAGTTTGGTCAGAACAGGTGTATCTACCTGGTGGGCCAACACAGAGACACCTAATGGCATGTACAGCCATCGACAGCCATGGTTGCAGCGGGCTATAATGTAAGGTGTGAGTAGGCTAGGCTGAATTAATAGGTCTTCAGTCTGGATTTGAATACTGAGATTGACTCAGCATCCCGAATATGGTGTGGGAGACTGTTCCATAAGCTAGGGGCCCTGCAACTAAAGGCTTTACCGCCAACTGTTATTTTATTTATTCGTGGAATATGAAGAAGACCTGCATTCTGTGATCTAAGCAGGCAACTTGGATGGTAAACATTAATAAGTTCCATTAGATAGACAGGTGCCTGACCTCTGAGAGCCTTGTAAGTAAGTAGAAAGATTTTGAAGTCCGCCCTGTACCCGACAAGAAGCCAATGAAGAGAGCTAAGTACGGGGTTATATGGTTGTACTTTCTGCTCCAAGTAACAGTTCTAGCTGCTGCATTCTGAATTCTCTGTAAGGTGTTGAAAGAGTGGTGGGTGCTCCTTGATAGTAGGGCATTGCAGTAGTCTAACCTGCTGTAAACAAGAGCATGTATTAATTTCTCTGTGTCTTGAGTGGAGAGAAACTGCCTTAGTTTTGCAATATTTCTTAACTGTAGGAAGCATGTTTTAGATACTGTTTTAACATGAGAGTTAAATGAGAGTCTTGTGTCTAATATGATGCCTAGGTCACGTGCTGAGTCTTTGAGGCAAATTTTTAAATCCTCTGAGTTTAGTATTGAAATTATAGTAGTCCTATCAGTATTGTTTCCTCCAAACAACAGAACCTCAGTTTTATCAGAGTTGAGTAACAAAACGTTTTCAGACACCCAAGTCTTCTACTTCATTAATGCAATTAACTAAAAGAGTTGTCGTTTGGTGTAAAAGAAATGTATATTTGCGTGTCATCAGCATATGGTGACATTGACAAAGCAGTACAATTATTAGACATTTGAACACAATGAAAACGATAACTTAAAGATGAAGTAAACCACTTAAGGACGGTTCCAGATAGGCCCACCTCAACCTCAAGCCTGTGTAACAAAACAGAGTGGTCAACCATGTCAAAGGCACTAAGATCTAGAAGCACAAGCACTGTTGCATTACCCATGTCAGTAGCTATCAGAAAATCATCTCAGTAGCTAACAGAGATCAGAAGCGGTGGGTCAGAAATCCAGAGGGTCATAAAGAATAAACGAGAAGTCGGAGTAAGTCACTAACTGGATACGTAGCTCAGGCTGAGGAAACCACAATAGCGAGCGAGGAAAAGTTGCAGAGTGAAAGTTTAAATAGACAAGGTGAGTTAAGTTAATACAGATGCAGCCATTCAAAACAAGCGGGGCGTGCCGCAGTATACCGCATCATAGTGTATGCAAATTAGATTATGTTAATAGTATCCGGAATCACCTTGTAAAACCACCAGGTGGAGCTAATAAAGGTTAACCTCTCCTGTACAGCATTTGAGCTGTCACCAGAAAACGTCGGTTACGAATCCCGATCACTGCTGAGGGACAATCTTTATTCAATTAAGAATTTAAGTTGTATACTCTTTAGACTTTTAAATTTAAACAGTGTATTACAGAATGTTAATCATTAAACATTAAAAAGGCGGTATATTTTATAAAAGCAAGATTGTTCTGTTGGACAAAAGTACACAACCTACCACCTTTATCATAAATATTTTAATTATGCAGGAATATTTTATGCATCAAAGTCTTTACCGAAGATATTACTAATAGTATTAATAATGAATGACCTTGGACAAGCTGTAAGCTCAAAGTATTACCCTGGTCCACATTCTTTGTAAACGAAAATAGTTTATTTTTTCATTGACAAAAAGTAACACCACAGAATTTAATTGATCCGATCACGCATTCGTTTCCAATCATACAAAGTAATTCTTGAGAATCTCAGATTCACCATCCCTTTCACATGCTCATAAACGATATTAATTTAGGAACATAAACACATTACTGTATGTAAACTGAACTGTATATTGCTGGTCTTGGTAGTTTAAAGAAAAAATACACACCAGTATTCCATTTCTCCCTAAACATTTTAAGCATCAAAGTCTTACATGTTGTTATTTGGGAAACGTTTTTACGTGCTCCTTCTGACCATATTAGGATTATATACTTTGTAAAAGTGATAGTCTTTTAACCTTTTCTGTGAATTCACTTGTTATCTAACAAATGTATACTTTTAGAATTTGTAACAGGGAATATAATATGGAATTGCGTATCTAAGCAAATTAATAATGATATAATTATATTCATGTACTGTCTGGTGGAATAAACTGAAGAGGTTAGTTAATGCGACACGGAATGATTAAGAATTATCACCTCTTTTTACACTTGAGAACAAATGAGAACATTCCACTCAGTGGGCGGTGCATTTTTATCTCAATCACCTGCTAATTCATTTTACACCACTGGACGACAGGAGAATGTGACTGTACTGTATCTGTACAGAATGTGTGTTTCAATCAATACAGTAATTGATTAAAATCGCAATCGCGTGTTTAATTAAATGCCTTTTTTGATTCACAATCTGAAAATGAAAACCACGGTAAAGTCACCTTGAATTTAAAAAAACGATTTTGCCACGCGTTGTGAGAACACTTGCTTTGTGTATAAAGTACATTGTGAATGTTTTCACACCCTTCACTTTGTCGTTTTTATGCCATTTTTTTTACCACGCACGAATATTCCTATGTCCGTATCTTCGCAAGGGAATCAGTGCGACTTTTAATACTAATTAAATGACCACAGGCACTTTCCACCCCCTCTACATTCTCAGAGTAGAACAGACTAACCTTCTAATGAAAGACGGTCCACCCCCCCACGGACAGGAAAAGTGCCCACAGGCACTTAAACTTAATATGGTCAGTAACAGTAAACAGTAACATGGTCAGAAGGAGCACGTACAAACGTTTCCGAAATAACCACATGTAAGACTCTGATGCTTAAACTGTTTAGGGAGAAAGTGGAATACTGGTGTGTATTTTTTCTTTAAACTACCAATACCAGCCATATACAGTCTGTAACGTAGGGATTCTATATGTCTTTATTTAGTGGTTACATTAGTGACAAAGGCTAAACTTTTAGCTTCAGTAATGTACGCCGTATGGCATACATGTTTGTTTTGGGTTTTGCTTGTTCACATATCTCCCCTTTTTATAAAACGACATGGTTGAAAACTGTTCCAGAGCCCCTGTTGTTTCATCAGTGAAAAGTACATCATGAAATGCCTCTCCCTGTTCAATCCACTGGAAAAAAGAAAAGGAGCATAAAGCTGATGGTCATAAACAATATTCATTTAGGAACAGCATCAGAGATATGTTTTTAACTGCACTGCATCGGAGAGAATACCATAGTGTGTTTTTTTTTTTACTCCCTGGCGGAAACTGGCTTTCATAAGAATCAGTATAGCTTCTGGGAAATACATTTTTTCTTGCATTAAAGTTGAACTCGTTCAGAGCGCCCTACATTACAAACACCAAGCGTTTCATTTTGAACTGAAGACCCTCAGACCTGAAGAAGGATTCACAGCCGAAACGTTGCAGGCTGACGCGGCTACCCACCAAAGTAAATGTATTGCAGTAAATGTTTATATTATTATATTTTTAATTTTTTTATTTCTTTGAAAAAATAAAACATTTCCCTTGCTCAGAGATTAAATAAAATTTCACTCGCACCAAACAAATTTTTACTTCTAAATATCACAACATGATCAAATTTAAGTCATTTTAATAACAATGAATAGTCACCTATGCTTTACAATATAAACATTTATATTGATTTAAATCGTGTTTAAATCGCCTTTATTTAAAACCCATAAATAAAGCTGATACTGTTTAGACTTTTAATTATTTAAAACTGTATTACAGCAGCACAATGCACAATGCAACGTAAATCGCTATCTTTGTCTTCTGTGTAATAATGTTCACCTCTCTGTCCAGCAAATCAACAATAGTAATAATAATGAACTTTATTGTATATGGCACCTTTAAAGGTGGCTCCTCAAAGCGCTTTACAGGTTAAAAACAATAAGAACAATACTGTTAGGCTGGGCAAACGATTTTTTTTTTTTAAGAAATACAAAATGAGATATAATGATGTGTTCCGGCTTAGACATTAACGAAGAGCATAACACGTGGGCAGCGTAGCGGTCTGCTCTGGCTTTCCCATCTACTGTATACCGATGCACTCCAAATACAGCCCCCCTCTCTGCGGGACTGCTGGCTGTGATGAATTAAACTGGTTTCACAGGTATTTTCAAAGTAGAAGGGGGCGAGATTTCCAGCGAAAGACACCTCCCCCCCTCAAAAACCCAGTAAGTACAGCACTTACTAGTTAAGAAAGCTAGGCTCCTCAATGAAATCGCTTTAACATGCTAATGCATTGGTGTAACAGTCGGGGCGTGGCAAGCTTCTAATGTCAACTCGACTACGGCGAAAGGAACCCTTCTTTTATTGGAAGACAATGAACATATTCTAGCCCTAAATGAATTAATAGCAAACATGGTTTACATAAAATACATTTTTCCAAGAAAGTTTAGCCTTTGTCACTAATGAAACCACTAAAAAAAGACATAAATATAGAAATCTTAAGATTTTTAAAATACATAACTTTGCTAAAATTTATTTAAAAATAAAAACGATTACAAACGCCAGCGGAGAGAGAGAACAGGAGAGAGGTATGTTGGTTTTGCATTAGGGGCGGGGCTATGGAAATGATGTCTATTTGGAAAAGTGGAGTTACATGTTCTGGCTGTTTGTGAATTATCGTTGTTGAGTATGGAGTGTTGAGATATTGATTTTGTGTAATGCTTTATGTTGAAAATTGAGGTGGGTTTTGTTTATAATAAAGAGGATAAACTGGGATGGGAGGAGGGTTTGGTTTTGCATAAGTGGCGGGATTATGACAATTGGAGGAATTTCAGAGAGTTTAATGGTTTGATATATTTGATTTTGTTTTGTGGTTGTTATCTATGTTTTTGGTTGGTATTATGTGTATATGGTGGTTTTTGTTGGTTGGTCGTTATTATGGTTATTAACAATACGATCTATAGTTGACATCTGAGCCTAAATAAAAAGAAAAAGCATTTTCAGAGAGCAATTATGCTGTGTTTATGTAGAATAAGTGATTAGGTTTATGAGAAATCTAATAACTTATTCGTTTAAAACGCTATATAAAATAAAGTTTATTATTAATTTGCTGGACAGAGTGGTGAACATTATTATGCATAAGACAAAGATAACGATTTACGTTAAAAGACATTTAATTAAACACGGGTTTGTGATTTAAATGGGAATGGGGGTGACGGGATCTCTTAATCTAAATAAAAATAAAATAAATAAAACAGGTTTTGAAAGTTAATAACCACTTTTTATGCACGAAACATGGGTGATTTTTCTTCCTTCTGATCAGTTTGAAATCTGTGTACGCTGTAAGGTTTTTACTTCTTAATTAAACTTTTAAAATACAAGTTTTGAATAGAAAGTAATCCTTTTCCTGGTACAGTATGTATAGCAAACCAGCACGTCTTTTTTCTCCAATCAGAGGGGTGTCAGATGGTGTCAGCCCTGCCATAATCTCTGGTATAGGGAGACCCCAGAATTCTGTCCAATAGTTTATGTAGATAGATGATAGATACAGATGCAGCAATTCAAAATGGGTGAGGTATTTCGTGGCATACCCCGGTGGGCGTGTCACGGTATCACGGGGTATCACGCATTTCACGTGTGTCACGTGACTAACTATCCGGCGTCGCCTTGTAAAACCGCCAGGGGGAGCTTAACCTCTCATGTACAGCATTTGAGCCTTTAATTTTGAACTGTGTATTACAGCATGTTAATAATCAGTCATTCAAATGTTGGTATATTTTATGAAAGCAAGATTGCTCAGTTGGACAAAAGTACACAACCTACCTTTATCAGAAATATTTATGCATCAAAGCCTTTACTGAAGATATTACTAATAGTATTAATAATGGATGAATTTGGACAAGCTGTATACTCAAAGTATAATTTCTTTAGCACATTTGTACAAGCACTTGGAATCTGTCCAAGCCATACTTTGTCAGGCATTTTGTTTTACTTCAACGGGCATAAAAACTTCCTTGCTTTTAACAGGGCGTTTCATAATTTCTAGTTACGAAAATGATTTAAAATGCGACACCTATCATTCAACTAGAGCTTAAAATATCACAAGGAAAAATACACACCGGTATTCCATTTCTCCCTAAACATTGTAAGCTTCGAAGTCTTTAACTAACGTGATACCGGAGTCAACAAGCATACTTTTAGAATTTGATTAAAAGGGAATATAATATGGAATCGCGTATCTAAAGAATTTAATAACGGTATGATTATATCCGTGTACTGCGGCAGGGCTGTGTAGGGCTGTTTCGCCTGCCTGATCATGCGAGCTGTCTTGTAGCCTACTGGTCTAGGTGCGTGACTACCAACTGGCAGGTTGTGTGTTTGAATCCAGCTGGTGCTGGACTTTTCATTTTTATTTATTTATTTTTTAATCGCGTAACATAAACATATTACCGTATGCAAACTGTACTGTATACAGTATGTATATGTATATTTAATGTCTTAACTGTGCCCGTTTAATTGAATTAAAAAAAATTATTTAACACGAACATTAAGCTGTTTACATCTTCCGCCTGAGAACAGTCACCCGTTGCTACCCAACGCAGAATGGTGATTGGCTGACACTATCTGACACCCCTCTGATTGGAGAAAAAAGACGTGCTGGTGTGCTATACACACTGTGCCAGGAAGAGGATTTCTTTCTATTCAAAACGTGTATTTTAAAAGTTTAAGAAGTAAAAACCTTACAGCGTACACAGATTTCTAAACTGATCAGGATCGTTATCTTTGTCTTATGCATAATAATGTTCACCGCTCTGTCCAGCAAATTAATAATAAACTTTATTTTATATAGCGTTTTAAACGAATAAGTAATTAGATTGCTCATAAACCTAATCACTTGCTTTTTCTTTTTATTTAGGCTCAGATTTCAACTATAGATCGTATTATTAATAACCATAATAACAACCAACCAACAAAAACAACCATATAAACATAATGGTGGTGCTGGACCTTCCAGTTTTATTTATTTTTTAATCGCGTAACATAAACATATTACCGTATGCAAACTGTACTGTATACAATATGTATATGTATATTTAATGTCTTAACTGTGCCTGTTTAAGTATTGAATATTCATATCTAATTTTACCACTGAAGGGAAATCTTAACATAAACATACGGTATATGGCTGGTCTCGGTACTTTAAAGAAAAAAATACACACCGGTATTCCATTTCTCCCTAAACATTGTAAGCTTCGAAGTCTTTAACTAACGTGATACCGGAGTCAACAAGCATACTTTTAGAATTTGATTAAAAGGGAATATAATATGGAATCGCGTATCTCAAGAAATTAATAACGATATAATTATATTCATGTTGCAAAAGAACTGCAACAGACATAAAAACTCCCTTGCATGGTTTCATTACGACCAGAATCGGTCTTGAGATATTTTTAACTTGATTTACAGTATTTGAGAGGTATGTCTTAACACCGATACTACAGTGCTTAAGTACTGCTCACGTATATGTTTCTAGGTTTATATTATGCATTTCATACGTTCAAATTACTTTTGAGCAACTAATAAGAAGCGCGAAACGGTATGCGTTTTACTTTCGTTTTGTGCTGAGACCCGTGGATTGATTAGAGATATCAAGTACATACAAGTAATTTTTTAAATGTTGTAGTTCGTCTTGAAAAAATGTTACGAGTACATCATCTATCAACAATTACACAGGTTCTGTTTCCATATTGCGGATTTTGGTTACGTAATATTATTTTCTAGATTTCACGTTGTGAATATGATGGGATGTCTGATGGGATGTTTCTAAAAATCCATCCTCTGTAAAACGTCTTCTCTAGTTGTCCTGCATATGTATTCGCTAATGAAGCTGTGTGTTCTGAGCCTGGATCTCTACATTTCTGTATGAACCAGCTTAGAGGGCTAAAGACAGCTTGTGTTTACATTGACTTGATGTGACTTGTTCTGTGCCAAGTCACATTATTTTATAGCGTTTTTAAAGCGTTATCAAATACGGTGTTACTGTAGTTTACTGAGTCCCATGTCACATGGTCTGTGATTGAAACCTGTAAAACCGGTTTAATTCGTCACAGCCAGCACTCTTCAGGTGTGAGGGTCTTCTGCTCAGAATGAAACGCTAAAATGTTTGTGTATATTCTAATGGTAGTGGGGGCGGGGTGTGTGGGAACAGGTTTGGTTGAAATTGCATTGATATAATTCAAAATATTTTGCTAACAATGTTAACTGTTTATGAATAATAAAATGTATTAACTAAGGAGTAGGATGGCACAGTTGTTAGTATGTTTTTTGTTTTGTTTCTTTTTCATAAATACAACAGTAGTACCTGATGTCTCAGTGGCTTTCAAAATTAAATTATGCATGCAAACCTGTGAACTAGAAAGATAACTAAGATATCCATCCATTAAATTCCATAATATCCATGAAATATATGGCGCTGAAATACAGTATGTGTGACGCATAAAAGACACCAAGGGATTGGGTGAGCTCCCATCACAGAAAAAAAACTGCGAACCTGCACTACAGCGACCATAGTACAGTATGGAGACCAAGGCGTTTTACGGGAAGAGACGGGGTGCTTCTGCCGCCCCAGCTTCCAAAGAGCGAAGGGTAAGCAAATACAGCAGACTTCATCTGAAATACGCGATTACAGCGCATATTACAAGGTATTATTGCCGTTTTGAATTTTAAATTCAATTATAATTATTTCTTCGTAGCCTGTTCTTCAAGAAAACACCGCACGGGCGAAACAATCTACCACCAGGACAGTAAAAAAGAAAGCAGTAAGACTGAAAAAAAGAAAAGTTTATTTTGACTTCTGTTCCGCGACTGATGAATACTACTGTGTGACTTTATTTCTTACATGAATTATGTTATTTTGCCACAGGCCGTGGGTCTCTGCTCTCGGCCACTGGCCAGGGTGCCAACCTGTAGAAGCAGCACCTGTATGGAGACATTTCGGCAGCAGCGGGAGCATTACGATGCATTACTGGGGAGGATTGGGAGGCTAGAGTTCCAGCAGTCAAACAGTTGAGCAGCTGTCTCCCGAAAAGTGCCTCTCCCCGCCGCGCAGGCTGCAATGCCTGGCGGAAGCTCTGCCCCCCGCAGAGCACACACCGCCTCAGGACACTCCATCCCGGCCTCTCAGTTCACCACCGCGCAGGAACCTGTTGATGCTGTCCCCGCCGGCTATCTCCCCCCAGGAAGCACAGCTGACAATTTTGTCAATGAAAACCGGTGTGTGTGTCTCTCCCTGCTGGATGTCCCTCTCACAAACTGCTGAATAACACATGTTCTAGTGATTTAATATGATTAGATACATGTGTAAAATTACCCAAAAAGCAAAATATTTTATATAGAACTTCAGATAAATCCTCTGATCACAAATAAATATAAATTCTGATTTTGCTACCCTGATAGTTTTAAAGAACTAGAGAGTATACCTCAAGATTATTTGAAATAAATTGTTGCTATTAAAAAAAAAAATGTTTTCACCAGCATGAAGGAATTTATAGGTGCAGCCACTCAAAATACACTGGAAAAAGTTTTGTCTGTGGCAAGCTCGCTGCACCATACCGCAATATCATTTGTCTAAATGAATCTACATTTTTACTGGCCAAAGAAAATCAAGAAGTGGCACTTTTGGTGTGTTAGATGTTAGTGAAACAGTTGCTTTAATCTGTTTTACTACTATCCTTTTTTAAATTGCCTTAATATGGAATCATGAACAGATGAAGCCATTCAAAATGCATGGTAAATCCCTATACCGCAGGTTTTGGGCTACAGGTGGCCATGATACGTGATTCGCTGGCCAAAGATGATCGACAGGTGGTGCATTCATTGTTTATGAAACAATTGCTTCATTTAATCTCTCTACTGTGCATGTTTAAATCTGTTTAATATGGAATTTTGCAACTAAAGGGAAGTTTTGGTAGTTCAGCATAAAAATACCAGGAGCATAATGTCTCTGAACGTCATAAACAATATTAATTTAGGAATATAAACATATTATATTATTATTATATAAACTGTGTATGGCTGGTAGTGGTAGTTTAAATAAGAAAATACAAAACATTTTATGCATCAAGGTTTTTCACTTGGTCATTTACTGTGGTTATTTCAGAAGAGTTTTGACGTGCTCGTTCTGACTATAATAAGTTTATATACTTTATAAAAAAGCTACAGTGTTTTAACCTTTTCTATGAGTGCTTGTGCTCATTATCACAGTAAAAAAACAGTGTACTTTTCAGAATCCACTTAATAGGGAATCTAGTATGGAATTGCTTAATTAAATTGTGGAAGGAGACAACCCCCATCCCCAGACAAAGCTGATAAAGGTGATAAAAATCCATTCAGAAGGGTGCAGTGTCTTAACACTAACTCTGCTAACAGAGCCACTTGTAAGAGCAAGGTGACTTTCTGCTCAATTACATGAATGCCATAAACAGACACATTTTAAATTCTTTAAGCAGCTTTAGCTGTTTGGCAAATTCACCTACTTTGCGTAGTACACAATTTCTTAAAAGGTACCTTTTTCTCTCGTGCAAACTCATCAAAGATGCATTTTTTTATAATTCCGAAACTTGGACGATATGCTTCAGGGACTCATTCATAGTAAGATGAAAACAACCCCACCACAAAAGTCAGATCCACTGATATACTGAAACAGTAGTGCACACGACAATGAATGGCAGTGTGTTCATATACTATACAGATATACTGTATATACAGCATGATACCATATGGTTTCAAAGCCACTACAATAGAGTATGTGTGAACAATTTTTCTTAATTAAAATTTAAAGTTAAATTTCTTGTTGCTGAAATTTGTATTAAGACAAAATATAAATTTTCTTAAGGTGGATGTAAACCTGAAAGAGGCACATTGCATTCACAACAAGCTATAATAGTGAACTATTTTAAAGCTATTTAAAGAAACAAATGAAAAGTAATGCTCCGTTCGGGCTTTGAACCCCCTGGATGCAGCGAGCTACATTAAAGTCCATGAGCGTTCCATTGTCCATTACCACTAAGGACAATAAAAGTAAAAAAATATTTTAGCTGCACACTTACACGGTTCCATATTAATATTACTATCAAATGGTATTAAATCAGTAAAACTTTTTTTACAATAACAGCAAGTGGTGTTCTTACTATGTATTCTTACAAAATGATAAAACAAAACTTTTTATGAAGTACAGGTACTTCATAAACTTTATAATGTTAGAACAAGCACATTAAAACCATAACCCACTGTATGTCACCAGCCCCTTTTCAGTTCCCCCTTAGAAGCCTGATGCTCACGCTAATCGGGGCTCTGCATTGGTTTCCGCATCATGTGAGCCCGGGACTGACCTGGATGTGCCTGGTTCGGTTATACTTTTAGTTTCTGTTCCTATTCCCGTTCCCATTTCCCCTGCCGGTCCCGACCCGGTTCTGGTTTTAAATCATCTGTTTAATCGTCTGATGGATTGCCTGGCCTTGGACTTTTGCCCTGTTTTCGGATTTCCCTCTTGACTCATCCCCGGATTGTTCGCCTAGGCCTCACCTCCCCTGACCACTAGCACTCCATGGACACGCCTCCCCTGTTTCATTCCCGTATCCTGCATGACTTTTTCCCCATAGTTTCTTCACTAATCCCTAGATCGTGTCATCTGCATAGGGTCCAGAAAGAACTTTCCCTGACAAAATGTTTCCAAAACATCCACATGTGATACTTTAGCTGCTTAGTTACATGATTCCATGTTAATATAACTATCAAGTGATGTTATCTTTTAACAATAACAGTAAGTGGTGTTCTTACTACATATTCTTAGAAAAGGATAAAACATAACTTTTATGAAGTACTTGTTTAAGCTTAATAATGTTAGAACAAGCACATTAAAACCAGAACTCACAGTAAGTTACCAAGGTGAAGACTTTGATGCATAAAATATTTATGCAAAATTCAATTATTTATGATGAAGGTGGTAGGTACTTTTGTCCAACTGAGCAATCTTGCTTTTAAAAAATATACAGACTTTTTAATGTTTAATGTTTAAAATGCTGTAATACACAGTTTAAAATTATTAAAAGTCTGAAAAGTATACAACTTAAATTCTAAATTGGAAAAAGATTGTCCCTCATCACTGACTGGAATACGAAACCAGGCGATTTCTGGCGACAGCTCAAGTGCTGTATATGAGACATTATGTTTTATTAGCTCCACCTGGAGGTTTTACAAGGTGCTTTGGGATACTATTATCATATTTCAATTAACATACGGTATGATGTGGTTTATTGCACCACGTCCAAAGCATTTTAACGCAGTGTACCACTCTCATTTTGAATGGCTGGGTTTTTAAATAAAGACATTTTGGCAGCTGAAAATGAAAAGTTTCTGAATGTCATTGACGGTATTTATTTAAACGTTTTTTACAAAAAAAAACAGCAGGTACTGATAGTGTTTAAAATTGATAGCTTTTTATGAAGTACAGAAACTTTATACTGTACAATTAGAAAGAGCACAGCAAAATAAAAATACTTTAACTGGTGAAGTTAAAGATGTTCAGACAGAAATTGTTTATGAAGAAGGTGGAATCTCTTTTGCACTTTTTTTTTTTACTTTTAGCTACCACTACCAATGTACTTTAAGTATATTTATGCTCCTAATTAATGTCTAGTATGGCATTCAGAGAATGTATACTTCTGTTATTTTTAATTTGTTAGCTACCAAGATTTCCCTTTAGTTACATAATTCCGTATTAAAAATCTCTTATGTGAACTTAAAGATACACAGTAGAGAAACAAATTAAATGATGCAATAATTTCACTAACATGTAACGCACCACAAGTGCCACCTATCCAAATAGTGAAGCACACCACAGTGTACTGTCATAACTCTAATGCAGCAATGAGTGTTAACGTGCATTAGGAGTGGCTGCATCTGTACATCCCCAGTCATTCTCCAAATGTTTTGTGTGGTAAACACTCAGCACCTTTACGTTGCTGACGTGTAGCTTTTATAGAGACACTTACCAATTAAGTCATGCTGCAAAAAATGATTATGTTGTGTCTAACATATGTGTAGGTGATTTTCCAGAGTACTCAGAAAAATCATTAAAATTCAACAAGTGGCTGATAAATAGGTAAAATTACACACTTCTAACTACACAATGTCTCAGTTTCACACTGTTTTAGGCATATCAATAATTGAATAAGATAGTGATTAAACAGGGATTGTTTCCATTGATACTGATGAGTTCAGAGAAAATCCATTCATCAGTGGCATCAATGCTAGGTACAGTAAAACAGATGGCAGCTCCAGTTGAGCTCCAGTTGTGCCTGTCAAACAGGGTACAGTAAGATTACATTATAATTATAATAAAGCATTCATAATTTAATGCTTTATAATTTTTTTTCATTGTCTGAGATATTTGTAGGGGTGCAGGGAGGCTAACTTTCCAGAGCTGTTCTTGATTCCTGGGGTTCTGACAAGACATATTTCTAATACAAGAAATTGTACAGATGCAGCGGTACAGACACGTACCAGAGGTAATTGGCTACGGCGTCGTGTATCGTGAGGCGCGATGACGCAAAATACCGGGGTACGTGATTGGTTGACCGACAGGGGCACTCGTGGTCCGTTGGTCTGTCGTAGAAAGACTTACTGTAAACGTCTTTACTGTGCCCGTTGTAGATATTGAATTTTACCACTGAAGGGAAATCTTAGTAGCTGAGCATAAAAAGAATAGGAGCATACTGTAACGGGTGTGAAGGCCATAAACGATATTAATTTTGGAACATAAACATACAGTATATGGCTGGTCTTGGTACTTTAAAGAAAAATACACACCAGTATTCCATTTCTCCCTAAACATTGTAAGCTTCGAAGTCTTTAACGTGATACCGGAGTCAACAAGCATACTTTTAGAATTTGATTAAAAGGGAATATAATATGGAATCGCATATCTCAAGAATTTAATAACGGTATGATTATATCCGTGTACTGCGGCAGGGCTGTGTTGGGCTGTTTCGCCTGCCTGTTCATGTGAGCTGTCTTGTAGCCTACTGGTCTAGGTGCGTGACTACCAACTGACAGGTTGTGTGTTTGAATCCAGCTGGTGCTGGACTTTTCATTTTTATTTATTTATTTTTTAATCGCGTAACATAAACATATTACCGTATGCAAACTGTACTGTATACAGTATGTATATGTATATTTAATGTCTTAACTGTGCCCGTTTAATTGAATTTAAAAAAAATATTTAACACGAACATTAAGCTGTTTACATCTTCCGCCTGAGAACAGTCACCCGTTGCTACCCAACGCAGAAACACAGCCACTAACTAGCAAAGAGAGGACATTAGCTACCCAATATGATAAAGAAATAAATGATTATTTTGTTTATTTCTTTTGCACATTTATTTGAACATTTCCATCGATTGTACAAGCACTTGGAAACTGTCCAATCCCTAGTTCATCAGGCATTTTACCGGTCTGGCGCCGGTCTGTGTCTTCCAGGATATAATGCCAGCGAACTCTTGTTTTTATGTCCACTATAACAGACAATCTCCTTTGCTTTTAACCGAGCGTTTAATAATTTCCTAAAATGAAAATGATTTACTTTATTTCCCTCATGGGATCAATAAAAGTATCTATCATCTGTCTAAACTATGGGACAGAATTCTGGGGTCTGCCCATACCAGAGATTATGGTAGGGCTTCAGAATGGTGATTGGCTGACACCATCTGACACCCCTCTGATTGGAGAAAAAAGACGTGCTGGTTTGCTATACATACTGTACCAGGAAGAGGATTTCTTTCTATTCAAAACGTGTATTTTAAAAGTTTAAGAAGTAAAAACCTTACAGCGTACACAGATTTCTAAACTGATCAGGATCGTTATCTTTGTCTTACGCATAATAATGTTCACCGCTCTGTCCAGCAAATTAATAATAAACTTTATTTTATATAGCGTTTTAAACGAATAAGTAATTAGATTGCTCATAAACCTAATCACTTGCTTTTTCCTTTTATTTAGGCTCAGATTTCAACTATAGATCGTATAATTAATAACCATAATAACAACCAACCAACAAAAACAACCATATAAACATAATACCAACCAAAAACATAGATAACAAACACAATACAAAATCAAATAATCAAACCATTTTACTCTCGCAAAGTCCTCCAATTATCATAATCCCACCCCTTATGCAAAACCAAACCTTCCTCCCATCCCAGTTTATCCTGTTTATCATAAACAAAATCCACCTCAATTTTCAACATAAAGCATTACACAAAATCAATACCTCAACACTCCATACTCAACAACGATAATTCACAAACAGCCAGAACATGTAACTACACATTCCCAAACAGGCCTAATTTCCATAGCCCCGCCCCTTATGCAAAACCAACATCCCTCCCCTGTTCTCTCTCTCCCCTGGCGGTTGTAATTGTTTTTATTTTCAAATAAATTTTAGCAAAGTCATGTATTTTAAAAATCTTAAGATTTTTATATTTATGTCTTTATTTAGTGGTTTCATTAGTGACAAAGGCTAAACTTTCTTGGAAAAATGTCTTTTATGTAAACCATGTTTGCTATTAATTCATTCAGGGCTAAAATATGTTCATTGTCTTCTAATGAAAGAAGGGTTCCTTTCGCCGTAGTCGGGAGCCTAGCCTTTAACTAGTAAGTACTGTACTTACTGGGTTTTTGAGGGGGGGGAGGTGTCTTTCGCTGGAAATCTCGCCTCCTACTTTGAAAATACCCGTGAAACCGGTTCAATTCGTCACAGCCAGCACTCCTGCAGAGAGGGGGGTTGTACTTGCAGTGTATACAGTACACGCGTTATGCTCTTCGTTAATGTCTGTGAAGTTTTATTTAATCTCTGAGCCATACTGATTCTTCTGGAAGCCAGTTTCCGCCAGGGAGTAAAAAAAAAAAAACACACTATGGTATTCTCTCCAATGAAGTGCAGTTAAAAACATACCTCTGATGCTGCTCCTAAATGAATATCGTTTATGACCATCAGAAGCTTTATGCTCCTTTTCTTTTTTCCAGTGGATTGAACAGGGAGAGGCATTTCATGATGTACTTTTCACTGATGAAACAACAGTGGCTCTGGAACAGTTTTCAACCAAGTCGTTTTATAAAAAGGGGAGATATGTACACGTTACTGAAGATAAAAGTTTAGCCTTTGTCACTAATGTAACCACTAAATAAAGACATATAGAAATCCCTACGTTACAGACTGTATATGGCTGGTATTGGTAGTTTAAAGAAAAAATACACACCAGTATTCCACTTTCTCCCTAAACATTTTAAGCATCAGAGTCTTACATGTGGTTATTTCAGAAACATTTGTACGTGCTCCTTCTGACCATGTTACTGTTTACTGTTACTGACCATATTAAGTTTAAGTGCCTGTGGGCACTTTTCCTGTCCGTGGGGGGTGGACCGTCTTTCATTAGAAGGTTTGTCTGTTCTACTCTGAGAATGTAGAGGGGGTGGAAAGTGTCCGCGGTCATATAATTAGTATTAAAATTCACACTGATTCCCTTGCGAAGATACGGACATAGGAATATTCGTGCGTGGTCAAAAAATGGCATAAAAACGACAAAGTGAAGGCTGTGAAAACATTCACAATGTACTTTATACACAAAGCAAATACCCCCCCCCCCTCTCTCAATTCAATTCAAGCTGCTTTATTAGCATGACAGATGGGTACAATCAGTGTTGGGTATTTACTTTGCTTTGAGATGCCACTTTTAAAGGTGATATATAAAATCAAGGCTTTAACTTGCTTTAACTCCGCAAGTCTGAGTTCTTGTGTCTGTCCTATCCGAACCCGAAAGTATTACAATATGTATCTTTATAGCAGGTGGTGTACAGCTTTTTAGTATAGATTACACTTTTCTAAAATGTATTTAAAAAATAAAAACGATTACAATCTAATCTTTCCACGTTTGATCCCAAAATAAATCTAAACGGGGAGAAAGCTATGCTGAAAGTTTATTAAGATACTTGGAAGACAAAGATATCAATTTATGTTGCATTTGTCTGATTGTGAATCAAAAAACACATATATTTAAACCCGCATTTGCGATTTAAATCAAAACGTTATTTAAATCAATATAAATGTTTATATTGTAACGCCTAGGTGACTATTCATTGTTATTAAAATGACTTAAATTCGATCATGTTGTGATATTTAGAAATATAAATTTGTTTGGTGCGAGTGAGGTTTTATTTAATCTCTGACTCAGTGATGACCTGGCACGGTGAGGTGCGCTGGAAGCTATGTGGTGTTACGCAGTGGTGGCCTGACACGGTGAGGTGCCCTGGCAGCTCTATGATGCAGTGGTGGCCTGGCACGGTGAGGTGCGCTTGCAGCTATGTGACGCAGTGGTGGCCTGGCATGGTGAGGTGCCTGGCAGCTGTGTGATGCAGTGGTGGTCGGGTATGTAGAGGTGCACTGGCAGCTGTGTGTTGTGACGCAGTGGTGGCCTGGCATGGTGAGGTGCGCTGGCAGCTGTGTGACGCAGTGGTGGCCTGGCACGGTGAGGTGCGCTGGCAGCTGTGTGGTGTGGCGCAGTTGTGGCCTGGCACGGTGAAGTGCGCTGGCAGCTGTGTGATGCAGTGGTGGCCGGGCACGGTGAGGTGCGCTGGCAGGTGGGTGATGCAGTGGTGGCCTGGCACCGTGAGGTGCGCTGGCAGCTGTGTGGTGTGACGCAGTGGTGGCTTGGCACGGTGAAGTGTGCTGGCAGCTGTGTGGTGTGACGCAGTGGTGGCCTGGCACGGTGAGGTGCGCTGGCAGCTGTGTGATGCAGTGGTGGTCGGGTATGTAGAGGTGCACTGGCAGCTGTGTGTTGTGACGCAGTGGTGGCCTGGCACGGTGAGGTGCGCTGGCATATAATGAATATATTCATGTGCATCCAACACATAGTTCAACGCTAGCAACTACACAAAATCTAAAATATGAGCTCTACTTGCCACTTACAATACCAACAGTACCAGCTAACTTTAGTAGTGACATTTTCATGGATCTTTTTAACAATAAAATTTACAACATCAGACTTCAGACACAATTAAACAGGCCTCAAAAAAGTCTGGTACAAACATTTTCAGCATGGTGAAACATGGTGAACATTTCCACCACTGCGTCACACCACACAGCTGCCAGCGCACCTCACCGTGCCAGGCCACCACTGCATCACCCAGCTGCCAGCGCACCTCACCGTGCCAGGCCACCACTGCATCACACAGCTGCCAGCGCACCTCACCGTGCCAGGCCACCACAGCGTCACACCACACAGCTGGCAGTGCACCTCTACATACCCGACCACCACTGCATCACACAGCTGCACAGCGTGAAATAGCGTGTATAAAAAGTTGTAGTTTTAAGCTTTTCTGCTAATATAATATGGAATCACGTATTTAAGAAATTGATAACGATATAATTATATTCATATACTGCAACACAGTAGTACACGCTGTACAATGTCTGTTGATTCTGTATGTGTATGGCTGTTTCACCTCTGCTCATGCGACCTTGCCGGTGGTACTGTGGTCTACGTTCCCGACTTATAAACCAGCAGTTGTGTTTTCAAATCCAGCTGGCACCGTGACTTTTCTTTTAACAAACATTTCTTTGAAAAAATAGAATAGCAATATTATGGACAATTAATTGACAGTAAATATAGAAAAGCACATATTAAATTTGGGAAATAGTTTTAATATGTAAATAGTTCCCTGGTTCTGCTCCCCTGGGGGTTTCTCTCTCTCTCGCTCATTCGCTCGCTCGCCCCCCCCCCCCCTCAGTTCAATTCAAGGTGCTTTATTAGCATGACTGATGGGTACAATCAGTGTTGCCAAAGCAAATAAAATAATGAAATTCACATGAAACAAAACAAAAAATAACATTAATATAAAATCTACAGACATATTACAGACATTTACAACAATGACATAATATAGAATATTTACATACAGATGCAGCCATTCAAAACGGGTGGGGTATTTCGTGGTATACCGCAGTGGGCGTGTCGCATCATCAAAACGCAGTTTCACGCAGTATCACGTGGTGTATCGCGTCATTTGACGTCATACTGGAAAGTATCCGGAATCACCTTGTAAAACCACCAGGAGGAACCAATAAAGCTTAACCTCTCATGTACAGCATTTGAGCTTTTAAATTTAAACTGTGTATTACAGCATGTTATTCATCAGTCATTAAAAAGTTGGTATGTTTTATGAAAGCAAGATTGCTCAGTTGGGCAAAAGTACACAACCTACCTTTATCATAAATATTTTAATTATGCAGAAATATTTTATGCATCAAAGCCTTTACCGAAGATATTACTCATATTATTAATAATGAATGACCTTATGTGAGTGACAAGCTGTAAACTCAAAGTATTACGCTGGTCCACATTATTTGTAACCGTCATTTTAAATGAAAAGACTTTATTTTTTCATCGACAAAAAGTAACACCACAGCATTTCGTTGATCTAACTAACAAGGACGGGACATTAGCTAGCCAATAGGATAAAGGAATAAAATACTTTTTTTGTTTATTTCTTTAGCACATTTATTTGAACATTTCCATCGATTGTTCAAGCACTGAAAAACTGTCCAATCCCTTGTTCGTTGGGCATTTTCTTTTAGTATAACAGACATAAAAACTCGCTTGCTTTTAACAGAGCATTTCATAATTTCTAACAACCAAAATTATTTAAACTGCGACACTTATCATTCAACCAGAGCTCAAAATATCACAAGGATCCTCAAGAGCACAACAAAGACTGTTTTAAAAGATACTTGTACCAGATACATGAGAATCCAAGCTTTTTTATCTACGTTTTCTTATCTACGCTAAGAAGTAGTCTTTAAAATTAATCACACAGTAAAAAGTGAAATTTCAGGGGCGTCCATATACCAGAGATTATGGTACCGCTTCAGAAGGGTTTCAGCCAGTCGGATTGCAGGACCGGAATTATCTGTTTTATAATCGAGAATATGTAATCACGTATCTAAATAAATTAATAATGATATTAATTTAAGGATCAAAATCTATGTATCTATATAGCTGGTAGTATTACTTTATTTCACTTTCTTTGTGAACACATTTTGTTAACACCAGAATCGCAGGTGGATTCTGTTTTTTGGACTGTTATGGTCTGTAGCTCAAATCCTGCTTAACTAAAAATTAGACACGAGAAGAGTATTATTGGACAATGTTGTAAAGCTCTGGAGGAATTTCTCTGTAAACTGAAGAGAGAGGCTGTGTATCGCTTCTTTTGGCATTTGTAAAAAAAAACATTCCAATGTTAATGCGACGCGGAAGATAATGTGGTGTATTGGTCGTTAGTGAAAGATTTAATAATTTAATCTCTTTACTGTGCACATTTTAATCCGCTTAGTATTGAATATTATATGGAATTTTACCACTAAAGGGAAATACACACCAATACTCAATTTCTTCTACAGTATATTGACATTTTTTATATTTCAAAATAACACATGTTTGTACTGTATGTACAGTACACAGTGGTACCGCAGGTTGAACTGTAGGGCGCAAATCCACCGGAGCCCAAAAGCCCAACATATTAATGTACATTCGCCTGGCGCTGCGCGGTTTTCATCACTCTCTGGGGGAGTGCTGGCTGTGACGAATTAAACCAGTTTCACAGGTATTTTCAAAGTAGAAGGGGGCAAGTAACCCCCCTCCAAAACCCCTTTTTTTGCTTACAGTAGAAGTAAGTACAGTACTTACTTACGGTAGTACTTCTCGCGTTAAGAAAGCTAGGTGTTAGCATAAACTATTAGTAATCAATAATATTAAATTTAACACTGTAATAAATTGTGCTAATAATAAATTCTATTCTACTCTGAGAATGGAGGAAGAACTTCGTCTTTCACTGATAAACTTGTGTCAAGCTGTCAACAAAAACCAGCTGTCAAAAAAAAGTTTTTTTTTTTAAAGTCAATTGTGTGTCCATAATATTGCTATTTTGATATTGCTAATTGCTATTGCTACTGAGTCTCTGTGTCTACAGTACATTGTTTGTGAACCAACCGGTTTCACAGGTATTTTCAACCCCCAGCCACCGTTGTTTCATCGGTTGTTATCCTGTAAAGCGCTTTGAGGAGCCACCTTTAAAGGTGCTATATAAAATTAAGTTTTTTATTATTATTATTATTAATATTGATCATATTTTTCCCCCCAGAACTTGTAAATTGATGTTGTTATTGTTGTTGTTATCCTGTAAAGCCCTTTGAGAAGCATACTGTCCAGTTTGTCAGGTGCATTCTCTTGTAAAATAATAAGTAGAGCTTTGGGCTTATTAGTGCTCCACTTACAGCAACCCAATGTAAATACATTTTGTCTCCAAATCCACCACCACTTGTATGAATCATAGCCCTGCCAAACGATGCAAATTCCACTCAATGGTTGTGTGCAGGAATTATTCAGTATGGCATCTCCATGTTCAAGTAAACACTGCACGTAAATGCATATTTTTTTTTAAAAAGCCACCTTTAAAGGCGCTATATAAAATAAAGTTTATTATTATTATTAATATTGATGAGATTCTTCCTCCCAGGACTTGTAAAATTGTTGTTGTTATTGTTGTTATCCCGTAAAGCACTTTGAGAAGCATACTGTCCAGCGTATTGTATTTCATTGCAGTTTGACAGATCGTCTTATAATCACTTGTTGTTAGAATATCCTCCAAGAGGATATTCCCCTCAAGAGGATATCCCCCAAGAGGTATTCAGGTAACAGTGAAACGGGCGTACAGTCTGGGGAGATCGCCTGTTTTCCATGTAAATAGTTCCCTGGTTCTGCACCCCTTGGTGTCTCTCTCTCTCTCTGTCTCTCTCGGGCCCGCACTCTTGGCGGTCTTGTCTTGTGTCTCTCTCTCTCGTCTGGGTGTGGGAGTGCTGCTGGCAGGTGGTGATGGAGAAAAAATAAAGCGCAGTTTTTAACTCCACAAGTCAGAGTCTCTGTGTTCGTCCTCAACAAACCCAAATTCTTTACATTGGTGTCAGAAGTGGGAGGATGAAGCGGCAGAGAAGCACCGGTTCCCCCAGAAGCCGAGTGACCCCCTAAAGCACCTTTTGGGGGCGAGCAGCAGCCGCCAGGGGCCGGGACGACCCCTCAGCACCGCCAGTGGCCACAGCCCTTATCAGGGCTATCCCACGGTGACCTACTCAGTGGAAGGGGGGCTCTTTCCCGGGTCCCCTCAGGCCGTGTGGCAGGAAGGAGAGGCCAGACCAGCGGGGTCCAGCCCGCCACCCCTGCTCCAGCCTGCGCCGGTGAGACCGAGCCGTTATAATGGGGAGATGGCGGCCTGGGCAAACGGCTGGTCTCAGGTGGAGATGGGGGGCCACCTTGCCGCCGTCCTGGAGGGGCCGGCCTGCCAGGCATTGCTGGATGTACCCGGGGACCAGAGGGTACTCAGGTTCGAGCCAGTGCAGCGAGACACGAACTAGGGTGGGAGCGGCGAGGGCACAAGCCCTAAAACCCGAATCCATTACAATAACAAAAGGACAGACAATGAAATATGGCTATTTCGAAGTCGGAATTCTGAGTTGCTATGTCACAATTCTGAGTTGCTAAGTCGGAATTCTGAGTTACTAAGTTGCAATTCTGAGATACAGATGCAGCCATTCAAAGTGCGCGGTACAGACACGTACCAGAGGTAATTGGCTACGGCGTCGCGCATTGTGACGCACGATGACGCAGGGTACCGCGGTACGTGATTGGTTGAACGACAGGGGCACTCGTGGTCCGTTGGTCTGTCGTAGAAAGATTTACAGTAAACGTCTTTACTGTGCCCGTTGTAGTATTGAATATTTATATGGAATTTTAGCACTGAAGGGAAATCTTAGTAGCTGAGCATAAAAAGAATAGGAGCATACTGTAACGCATGTGAAGGCCATAAACGATATTAATTTTGGAACATAAACATACAGTATATGGCTGGTCTTGGTACTTTAAAGAAAAAATACACACCAGTATTCCATTTCTCCCTAAACATTTTAAGCATCGAAGTCTTTAACTAAAGAGATACCGGAGTCAACAAGCATAATTTTAGAATTTGATTAAAAGGGAATATAATATGGAATCGCGTATCTAAAGAAATTAATAACAATATAATTATATTCATGTACTGCAACACAAGAATAGTACACGCTGTACATTGTCTGTTGAAAATGTTTTTGTAGTACTTTTCCAGCACTCTGCATGTGACCTTGCCAGTGGCGTTAGGTTCCTGACTCCCATGTCACACGGTCTGTGATCAAATCCCACTGGAACCATGACTTTTGGTGAAATGTTTCCCTTGGTCAGAGATTAAATAAAACCTCACTCGCACCAAACAAATTTATATTTCTAAATATCACAACATGATCGAATTTAAGTCATTTGAATAACAATTAATAGTCACCTAGGTGTTACAATATAAACGTTTATATTGATTTAAATCGCGGTTTGATTTAAATCACAAACGCGGGTTTAAATATATGTGTTTTTTGATTCACAATCAGACAAATGCAACATAAATTGATATCTTTGTCTTCTAAGTATCTTAATAAACTTTCAGAATAGCTTTCTCCCCGTTTAGATTTATTTTTCTTAACTAGTATACTTTAGATCTTATTTTCTGAACCGGGGAAAATCTGATCATGTTTCTCTATACCAATGCTAAAAAACATTATTTTACATATCACCTTTATGTGATATCACCATAAGGACAGCACAAACAAAGGTTAATTGCATAATGGACCATGCAAAGAAATTTTAAATAGTCTTCTTTAGGTGTGAGGGCAGGAGTGGATCGCAGAAGGCATAATCGGCAAATTAGGAAAACAAAGAACAGGACAGGCGAGACGTTTATCCAGAGAGTGAGTGATCAGAAAAAGGAACAGCTGTTACGCCCAGGTTTTACGCTCTCTCTCTGCTGAATGAATAAAAGCATTTTATTAAAAACACGTTTGCGTTTGTCTGGGTATTTACTTTGTAATCTGTGGTTTACATCTACTGTATTGCTTTGAGATGCCACTTTTAAAGGTGATATGTAAAATAAAGTTTTTTATTATTGTTATAGAGAAACATGATCAGATTTTCCCCGGTTCAGAAAAAAAGATCTAAAGTATACTAGTTTGTCACTCTTCTCATCCCCTCTTTGCTAAATGGCTTTTGAATAGAGTCACATGAAGAGAGAGGTGAAACAGCCCTGTCGCAATACACGAATATATTTATATCTTATTAATTTCTTTAGATACGCAATTCTTTTAATACAGTCTTTGCTGTGCTCTAGAGGATCCTTGTGACATTTCGAGCTCTGGTTGAATGATAAGTGTCGCAGTTTAAATAATTTTAAATAATAATTAAAAGCAACGGAGTTTTTATGTCCGTTGCAGTAAAAGAAAATGCCTGACAAAGTAGGGCTTGGGCAATTTACGTTGCAACAGACAATGTACAGCGTGTACTATTCTTGTGTTGCGGTACATGAATATAATTATACCGTTATTAATTTCTTTAGATACGCGATTCCATATTAAATTCCCTTTTAATCAAATTCTAAAAAGTATGCTTGTTGACTCCAGTATCAAGTTAGTTAAAGACTTCGATGCTTAAAATGTTTAGGGAGAAATGGAATACTGGTGTGTATGTTTTCTTAAAAGTACCGAGACCAGCCATATACTGTATGTTTAAGTTCCAAAATTAATATTGTTTATGGCCTTCACACGCGTTACAGTATGCTCCTATTCTTTTTATGCTCAGGTACTAAGATTTCCCTTCAGTGGTAAAATTCCATATAAATATTCAATACTTAAACGGGCACAGTTAAGACATTAAATATACATATACATACTGTATATAGTACAGTTTGCATACGGTAATATGTTTATGTTCCTAAATCAATCTCTTTTATGAGCATGTGAAAGGCATGGTGAATCGATTCTCAAAAATTACTGTACTTTGCATGATTGGAAACAAATGCGTGATTACGAAATGCTGTGGTGTTACTTTTACAAAGACGGTCAATGAAAAAAAGAATGTGGACCATGGCAATACTTTGAGTTTACAGCTTGTCCAAGGTCATTCATTATTAATACTATTAGTAATATCTTCTTTAAAGACTTTGATGGCGACAGCTCAAACATGAGAGGTTGAGCTTTATTAGCTCCACCTTGCGGAAATTCCAGATACTATTATTTTGCTTGCGGTATTATAGGAGAATTTACGGTAACTAGCGGTATTTACCGGTAACTCGCGGTAGACTGCGTAAAGCGCACTGCAAAATAATGCGGTATCGCCCGCGCATTTTGAATGGCTGCATCTGTACCATATTGCATTTTTTTTGTACTTCCTGGCGGAAACGGGCTTCCATAGGAGAGAGAGGTGAACATTATTATGCAGAAGACAAAGATAACGATTTACGTTGCATTGCCAGATTGTGAATCAATAAAAATATTTAATTCAACACGGGTTTGCGATTTAAATGGAAATGGGGGTGACGGGAACTCTTAATCTAAATAAAAATAAAATAAATAAAACAGGTTTCGATAGTTAATAACCATTTTTTTTCCTCCTGATCTGTTTAGAAATCTGTGTACGCTGTAAGGTTTTCACTTCCTAATTAAACTTTTAAAATACAGGTTTCGAATAGAATCACCATATGCTTTTCTCTTCCTGCTATGTAGAATAGATCAGCAAGTTTTTTTTTCTCCAATCAGAGAGGTGTCAGGTGGTGTCAGCCAATCACCATTCTGAAGCCTACCGTAATCTCTGGTATAGGGATACCCCAGAATTCTGTCGCATTTTCATTTTAGGAAATTATTAAACGCTTGGTTAAAAGCAAGGGAGACTGTCCATTTTAGTGGACATAGAAAAGAGTTTGCTGTGGCGTTATTGGAAACCCAATTTTAACACAAATCGCAGGCATTATATCCTAAAAGACACAGACAGGCGCCAGACCAGGAGAATGCCTGGAGCATTAAAAAAAATTCAGACGAACTTGGGATTGGACAGTTACCAATTGCTTGTACAATCGATGGAAATGTTCAAATAAATGTGCAAAAGAAATAAAAAATAATTTATTCCTTTATCATATTGGATAGCTAATATCCTCTCTTTGCTAGTTACCTGTGGCTATGTTTCTGCGTTGCGTAGCAACGAGTGACTACATTCTCAGGCGCAAGAACGTAAACAGCTTAATTTTCGTGTAAAATAATTTTTTAAAATTAAAATTCATTCTATACAGCAATCGCATATTTGGGGACCGTTTCATAAAACTTTGATGCTTAAAATGTTTAGGGAGAAATGGAAGACTGGTGTGTATTTTTTCTTGAAACTACCAAGATAAGCCATATACAGTACAGTTTACATACAATAATATGTTCCTAAATTAATATCGTTTATGACCTTCAGATGTGTTATGCTCCTCTTCTTCTTATGCTCAGCTACTAAAATTTCCCTTTAGTGGTAAAATTCCATATAAATATTCAATACTAAGCGGATTAAAACGTGCACAGTAAAGAGATTAAATGATTAAATCTTTTCACTACCGACCAATACACCACAAGTGCCCCTGTCAGTCATTTTGGCCAGCCAATCACTTACCGGACTGCGGTGGCTTGTGGGTAGTTGCGTGCGGTTACGGGTTTAAATACATTTAAAAAATATATTTAAAAAATAAAAACGATTACAATCTAATCTTTCCACATTTGATCCCAAAAGTCAAGAAAAATAAATCTAAATAGGGAGAGAGCTATGCTGAAAGTTTATTTTAAAAATCTTAAGATTTCTGTATTTATGTCTTTAGTTAGTGGTTTCATTAGTGACAAAGGCTAAATGTTCTTGGAAAAATGTATTTTATGTAAACCATGTTTGCAATTAATTCACTTAGGGCTCACTGACAGATTTGCTGTTTTTTATGCATGCCAAAAAATTTTGGTGCCGTCATTAAAGGTACCCCCGTGCTGGAAGAATTTGACCTTGGAACGTTTGCCCAGCGTACTAATATAGGCACATCGTGGAAAGCTTGGATTCCCATGGACAGTATCTTATACACATATCTTTTTCTGTTGTCTTTGTTGATCTCTTGAGGGTCCTTGTGATATTTTGAGCTCTCATTGAATGATAAAAGTGTCGCAGTTTAAATCATTTTCGTTGTTAGAAATTATGAAACGCTCTGTTAAAAGCAAGGGAGTTTTTATATCTGTTATAGTAAAAGAAAATGCCCGACGAACTAGGGATTGAACAGTTTTTCAGTGCTTGTACAATCGATGGAAATGTTCAAATAAATGTGCTAAAGAAATAAACAAAAAAGTTAGTTATTCCTTTATCATATTAGCTAGCTAATGCCCCATTCTTGTTAGTTATATATATAACGAAATGCTGTGGTGGGTGTTACTTTTGTCGATAAAAAAATAAAGTCATACAAATAGTGTGGACCAGCGTAATACTTTGAGTTTTACTGGTGGAGCTCATACAGCTGTGTCTGGATATCTTGGTCAAATATTCGGCTAGTGTGTATTGTCTATTTAGGGTTCTGTAGCATTCCACACGGCTGGGCAGCTTGTTACCCCCTCCTGCTGAAGACTCGACCACTTGAAAAAACCTGTGAAACCGGTTTAATTTGTCACAGCCAGCACTCCCGCAGAGAGTGATGAAAACCACATGTAAGACTTTGGTGCTTAAAATGTTTAGGGAGAAATGGAGTATTGGTGTGTATTGGTGTGTGACTTGCGGAGTTAAAAGCTGCCTTTATTTTCTTCTCCGTCACCAACCTGCTCTCCCGCCAGAGAGAGACACACGACGAGCCCTGCTAATAAAGCACCTTGAAATAAATTGAATTGAGAGAGATGGGGGGGAGGGCAAGAGAGAGAGAGAGACTGTGCTCCCACTGCCAGCGGGGAGAAATAGAGACAGAGGTGCTCTTCCTACTGCACTGTGACAGATACTCTGGGATTAGAGAAACATTCTTCCCTAAACTCAGAAATCTAGTACCAGAGTTCCCACACCTGCCTGAATCACAACGGGTCCCAATCCTACTGGGAGAGGGAGGAGGGAACTCAGTTGAACTGGCAGCCCAGTATGTGATCTCCTGTCACAGCCTGAAGAACAGTGAGCCTGTCTCCCAATAATGCTCCTTCTGTCTACATTATATGTAAATATTCTATAATATGTCATTGTTGTAAATGTCTGTAATATGTCTGTAGATTTAAATTAATGTTATTTTTTGTTTTGTTTCATTTGAATTTCATTATTTTATTTGCTTTGGCAACACTGATTGTACCCATCGGTCATGCTAATAAAGCACCTTGAATTGAATTGAGAGGGCGAGCGAGCAAACCAGCAAGAGAGAGAGAAACACCCAGGGGTGTAGAACCAGGGAACTATTTACATATTAAAACTATTTCCCAATTTTAATATGTGCTTTTCTATATTTATCGTCAAATTAATTGTCCATAATATTGCTATTCTATTTTTTCAAAAAAATGTTTGTTAAAAGAAAAATTGCAGCACCTGTTGGATTTGAACACACAGCCTCTGGTTTATATGTTGGGAACATAGACCACAGTACCACCAGCAAGATCGCATGTGCACAGGTGAAACAGCCCTACACATACAGAATCAACAGACATTGTACAGCGTGTACTACTGTGTTGCAGTATATGAATATAATTATATCGTTATTAATTTCTTTAGATACGCGATTCCATATTAAATTAGCAGAAAAGCTTAAAACTACCACTTTTTTACATGCTATTTCACATAGTTAAAGACTTCGTTGTATTTTTTCTTTAAAGTACCGATTCCTGGAATCTGACTGGCTGACACCCTTCTGAAGTGGTTCCATAATATCTGGTATACGGAAAAGAAAGCATAGATAAAAAAGCTTGGATTCTCATGTATCTGATACAAGTATCTTTTAATACATTATGAAATTATGAAACGTTCCGTTAAAAGCAAGGGAGTTTTTATGTCCGTTACAGTAAAAGAAAATGCCTGACAAAGTAGGGCTTGGACAGATTCCAAGTGCGTGTACAAATGTGCTAAAGAAATGAGCAAAAAAAGTCATTTATTCCTTTATCATATTGGCTAGCTAAAGTCCTGTCCTCGTTAGTTAGATCAACGAAATGCTGTGGTGTTTGTCAAAGAAAAAGTATTTTCGTTTAAAATGACGGTTAGAAAGAATGTGGACCAGCGTAATACATTGAGTTTACAGCTAGTCCAAAGTCATTCATTATTAATACTATTAGTAATATCTTCGGTAAAGGCTTTGATGCATAAATTATTTCTGCATAACTAAAATATTTATGATAAAGGTAGGTTGTGTACTTTTGTCCAACTGAGCAATCTTGCTTTCATAAAATAAACCAACTTTTTAATGACTGATGATTAACATGCTGTAATACACAGTTTAAATTTAAAAGCTCAAATGCTGTACATGAGAGGTTAAGCTTTATCGGCTCCTCCTGGCGGTTTTACAAGGTGATACTTTCCAGCATGACGTCAAATAACTGCGTTTTCATGCAACACGCCCACCGCGGTGTACCGCGAAATACCCCACGCGTTTTGAATGGCTAAATCTGTATAAAAGTAAAAACCTTTGTTGAGTTTGCACAAGAGACAAAAGGTACCTTTTGAGAAGTCACTTGCAAAGAAGCTGATTTTGACAAACAACTAATTTTGCTTGAAGAATTTAAATCTGTCTGTACTGTAGCTTTATTTAATTGAGCAGAAAGTCACCTTTCTCTTACAAGTGGTTCTGTTAAGCAGAGTTTGTGTTAGCACACCACACCCTTTTGAATGAGTTTTAATCAACTTTGTCTGTCCAGGGGCAGAGTGATGGACAGTGAAAAAAGTGACCATGGGTACTTTTCCTTTCCCCCCAGTGCGAGGTGATAATGCAGAAAACCTGTTAACATTGAGTGAGCACTGGCGCGTACAGTGAGATTAACACAGTGAGATTACTGACCTTGCCCCCATGAAATTGTGGGAAAGAGGTTTAGTGGGCAGCATTACTCACAGTGTAGTTACCATAGAGTGTTAGTTTTAATACACTGTACAGTATAACAGTATAAAGCAATTATGTTTTTTTATGTTTGTAAACGCTTTTCTTGCAAATGTTGGTATATTTTATGAAAGCAAGATTGCTCAGTTGGACAAAAGTACACAACCTACCTTTATCAGAAATATTTATGCATCAAAGCCTTTACTGAAGATATTACTAATAGTATTAATAATGGATGACTTTGGACAAGCTGTATACTCAAAGTATAATTTCTTTAGCACATTTGTACAAGCACTTGGAATCTGTCCAAGCCATACTTTGTCAGGCATTTTGTTTTACTTCAACGGGGCATAAAAACTTCCTTGCTTTTAACAGGGCGTTTCATAATTTCTAGCTACGAAAATGATTTAAAATGCGACACCTATCATTCAACTAGAGCTTAAAATATCACAAGGAAAAATACACACTGGTATTCCATTTCTCCCTAAACTTTGTAAGCTTCGAAGTCTTTAACTAACGTGATACCGGAGTCAACAAGCATACTTTTAGAATTTGATTAAAAGGGAATATAATATGGAATCGCGTATCTAAAGAATTTAATAATGGTATGATTATATCCGTGTACTGCGGCAGGGCTGTGTAGGGCTGTTTCGCCTGCCTGATCATGCGAGCTCTCTTGTAGCCTACTGGTCTAGGTGTGTGACTACCAACTGGCAGGTTGTGTGTTTGAATCCAGCTGGTGCTGGACTTTTATTTTAACAAACATTTCTTCGAAAAAATAGGTAAGCGATATTATGGACAATCAATTGACTTTTATATTTCAAAATATCGCAACATGATCGATATTTGCGATATTTTGAACATATCTTCCCTTCTGACAGCGGTTCCTGCTTCTATTGTGTGTGTGTGTGCAACAGTAAATTTTTATAGAGAAATGGAGGCTGGACAGTTTGCGTTACAATATAAACATTTATATTGATTTAAATCGTGTTCTGATTTAAATCGCAAACACGTGTTTAATTATGTGTTTTTTAATCATAATCAGGCTAATGCATTTCTACATTTTCTGTATGAACCAGCTTAGAGGTTCATACAGAAAGACAGCTTGTGTTTAAATTGAGTGTAAGGTAATTTATGCTTCTAAAGTCATGGTCAGTATTGTTGTACTGTGCTGTACTGTGTCACATTATTTTATAGCGTTTTTATTGCGTTATTAAATCCGGTGGCGCTGTGTTAGTTTCCTGACTCACATTATTTAAACTGCGACACTGATCATTCATCTCTAAATAAACTTTATTTTATATAGCGTTTTAAGCGAATAGGTAATTAGATTGCTCATAAACCTAATCACTTTTTCTACATAAACACAGCGTGATTGCTCTCTGAAAATGCTTTTCCTTTATTTTTAAAGTAGGCTCAGATTTCAACTATAGATCGTATTATTATAAACTTTCTTGGAAAAATGTATTTTATGTAAACCATGTTTGCTATTAATTCATTTAGGGCTAAAATACGTTCATTGTCTTCCAATCGAGTCGAGTTGACATTGGAAGCCTGCCACACCCGGACCGTTAAACCAACGCATTAGCACGTCAAAGCCCATTGAGCCAGTATTGGCTTTAGTATCCCCCCCTTCTCCCCTCAATTCAATTCAATTCAAGGTGTTTTATTTGCATGACAGATGGGTACAAGCAGTGTTGGGTACTGTATGTATATTGTAACGCTTACGGCAGACAGGCACTGTGTAGGAGCCGACGCACCAGAGCAGCGCCTGCAATTTTTATATTTATAACTTCGTTTTTAAAATTAGTCAAGCAATACGAAGCATCTCCTTTTACTTAGTGCCTGAGCATACTGCAACGCGTGTGAAGCCCATAAACGATATTAATTTTGGAACTTAAACATACAGTATATGGCTGGTCTCGGTACTTTAAAGAAAACATACACACCAGTATTCCATTTCTCCCTAAACATTTTAAGCATCGAAGTCTTTAACTAACGCGATACCGGAGTCAACAAGCATACTTTTAGAATTTGATTAAAAGGGAATATAATATGGAATCGCGTATCTCCAGAATTTAAAGACCAGACAATCGCAAACTCGTTTTCAATAAAATTATTTTATTCATTCAGCAGTTTGTGAGAGGGACATCCAGCAGGGAGAGACACACACACCGGTTTTCATTGACAACATTGTTTTTTTTTCAATTCCTCTTGTCTAACAGGAATGTTTTGTTTGTGGACAGACTGTTAGACAAGAGGAAAAGACCGCCTCCTCCTACGAAGCATTTTGTTGATCCGATCACGAATTCTTTTCCATTCGTACGCAGCAAGGGTTGAGAATCTCCGATTCACCATCGTACTAATGGTTTCCCGGAGATTGCAAGGCAAGGCACTTTTGCCTCTGGACCCATCGAAATTTACAGACGTGGTCCACCCCCAGTAAATTTCAAAAGTCACAAGATTTCGAAACACGAGGGCGGCGTAGCGGTCGGCTCTTGCTTTCCCGTCTATGCCGATGCACTGCAAGTACAACCCCCCCTCCATCTCCTGGATGATGGGTAGCAGTTGGACATCTGGGAGAATTATTCGTCCCACTGGGATCTGTGAATTCCGCTGTGCTTCCTGGGGGGAGATAGCCGGCGGGGACACCATCAACAGATTCCTGCACGGTGGTGAACTGAGAGGCCGGGATGGAGTGTCCTGAGGCGGTGTGTGCTCTGGGGGGGGCAGAGCTTCCGCCAGGCATTGCAGCCTGCGCGGCGGGGAGAGGCACTTTTCGGGAGACAGCTGCTCAACTGTTTGACTGCTGGAACTCTAGCCTCCCAATCCTCCCCAGTAATGCATCGTAATGCTCCCGCTGCTGCCGAAATGTCTCCATACAGGTGCTGCTTCTACAGGTTGGCACCCTGGCCAGTGGCCGAGAGCAGAGACCCACGGCCTGTGGCAAAATAACATAATTCATGTAAGAAATAAAGTCACACAGTAGTATTCATCAGTCGCGGAACAGAAGTCAAAATAAACTTTTCTTTTTTTCCGTCTTACCGCTTTCTTTTTTACTGTCCTGGTGGTAGATCGTTTCGCCCGTGCGGTGTTTTCTTGAAGAACAGGCTACGAAGAAATAATTATAATTGAATTTAAAATTCAAAACGGCAATAATACCTTGTAATATGCGCTGTAATCGCGTATTTCAGATGAAGTCTGCTGTATTTGCTTACCCTTCGCTCTTTGGAAGCTGGGGCGGCAGAAGCACCCCGTCTCTTCCCGTAAAACGCCTTGGTCTCCATACTGTACTATGGTCGCTGTAGTGCAGGTTCGCAGTTTTTTTTCTGTGATGGGAGCTCACCCAATCCCTTGGTGTCTTTTATGCGTCACACATACTGTATTTCAGCGCCATATATTTCATGGATATTATGGAATATAATGGATGGATATCTTAGTTATCTTTCTAGTTCACAGGTTTGCATGCATAATTTAATTTTGAAAGCCACTGAGACATCAGGTACTACTGTTGTATTTATGAAAAAGAAACAAAACAAAAAACATACTAACAACTGTGCCATCCTACTCCTTAGTTAATACATTTTATTATTCATAAACAGTTAACATTGTTAGCAAAATATTTTGAATTATATTTAACCCTATTTTTTCTTTAGTTTTGTATTTAACTTATTATATGATAGTCAGACTTAATGTATATTTGAACAATGAAAATATATTTTTACAAGATTTTACATTAAGCACTTAAAATTAATATGGTTAATAATAGTAAACTGTAACATGCTGTAACAAGATCGGTTAAACTGCGAAGAAAATGCTTTCAGAGAAAATGTTTCAACCAAACCTGTTCCCACACACCCCGCCCCCACTACCATTAGAATATACACAAACATTTTAGCATTTTATTCTGAGCAGAAGACCCTCACACCTGAAGAGTGCTGGCTGTGACGAATTAAACCGGTTTTACAGGTTTCAATCACAGACCATGTGACATGGGACTCAGTAAACTACAGTAACACCGTATTTGATAACGTTTTAAAAACGCTATAAAATAATGTGACTTGGCACAGAACAAGTTTACAGCACAGTACAAAGATAAATGCTGACCATGACTTTAGAAGCATAAATTGCCTTACACTCAATTTAAACACAAGCTGTCTTTAGCCCTCTAAGCTGGTTCATACATAAATGTAGAGATCTAGGCTCAGAACACACAGCTTCATTAGCGAATACATATGCAGGACAACTAGAGAAGATGTTTTACAGAGGATGGATTTTTAGAAACATCCCATCAGACATCCCATCATATTCACAACGTGAAATCTAGAAAATAATATTACGTAACCAAAATCTGCAATATGGAAACAGAACCTGTGTAATTGTTGATAGATGATGTACTCGTAACATTTTTTCAAGACGAACTACAACATTTAAAAAATGACTTGTATGTACTTGATATCTCTAATCAATCCACGGGTCCCAGCACAAAACGAAAGTAAAACGCATACCGTTTTGCGCTTCTTATTAGTTGCTCAAAAGTAATTTGACCGTATGAAATGCATAATATAAACCTAGAAACATATACGTGAGCAGTACTTAAGCACTGTAGTATCGGTGTTAAGACATACCTCTCAAATACTGTAAATCAAGTTAAAAATATCTCAAGACCGATTCTGGTCGTAATGAAACCATGCAAGGGAGTTTTTATGTCCGTTGCAGTTCTTTTGCAACATGAATATAATTATATCGTTATTAATTTCTTGAGATACGCGATTCCATATTATATTCCCTTTTAATCAAATTCTAAAAGTATGCTTGTTGACTCCGGTATCACGTTAGTTAAAGACTTCGAAGCTTACAATGTTTAGGGAGAAATAAAATGTTTGTATTTTTTTCTTTAAAGTACCGAGACCAGCCATATACTGTATGTTTATGTTAAGATTTCCCTTCAGTGGTAAAATTAGATATGAATATTCAATACTTAAACGGGCACAGTTAAGACATTAAATATACATATACATATTGTATACAGTACAGTTTGCATACGGTAATATGTTTATGTTACGCGATTAAAAAATAAATAAATAAAACTGGAAGGTCCAGCACCACCATTATGTTTATATGGTTGTTTTTGTTGGTTGGTTGTTATTATGGTTGTAGCGGTGAGGCTTATTAATAAGGCAGAATTAAGTGTTTCTGAGCTTTCCCAAATTAGGCCTAATTTCTCTGTTCATCTCTGTGGTGCAGCCACAGAGAAAGAATTCATGCAAGCTGATTTAAGATGTTTTCTTGTGATAAGAAACCAGCTCCCAAAGGGGGATGCACTTAGCTAAGCCTGGCTATCATGATCAATGGTCATCCATTGGCGCCTATCTGTCTAGGGAGTGCGAGTTGGACATCTGGATTGCATTCCTAAGTGTCAGGAGTAAGTGACTCATATCTCACCTTGATCAACCAATCAGGGACTGGTAGGGCCGAGTAACCCACGTGGGACTCTGATGCCCATGGAACTTTCAGCCAATCAATGAGCTGAAGTTCCTCCAGGTAAAAACAGGCAACACAGAGATTCAACAAGATTCAGAAGGGATTCTGGAGAGGATTCTGTGGACTGTTCTAAAGGGAATTCAAAGGAGAATTCCAGGGCAGGACGGCCCAGGAGCAGAAGGCTCCCAAGGGCAGGACATCCTCGCAGCGCGCCTCCTGACCATCCTGAGACTCAGCCCGTACAACCACGGAACGGCCAGTGTGTCCGAGTGCCAGAACTTTCCTTTGTTCTAAGAGTCTAGAGTGGAGGTTGCCAGAGAGTAACCAGCAGCAGGCCTCGTGAACAGGTCGGAACTGTGGAAAGCTGAATCACTATTCAGAACTAGCTCTTCATCAGGAACGAACCGGTCCTCTTCCTGACTTGCTGGGACCCACAGTCATCTTTTCTCCTGTGCACAAACTTTGCTAGTTAAAGCCAACAATGAGCATCAGCAGCGCACCGTCACAAGCCGCACAGCACAGCCTGGCACCGAGCCAGAGAGCGCGGATTGGACAGCAACAGCCTGCAACTGTTTCTTTGTGCCCGCAGGAGATCTGAATCCCCAAAGATTGGATGAGTATTCAACTTCAATGCATTACAGCTCGAGAATTCAATTGTTATCCAAACCAGTTGATATCAATTTTATTCCTAAGAGTTATGTACTTGTTTTGAGTATCTAATGTAGAAGTTGTAACCAAGTTCACTTTACGAAACGGTCTTAATGAATGATATACTGAACGTATGTCCTCTTGATGTGTAACTCTTTGTAACTGATTGAATATATATCTTTTGTATTCTGATAACCCTCACGATAAGATTGGTTAGATTTACATGCATATTCTATGTATTAATAAATGTATCCTCGTGTATTAGTACCTGTGTGTGCGCGTTGTTTGAGTTATGTCGCATGGTTGGATTCTAAAGCCATCAAAAGAATCAACTTTGTGATTTACTGCTACAATTAATAATTGTCTCAGTAAATGCCCAAACCCTACAGAACTGGTGCCTTCAGAGAGCCACTATGATTACATATTTGGCGTCCCTGAACCGTTTTTTCCTACATGGTTATTAATAATACGATCTATAGTTGAATTCTGAGCCTAAATAAAAAGAAAAAGCAAGTGATTAGGTTTATGAGCAATCTAATTACTTATTCGTTTAAAACGCTATATAAAATAAAGTTTATTATTAATTTGCTGGACAGAGCGGTGAACATTATTATGCATAAGACAAAGATAACGATCCTGATCAGTTTAGAAATCTGTGTACACTGTAAGGTTTTTACTTCTTAAACTTTTAAAATACACGTTTTGAATAGAAAGAAATCCTCTTCCTGGCACAGTGTGTATAGCACACCAGCACGTCTTTTTTCTCCAATCAGAGGGGTGTCAGATAGTGTCAGCCAATCACCATTCTGCGTTGGGTAGCAACGGGTGACTGTTCTCAGGCGGAAGATGTAAACAGCTTAATGTTCGTGTTAAATGTTTTTTTTTTAATTCAATTAAACGGGCACAGTTAAGACATTAAATATATATATACAAACTGTATACAGTACAGTTTGCATACGGTACTATGTTTATGTTACGCGATTAAAAAATAAATAAATAAAAATGAAAAGTCCAGCACCAGCTGGATTCGAACACACAACCTGCCAGTTGGTAGTCACGCACCTAAACTATGTTATACATGCAGACACTCCCTCGGTGCCGCGCCGGGTGTAAATATCAAAGTATACATTCCCAACAAGAATTGTACCCATCTGTCATGCAAATAAAACACCTTGAATTGAATTGAATTGAGGGAGAGAGGGGGGTAGGGGGACAGAGATACTGTACTGTAGACAGGACTCAAGGCAAATAAGATACTTATGGGTACGCAGGCATTCACGACAGCAACATACGAAACGTTTGCACGTACTGTATAGTTAAGTTATTACTTGGTTTTCAAAGTGCAATGAAATACAATATTGTTGTTGCTGCTGTTCTGGTTGTTTTTATCCCGTAAAGCGTTTTGAGAAGCCACCTTTAAAGGCGATATATACTGTAAAACCGCTGATTCTTATGGAATGTGTTCCGCAGGAGATTCAAATTTTTATTAATTTATTTTTTAATCGCGTATCTAAAGAAATCTCAGTATAACTTTGTTCATGAACAAACAGTGGCATGTTACATTATCATTAGTTTTTTTAACAAGGCTCGCCAGCTAATGTGAATCGAAACCTGTCTTGCTAGCTTTTAAAGTCGTGCATGTGTAAACTGTACTAGAGGGCATGCAAGTTACTCTGCCCCTTTCAGCTGCAGGGAGTCCCTCTGCTGCAACACACAGCAGACAGAACGGGAGACTATTGCCTTTCATATCTGACACCAGTGAAGTAAAAGGGGTGTCTAAAGGGGTGATTTCAGACCACATTTTAGTTACTTTATTTTGTTTACTTTTAACATTTCTGTAATTTACAGTAGATGTCACAATAGAAGCCCGAAGCCTATTATACTCAGTCTAGCCTTGGATCCTCTAAGTCCCATGACTCAGTCTTGTCTGCTTTCCTAGAATAAAACCAGTTAAGTCTTGTGTACTATGCAATTTATATTTTCCGATTCCATGCATTCCCTTAATGTTTAGAGTTTACTATATTCTCCAGACTCAAACACATAAGTACTAATAGCTCTGTCCCTTTAGGAGACTCTTTGCAGTAATTTGTCCCACTACCCCCATGAATTCTTTAGGTTGGGTCTAATATTTTCCAGTAATATACAGAATGGCATTCAAAATGCTGTCAGGCAGGTAACAGAAAAGAGAAAAAATATAAATATTTCCATTTTACAGACGTTCACACATTTATAACATTTTGGCTCAATAAAAAGCTTACCCAATAATTAAATGTGATAAAGTATAGTTTGGATGTTTATACATTCATGTTAATCGTATTCTTGATTTATTTCAATAAGTGTTCATGTTTCATTTGCTTACTTAGAGCATATTGTGCAATGAAGAATAAAATAGCTGCATGACAAGTGACTTCCTTCTCTCAGTGGAAATTAAAAGGTAGCCTGATAAATTATAAGACAGTAAGAAAGGTTCCAATCAGGAGGAAACAATTCTTTCCATTTTTTTTTGTTTGATTGCTGGTAGCAAACTGATCTGAGGATCTACTCCAGCTCTTTCTCTTTTTATCATACAGTAAATTTTATTTTCTTGCTTTCTGAAACACAATATAACAAAAAATAACCTCACAAACTCAAAGAAAAAATCCTTGCTCCCCCCCCTCCCCTTGGCAGTACTTCCTCCCATGCTCTTAACTAAGGGCATCTAAAATACTGTCAAACAGCTACAATGGTATCTCTGTACAAGGCTTTGACTGTGTCAATCACAGCACCTACCGTTCCCTTACCAGCAACAACATGGATTCTAACACTCAGACATTAAAAAAAGTCAGGCCAAGAGAGAAAATACTGAGCTTTACAACATGCGGTACCAGTAACATTTTACCCACAGTAGACTCACCAACCAGATGTGTTTCAGTTTCTGTGATAAGCCTAGATTAATCATATCCTCTCCTCTAGTAGGAGCACCAAGTGTAAACATGTAACGTCCCTATTAAAAATAATGGCAAAACAGAAGTTCACTCTTTCTAGAACATACCTTCCTATGGACACTCCTAAAATGTATAAAATAGTGTCCACAGCATCTCATAATAGAGGCAAATGGGGAACTACAAACTCATTTCATACAATGCCATCCATGAGGGGTTAAATACACCCTGAGAGAAATTAATTTCTGGATAATTCAACGGCTGTGAATTCTGGAATATGTATTATCCCAAATATTTTCAAAAGAAATTGAATCATTTCAATGAATCTGTGCCATTCAAGTACCTTCTCCAGACAGTAACCACTGCTAAGGGTTTATATGAAGCTTGCATTAAAAGACTTTAAAAAAATGTCATGTTCCCATAAAAAAGTCATGCCTTGGAGTATAGACCCCCAAAGGAATGCCATAGACTCAAACTGCAAAATAAACACATATAGAAAGAAAGTATTTGTATTGTAATTGCAAATCCTGGTATGAGTGATTGGTATGACTTTCCTCATTACAAATCTCTTATTAGAATTTAAATTTCTCTGTAACTCCAGGTCAGAACAGAGAAAATGTAACTGCCTTAAGGAGTTTACGATTATGAAAAATAGAAGGATAAGCATGATACGTATGTCTTCTGTCATTTTCTAAGTCATGTTACTGAGCACCAAATCTTATTGAGAATATGAATCCATTTAAGGTTTATACCATTAAAGTAAAGGTTTATTCCATGCTGAAAATGTTTGTACCAGACTTTTTTGAGGCCTGTTTAATTGTGTCTGAAGTCTGATGTTGTAAATTTTATTGTTAAAAAGATCCATGAAAATGTCACTACTAAAGTTAGCTGGTACTGTTGGTATTGTAAGTGGCAAGTAGAGCTCATATTTTAGATTTTGTGTAGTTGCTAGCGTTGAACTGTGTGTTGGATGCACATGAATTGAAGGAATGGGCAAACATAGCTGATGTGGATCCACAGAGCCAGCATATTAAGATGTTTATAATTAGAGGCAATTTGTTTAAATAACTAAGTATGGATACTGATGTGCAAGAGAGGTGGAAAGGCTGTTTCCTTAAGCCAGCACTATAAAATATTTTATTCTCAGTGAGATGCTGCCATTTCATAGTGGGTTTCTAACACTGTGTATAGTTCCATCCACACAGTGCCTTTACTTCCATCCATTTCTAATCTCTTTATCCAGTACAGAGGATTTGGAGCCTATCCCAGTAAGCGACGGACACAAGGCAGAATACACCCTGGACATAGCGCCAGTCCATCACAGGACAGACAGACACAAACACATACACACCAGGGCCAGTTTAAATCTTACCTCAGAACCTTTCTTTTCAGAAGACTTAGTGTCTGTATCTGCTTCATTTTCTAATTTTGGTAGCACCTCTAACTGCTTGTCTTTCTTATATGCATTTACTTTGTAATCTGTGGTCCTTTTATCTGTTTTTACATCTACTGTATTGCTTTGAGATGCCACCTTTAATTGTGATATATCAAATAAAGTTTTTTATTATTGTTATAGGGAAACATGATCAGATTTTCCCTGGTTCAGAAAAAAAGATCTAAAGTATACTAGTTTGTCACTCTTCTCATTCCCTTTGCTAAATGACTTTTCATACTAATCTGATCAATCTAACTGCCAGTTTTCTGTGCTTTCTCTATCCTGCTAGATTTGCAATTATTCTGAAAATTTTCATCTTGAAATAACTCATTTCTAAATACCTTTTTCACTGTTAACATCTTGCAGCAACTCTGCAACAAAATATACACTCAGCTCAACCTGACAGTTCATCCTGCTACCAACATTAAATAAAACAAATCTTAAGATTTCTATATTCTATATGTCTTTATTTAGTGGTTTCATTAGTGACAAAGGCTAAACTTTCTTGGAAAAATGTCTTTTATGTGTTGCGGAAAAAACTGACTTGCTTTAACAAAATATGTTTACAAATCCTTTCACCTGGCATTTTTGTAGTTAGAAATTATGGAACGCTCTGTTAAAAGCAAGGGAGTTTTTATGTCCATTGCAGTTCTTTTGCAACATGAATATAATTATATCGTTATTAATTTCCCGAGATACGCGATTCCATATTATATTCCCTTTTAATCAAATTCTAAAAGTATGCTTGTTGACTCCGGTATCGCGTTAGTTAAAGACTTCGATGCTTAAAATGTTTAGGGAGAAATGGAATACTGGTGTGTATGTTTTCTTTAAAGTACCGAGACCAGCCATATACTGTATGTTTAAGTTCCAAAATTAATATCGTTTATGGACTTCACACGCGTTGCAGTATGCTCCTATTCTTTTTATGCTCAGGCACTAAGATCTCCCTTCTGCTTTGTGTAAGGATGGTATCAACAGCAATCTTAAGTGGTGAGAAAGCTGTGCTCAATGTATTTAAGGGACTTAAAAGTAAAAGGAGATGCTTCATATTGCTTGACTAATTTTAAAAACTAAGTTATAAATGCAGACGCTCCCTCGGTGCGCTGCTCTGGTGCGCCGGCTCTTACACAGTGCCTGTCTGCCGTAAGCGTTACAATATACATACCCAACACTGCTTGTACCCATCTGTCATGCAAATAAAACACCTTGAATTGAATTGAATTGAGGGGAGAGGGGGGGAATACTAAAGCCAATACTGGCTCAATACCCTCAATGGGCTTTGACGTGCTAATGCGTTGGTTTAACAGTCCGGGTGTGGCAGGCTTCCAATGTCAACTCGACTCGATTGGAAGACAATGAACGTATTTTAGCCCTAAATGAATTAATAGCAAACATGGTTTACATAAAAAACATTTTTCCAAGAAAGTTTATAATAATACGATCTATAGTTGAAATCTGAGCCTACTTCAAAAATAAAGGAAAAGCATTTTCAGAGAGCAATCACGCTGTGTTTATGTAGAAAAAGCGATTAGGTTTATGAGCAATCTAATTACCTATTCGCTTAAAACGCTATATAAAATAAAGTTTATTTAGAGATGAATGATCAGTGTCGCAGTTTAAATAATTTTTGTAGGAGGGCTTGGACAGATTCCAAGTGCATTTTTGCAATTTACGTTGCATTGTCCAATGTTCTGTTGTAATACAGGCTAGAATACAGTTACAGTAGTCTAAGCTTTATCAGCCTATTTAAAATATTTTTTTTGAATCCCCGGCGGAACACACTCCTTAGGAATCAGCGCTTTTATACAGTATATCGCCTTTAAACACATATATTTAAACACGCGTTTACAATTTAAATCAAAACGCGATTCAAATCAATATAAATGTATATTTTGTAACGCATAGGTGACTATTCATTGTTATTAAAAAGACTTAAATTCGATCATGTCATGATATTTAGAAATATAAATTTGTTTGGTGCGAGTTTGGTGAGGTTTTATTTAATCTCTGACCAAGGGAAACGTTTCATTTTTTCAAAGAAATGTTTGTTAAAAAATAAAGTCATAGTTCCATGGGATTCAATCACAGACCATGTGACATGGGAGTCAGGAAACTAACACACAGCGCCACTGGATTTAATAACGCAATAAAAACGCTATAAAATAATGTGACTAGGCACAGAACAAGTTTACAGCACAGTACAATAATAAATGGTGACCATGACTTTAGAAGCATAAATTACCTTACACTCAATTTAAACACAAGCTGTCTTTCTGTATGAACCTCTACGCTGGTTCATACAGAAAATGTAGAAATGCATTAGCCTGATTATGATTAAAAAACACATAATTAAACATGCGTTTGCGATTTAAATCAGAACACGATTTAAATCAATATAAATGTTTATATTGTAACGCATACTGTCTAGCCTCCATTTCTCTATAAAAATGTACTCTGTTGCACACACACACACAATAGAAGCAGGAACCCCTGTCAGAAGGGAAGATATGTTCAAAATATCGCAAATATCGATCATGTTGCGATATTTTGAAATATAAAAGTCAATTGATTGTCCATAATATCGCTATTCTATTTTTTCGAAGAAATGTTTGTTAAAAGAAAAGTCCAGCACCAGCTGGATTTGAACACACAACCTGTGCGTTGTTAGTCACGCACCTAGACCAGTAGGATACAAGACAACTTGCATGAACAGGGAGGCGAAACAGCCCTACACAGCCCTGTCGCAATACACGAATATAATCATACCGTTATTAAATTCTTTAGATACGCGATTCCATATTATATTCCCTTTTAATCAAATTCTAAAAGTATGCTTGTTGACTCCGGTGTCACGTTAGTTAAAGACTTCGAAGCTTAAAATGTTTAGGGAGAAATGGAATACTGGTGTGTATTTTTTTCTTTAAAGTACCAAGACCAGCTATATACTGTATGTTTATGTTCCAAAATTAATATCGTTTATGGCCTTCACACGCGTTACAGTATGCTCCTATTCTTTTTATGCTCAGCTACTAAGTAAAATTCAGTGGTAAAATTCAATATCTACAACGGGCACAGTACAGACATTTACAGTAAGTCTTTCTACGACTGACCAACGGACCAAGAGTGCCCCTGTCGGTCAACCAATCACGCACCGCGTCATAATGCGTCATGATACGCGATACCGCAGCCAATTACCTGCGGTACGTGTCTGTACCGCGCACTTTGAATGGCTGCATCTGTATCCAGAGGAATATAAGAACAATGAAAAGTATATATGCAAGGAAAACATTGGGTTTCTTGGAATATTTACCAACTGTGATTATCTCATTCAAAGTACTTGGCACAAATACCAGGTAAAAGGGAGATTTTCTCTGTATGACAGTTCTTCAGCAAGTGTCTTCTTTGTGGCTCTCACAGGACTGAAAATAACAGATACAGGGAAATACCGCTGGGCAGTGACTCTACCTGGATTTGATCATTACAGTGAAGTACAACTTGAAGTGAAAAAAGGTATGTAATTAAAAACATATTTTATTTTAACCTTGAACTATGGATTTTTAGCAAAACCTCAAGGTTTTTCAACAGTAGTGAACATCTGTGTCTGGATCTGAAACAATCCTGATAATATTGATAAATATCTTCCTAGATTAATTATGTAGTTTAAAGCAGTTCTCTGGGACTCAGACAGTGGTATGATGACAATCTCTAATATAAAAGAAACCGCTACTTGATGATTGTATTATGAATTATTTGTTAGTGTGTTAGTGTTGGTGAACCAGAGCCTTTCCCAGCATGCAACAGATGCAAGGCGGGATGGGACACTAGTCCATCACAGGGCACACACAGACACTCACACCTATTTTCCCTAAAGCCAATGAACTTACTAGCATGTGTTTGACTGTGGGAGGAAATCAGAGCCCCGAAGAAGATAAAAACTCTACACAGATAACCCTGAAGATCTAAAGGTGAATGCAGGGCCCCAGTGCAGTAAGTCAGCAATGGTAACTACTGCACTACAATGTCACCCATACTAACACTCTTCTACTGAAATTAAGTATGGAACTTAAAATATCCAATACATATTATCAGGCTAGTTAAAATTATCTTATAATTTAACATCGATTGGAGTACCTTCCATTTATTATACTGTAGTGTTATGAGATGAGAGTTTGATTCACTTAAAATTAAATGTGGTTACTAATTTTAGAGTTTTAGAGACCCTTGCATTCGTAGGAAAAAAAAAACATATTTGCCATTGATAAGAGTGAATTTGATTGTGTTCACAAATTTTTCCTTTGCAGATAACAATGAATGCACATACTGATGCAGCCATTCAAAATGCGCGGTACAAACCTGCGGTACAGTAAACTACCCAAAAGCCACCGCAGGGTACCGCGGTAAGTGATTGGCTGGCCAAAATGACCGACAGGGGCACTCGTGGTGTATTGGTTGGTAGTGGAAAGATTTAATCATTTAATGGAATTTTACCACTAAAGGGAAATTTTAGTAGCTGAGCATAAAAAGAAGAGGAGCATAACGCATCTGAAGGTCATAAACGATATTAATTTAGGAACATAAACGTAACTGTATGTACGTAAACTGTACTGTATATGGCTGGTCTTGGTAGTTTAAAGAAAAAATACACACCAGTCTTTCATTTCTCCCTAAACATTTTAAGCATGAAAGTTTTATGAAACGATACCCAGATATGCGATCGCTGTATAGAATGAATTTTAATTTTAAAAAATTATTTAACACGAAAATTAAGCTTATTACATCTTCCGGCTGAGACTAGTCACCCGTTGCTACCCAACGCAGAAACACAGCCACTAACTAGCAAAGAGAGGACGTTAGCTAGCCAATATGATAAAGAAATAAATGATTATTTTGTTTATTTCTTTTGCACATTTATTTGAACATTTCCATCGATTGTACAAACACTTGGAAACTGTCCAATCCCTAGTTCATCAGGCATTTTCTTTTACGCTGCGGGCATTCTCCCGGTCTGGCACCGGTCTGTGTCTTCTAGGATATAATGCCAGTGAACTCTTGTTTTTATGTCCACTATAACAGACAATCTCCTTTGCTTTTAACCGAGCGTTTAATAATTTCCTAAAATGAAAATGATTTACTTTATTTCCCTCATGGGATCAATAAAAGTATCTATCATCTATCGAAACTATGGGACGGAATTCTCCCCATACCAGAGATTATGGTAGGGCTTCAGAATGGTGATTGGCTGACACCATCTGACACCCCTCTGATTGGAGAAAAAAGACGTGCTGGTTTGCTATACATACTGTACCAGGAAGAGGATTTCTTTCTATTTGAAACGTGTATTTTAAAAGTTTAAGAAGTAAAAACCTTACAGCGTACACAGATTTCTAAACTGATCAGGATCGATATCTTTGTCTTATGCATAATAATGTTCACTGCTCAGTCCAGCAAATTAATAATAAAGTTTATTTTATATAGCGTTTTAAACGAATAAGTAATTAGATTGCTCATAAACCTAATCACTTATTCTACATAAACACAGCGTAATTGCTCTCTGAAAATGCTTTTTCTTTTTATTTAGGCTCAGATTTCAACTATAGATCGTATTATTATAAACTTTCTTGGAAAAATGTATTTTATGTAAACCATGTTTGCTATTAATTCATTTAGGGCTAGAATATGTTCATTGTCTTCCAATGAAAGAAGGGTTCCTTTCGCCGTAGTCGAGTTGACATTAGAAGCTTGCCACGCCCGGACTGTTACACCAATGCATTAGCATGTTAAAGCGATTTCATTGAGGAGCCTAGCTTTCTTAACTAGTAAGTACTGTACTTACTGGGTTTTTGAAGGGGGGAGGTGTCTTTCGCTGGAAATCTCACCCCCTTCTACTTTGAAAATACCTGTGAAACCGGTTTAATTCGTCAAAGCCAGCACTCCTGCAGAGAGGGGGGTTGTATTTGCAGTGCATCTGTTATACAGTAGATGGGAAAGCCAGAGCCGACCGCTACGCCGCCACGTGTTATGCTCTTCGTTAATGTCTAAGCTGGAACACATCATTATATCTCATTTTGTATTTCTTAAAAAAAAATAAAAATCATTTGCCCAGCCTAACAGTATTGTTCTTATTGTTTTTAACCTGTAAAGCGCTTTGAGGAGCCACCTTTAAAGGCGCCATATACAATAAAGTTCATTATTATTACTATTGTTAATTTGCTGGACAGAGAGGTGAACATTATTACACAGAAGACAAAGATAGCGATTTACGTTGCATTGTCCATTGTGTTGCTGTAATACATTTTTAAATAATTAAAAGTCCAAACAGTATCAGCTTTATTTATGGGTTTTAAATAAAGGCGATTTAAACGCGATTTAAATCAATATAAATGTTTATATTGTAACGCATAGGTGACTATTCATTGTTATTAAAATAACTTAAATTTGATCATGTTGTGATATTTAGAAATATACATTTGTTTGGTGTTGTTCCTAAATGAATATCGTTTATGACCATCAGACGCTTTATGCTCCATTTTTTATTTTTCCAGTGGATTGAACAGGGAGAGGCATTTCATGATGTACTTTTCACTGATGAAACAACAGTGGCTCTGGAACAGTTTTCAACCATGTCGTTTTATAAAAAGGGGAGATATGTGAACAAGCAAAACCCAAAACAAACATGTATGCCATACAGCGTACGTTACTGAAGCTAAAAGTTTAGCCTTTGTCACTAATGTAACCACTAAATAAAGACATATAGAATCCCTACGTTACAGACTGTATATGGCTGGTATTGGTAGTTTAAAGAAAAACTACACACCAGTATTCCACTTTCTCCCTAAACAGTTTAAGCATCAGAGTCTTACATGTGGTTATTTCGGAAACGTTTGTACGTGCTCCTTCTGACCATGTTACTGTTTACTGTTACTGACCATATTAAGTTTAAGTGCCTGTGGGCACTTTTCCTGTCCGTGGGGGGGTGGACCGTCTTTCATTAGAAGGTTAGTCTGTTCTACTCTGAGAATGTAGAGGGGGTGGAAAGTGCCCGTGGCCATTTAATTAGAATTAAAAGTCGCACTGGTTCCCTTGCGAAGATACGGACATAGGAATATTCGTGCGTGGTCAAAAAAATGGCATAAAAATGACAAAGTGAAGGCTGTGAAAACATTCACAATGTACTTTATACACAGCAAGTGTTTTCACAATTCTAGGAGGTTTCGTGAAAATGCTACAGGCGTGCCAAAATCTTTTTTTTTAATTCAAGGTGACTTTACCGTGGTTTTCATTTTCAGATTGTGAATCAAAAAGGCATTTAATTAAACACGCGATTGCGATTTTAATCAATTACTGTATTGATTGAAACACACATTCTGTACAGATACAGTACAGTCACATTCTCCTGTCGTCCAGTGGTGTAAAACGAATTAGCAGGTGATTGAGATAACAATGCACCGCCCACTGAGTGGAATGTTCTCATTTGTTCTAAATTGTAAAAAGAACTGATAATTCTTAATAATTCCGTGTCGCATTAACTAAGCTCTTCAGTTTATTCCGCCAGACAGTACATGAATATAATTATATCATTATTAATTTGTTTAGATACACAATTCCATATTATATTCCCTGTTAATCAAATTCTAAAAGTATGCATTTGTTAGATAACAAGCGAATTCACAGAAAAGGTTAAAAGACTATCACTTTTCACAAAGTATATAATCCTAATATAAGCCTAAATCCTAATATAAGTCTAAACAGTATCAGCTTTATTTACGGGTTGCAATTTAAAAAAAGTTGAAAACCACACTCAAAATGCAATTTAAAGCTTTCTGGCAAGAGGAGACATCCAAATTAATAATGTAACATGCCACTGTTTGTGCATGAACAAGGTTATACTGCTGTTTCCTTAGATACGCGATGCCTGTCTGTCCTGGCTGTGCTCTCTTGCGCTCTCTCTCTCAATTCAATTCAAGGTGCTTTATTAGCATGACAGATGGGTACAATCAGTGTTGGGTATTTACTTTGCTTTGAGATTCCACTTTTAAAGGCGATATATAAAATCAAGGCTTTAACAATAATTAAAGCAACTTATACACTTATATAGCACTTTTCTGGACACTCCACTCAAAGCACTTTACAGGTAATGGGGTCTCCCCTCCACCACCACCAATGTGCTGCATCCACCTGGATGATGCAACAGCAACCATAGTGCACCAGAACGCTCACCACACATCAGCTATTAATGGGGAGGAGAGCAGAGAGTAATGAAGCCAATTCAGAGAGGGGGATTATTAGGAGGCCATGATTGGTAAGGGTCAATGGGAAATTTGGCCAGGACGCCGGGGTTACACCCCTACTCTTTTCGAGAAACACCTTGGGATTTTTAATGACCACAGAGAGTCAGGACCTTGGTTTTACATCTCATCCGAAGGACGGCACCTGTTTACAGTATAGTGCCCTCATCACTATATTGGGGCATTAGGACCCACATGGACCACAGGGTGAGCACCCCCTGCTGGCCCCACTAACACCTCTTCCAGCAGCAACCTTAGTTTTTCCCAGGAGGTCTCCCATCCAGGTACTAACCAGGCTCACACGTGCTTAGGTTCAGTGGGTTGTCAGTTGTGAGTTGCAGGGTGATATGGCTGCTTTAACTCTGCAAGTCTGAGTTCTTGTGTCTGTCCTATCCGAACCCAAAAGTATTACAATATGTATCTTTATAGCAGGTGGTGTACAGCTTTTTAGTATAGATCAGGTGGGTAGCTGCACGCCCCACTTTTCATTTTTTTATTAGTTAAAAAAGTTTCAAAAATCCAATAGATTTCGTTCCACTTCACAATTGTGTCCCACTTGTTGGTGATTCTTCACATAAAATAAAAAATTTATATCTTTATGTTTGAAGCCTGAAATGTGGCAAAAGGTTGAAAAGTTCAAGGGGGCCGAATACTTTCGCAAGGCACTGTATGTAGATGGCTGGGCATTTACTGCTGTCTGGGTGATCCGGAATCTCTCACACCTGAAGAAGGCTCCACGGCCGATACGTTGTGCTCTCTTTTTTCTTTTTTTCAGCATGAAATAAACCTATTACTTGTTCCTTTTTAGTATAGATTACACATTTCTAAAATGTATTTACAATTACAATCTAATCTTTTCACGTTTGATCCCAAGATCCCAAGAAAAATAAATCAAAACGGGGAGAAAGCTATGCTGAAAGTTTATTAAGATACTTAGAAGACAAAGATATCAATTTATGTTGCATTTGTCTGATTGTGAATCAAAAAACACATATATTTAAACCCGCGTTTGCGATTTAAATCAAAACGCGATTTAAATCAATATAAACGTTTATATTGTAACACCTAGGTGACTATTAATTGTTATTCAAAAAAATTAAATTCAATCATGTTGTGATATTTAGAAATATAAATTTGTTTGGTGCGAGTGAGGTTTTATTTAATCTCTGACTCAGGGAAACGTTTCATTTTTTCAAAGAAATGTTTGTTAAAGGAAATTCATGGCTCTAGTAGGATTCGATCACAGACCGTGTGACATGTGAGTCAGCAACCTAACCCACAGCGCCACCAGCAAGGTCACATGCAGAGTGCTGAAAAAGCACTACAGAAACATTATCAACAGACAATGTACAGCGTGTACTATTCTTGTGTTCCGGTACATGAATAGAATTATATCGTTATTAATTTCTTTAGATACGCGATTCCATATTATATTCCCTTTTAATCAAATTCTTAGTTAGTTAAAGACTTTGATGCTTAAAATGTTTAGGGAGAAATGGAATAATGGTGTGTATGTTTTCTTTAAAGTACCGAGACCAGCCATATACTGTATGTTTAAGTTCCAAAATTAATATCGTTTATGGCCTTCACACGTGTTACGGTATGCTCCTATTCTTTTTATGCTCAGGTACTAAGATTTCCCTTCAGTGGTAAAATTCCATATAAATATTCAATACTTAAACGGGCACAGTTAAGACATTAAATATACATATACATACTGTATATAGTACAGTTTGCATACGGTAATGTGTTTATGTTCCTAAATCAATCTCTTTTATGAGCATGTGAAAGGCATTGGGAATCGATTCTCAAAAATTACTGTACTTTGCATGATTGGAAACAAATGCGTGATTGCGAAATGCTGTGGTGTTACTTTTACAAAGACGGTCAATGAAAAAAAGAATGTGGACCAGGGCAATACTTTGAGTTTACAGCTTGTCCAAGGTCATTCATTATTAATACTATTAGTAATATCTTCGTTAAAGACTTTGATGGCGACAGTTCAAACATGAGAGGTTGAGCTTTATTAGCTCCACCTTGTGGAAATTCCAGATACTATTATTTTGCTTGCAGTATTATAGGAGAATTTACGGTAACTCGCGGTAGACTGCGTAAAGCGCACCGCAAAATAATGCGGTATCGCCCGCTCTTTTTGAATGGCTGCATCTGTATAATACAGCAATCTGTGGCAGTCATGCTGACTGTTGTAACACACCAGGTAGCTACAGGTGTATCTGTCATCATGGGTTCGGCAACACAGAACATTCCACAGGACACTGCGCAGGTCTTTCTCTTTAATGTTGATTATTTGTAACCAAAAGACTCTTACAATGATAAGTGTCTTTCACATTCAGTGCATTACCACAAAATTATCAAATTATAAGTGAAATTAGTCAGCATTAAGAAATACTTTTAAATGTATTTACAATTACATCTCTGTCGGTCTGGTCGAGCTACACTATCTGCATACGCTCAACATGTTTGATCAAGATGAAGATTTTCTGTTCGTCAGCGAAGAGCTCGCGATTATATGGACATGTACCTTACCTAGAGGGTACTACAGCAACATCGAGCATCTCATGCATGAAATGAAACGTGCTGTGGAAAAATCCAAGTTATCTTATGTAAGTTTGAAATACAACCCCATTAGCCAGTCTGTAAGGATTGTTGGTGTTAACCTGCTTGTTATGCATGTGCATAACTGTTTGGAGCGGGTGTTGGGTTTCAAATGGGTGTCGGAAGTGTAAAATCACCGTACCCCGTCAATATGACTGGTGGATTTAACACCATGTATATATACACAGATATCATAGAACACCAGTTAATAGGTGACGTCTACGCATCGCTTTTGCGTTGTGTGCCCTTCAAAGGCGTGGATGGGGAATTCGTCACAGAATTGTATGACAAGCCCCATTACGTGCCAGTGAGCATCGACCATTTTAATACCATCACTATTGAAATAAAGAGGGATCAAAATGAACATGTCATTTGTTCCGGTTCTGGTCGAGAGGGAACGCTGGCGCGTTTGGTTGCCGCTCCTCTCACCAGTTTTTCATTTTTATCTACTTATTCATGTTTTTTTTTTCCTTTCTCTTCTCGGTGACACTGATTTCTCATTTATCTATTTTCATCCGCTTTGCGTTATCCACTCCACATTACAAATTCACAGATGCGGCTTTCACTTGCATCGTGAATTTGCTCAACTGAAGACCTTCACCACTTGCTACCGCCTTCTCTGGATTTCCTTCCCGCCTTGATTCATCGATCATGTCTCTGAGATACACTGCAGTGCAACTTCTTCAACTAAAACAAAGCTACTTCCTGGTGAAAGACACATTCGATTATTGCCGTTTTACTGGGATTTTACGACCGAGTCGCTACATCCATCGCAGCACAGGACGCCGCTTTTTTCGTTCGTCTGCCAGTGGAGTCTCTATCCCTACCTTTCGGCGCACGACTGTAAGTCCATCACGTACCGGCGCCGACCTCAAAAATCTCCTCTCACTACCGCACCTGGAACGCACTCCGCTTCCCCCTGATTCCCTGAGACTGGCCAGATCAGCGCTACTCAACACCTGCTCCATTAACAACAAGGCTCTTCTTTTATGTGACATCATCAAAGAAAAAAAAACTGGACCTTCTGTGCTTAACTGAAACATGGCACAAACAAAACGATGGACTCCTGTTCAACCAACTAGTTCCTCCTGGATATGGTTTGTTTGACCTTCCACGTCTTTCAGGCAGAGGCTGGGGCATTATTGTTATTTACAACATTTTTTACTGTCTAAGTCCTATCACTATACCTCTTCCCTCTTCTTTTAAGTGTCTTGTTTTAAATATTTCTATCCCCCAATCTACTATTATTGCCACAGTTTATAGACCACCCAAACCCAGTGGAGCCTTCTTAGGTGAGTTTGCTGATTTTCTCTCATTCTTATCCCTTAAGTTTAAAAAGATCCTTATTCTAGGGGACTTTGATATACACATCGATTCAACCTCTTCCAGTCTGGCTAAAGACTTCCTTTCTCTTTTGGGATGCTTTGACCTTACTCAGTTTGTTTGTACCCCTACACAAAACAAAGGACACACCTTAGATCTAATTATTGCAAATGACTCCTTTGTCTCCCACTGCTCTCCCCTTGATCTAGGCCTCTCTGACCACTTAGCCATTCTCTTCAATCTGGAATTACCTGTTTCTAACACCTCCTCCCCACGCTCTGTAAATTTCTGCAACTGGCGATCAATTGATGACCCAAGGTTTGCAAATTCTGTTCTGTCCTCCTTATCCTGTTTCTCTTCCTCTGACCTTCTAGAGGACAAAATACAGTTACTTGACAGTGCTCATTTATTGACACCTTTGCTCCTTTAAAAACTCGAACCATCTCTTTTTCTCGCCCTGCCCCCTGGTACAATGACCATCTGCGATCCATGAAGACAGCCTCTCGCAAACATGAGCTTAGGTGGTGTCTTTCCGGTCTAATGTACATTACCAGGCTTGGAGAAATTACTTATCTGATTATAAGGTTACCATAGAGTCTGCTAGATCCACCTACTTCTCTCACATCATTGAAAATCACCAAAACAACCCCAGACATCTTTTCTCCACCATCAACAGACTGCTCAAGCCAAACTGCCCTACCACATTACCTCCCTCATCACAACTTTGCAACACATTCTTAGATTTCTTTAGTTCTAAGATTGACAACATCCGGCATCACATTCTCTGCACTAAGCATATAATTTCCATACCTCCTCCCTCCTCATCCAAATTCTCTGGTTCCCTTCTCTCCAGCTTCTCTCTTCTTGACTCAGCATCCCTCAACAAACTAGTTACACGCATGAAACCCACCACATCTATCTTAGATCCCATTCCCACCACTTTATTCCTGTCCTGTTTCTCTTCTCTCTGTCCCATTGTCCTCAATATTTTACATGAATCCTTGAGCACTGGCGTTGTACCAATGGTCCTCAAAACTGCTGCCATTACCCCCATGCCAAAAAAGCCTAACATGGCTCTCAACAATCTTAACAATTTTCGCCCTATCTACAAATTACCCTTTCTTTCTAAAATTCTGGAACGTGCTGTCAAACTTCAGTTACATAACCACCTCATGACAAACAACCTTTTTGAACCCCTCCAATCTGGCTTCCGTCAACTTCACAGCACAGAAACGGCACTTGTCAAAGTCACCAACGATCTTCTAATAGCTTCTGATTCTGGTTCTCTTTCTATACTCATCCTTCTTGATCTCAGTGCTGCTTTTGACACTGTTGACCATAACGCCATAAAGTTCTGGCAGTGGCAACGGTCCTACATATTTTTGGCTTTCTGAAGTGTTCATCAAGTGTGGAAAATGCCCCTTAGCCCCAGGGAATTCCATGGCGATGGCAATTTGCTTAGTTTCTTAGGGAGAAAGTTTAGAGAATCAATAAATCTGATGTTCAGAGCTTTTACGGTCATACACATTATTTTATCACCCTGATTAATTAGTTCAACGTCCACCTTTTCATCTAGCAACAGTCTGATTACTAGGTAATTGTCATATCCCTTGCCAATGTGTGAAAGTATAGTTTTAGAAACGCCCATCGATAATTTACGCACAAAATCCTTTAAACAAGTTTCACCATAAAATTCCTAGCTTCGTTTATTGTTAATATGAAGGACATGGACGGAATTTGGAATGTGCGTCCCAGTTTCTTGCATGCATTCAAAGTCGAAAAAAATATACTTGCTTGAAATTTTGGGCTTGTCCAAAGGCTGGATGTAGCACAAGTGTGTGTCAGGGGTGTCGAATATGTTGTTACACCGCGAGCACAGTTTCTCTTTGCATTTGTGACTTGCGAGGTTATAAACCCCACATTTCTCACAAAAGGACCTGCTCTCACATTTAGAGAGCTAAGACAAAAGACTTTACAGACCGGGCAATTCTGAATTTCTGCATCAATTTCGCAACACTGGGGATCTAAACAAGTTTTACAAGAATTAACACGGGCGTGTGCGTTCTTGTGACTATACGCGGCATGGCTGTTACTGCAAAAATACGCCGACCCCACAAAAACTTGAATATTTAAAACCCCATAGAAATGATCTTCATGCAGTAGAACAAAAAGTATTTTAGAATCTGGCAGTGTGGGACCTGTTGTAAAATATTTCCAATCACCCTGATTGTGGTACAAAATTTAAAGTACCTTTAAATGTTTTTCGAAAGTTGTAATGTCAGACAAACTAATTTTCTGATTCTCTGGAAAACTCAACTCTTTGTGCATTTGTTTAGTGCCCTGTAACCGATTTCCCCATCGGTACAACCTTCATTCAATAAACCATACACACTACCGGCGAAACACAGATTACCACCCGTGTAATGTAAGTCAATAAGGTGCGCTTTTTTCCTCTCAATTACCCTGCTGTACAGAACAGATTTAAATCTTCTGCGGGCACCCCCCTGCATATTCCTAACTATCGTCACTACTAATCGGAGGCTGTCATCGGTGAGAACTTCTGTGTGGCTCTGTAAGAGGTCTGAGATGTGGTTTAAAACATCGGCAGCATTTAATTCTCTGGGGCGACTTCTGCGTGAGAACAAGGGTTTGTAAAACCCTCCCAAAGACAAACGCAACTGTACAAAATCATTCTGTCCTACAGATGGCGAAAGTTCATCCAATATTCTCTGGACTGCACCATGAACAGCGTCTATAGCCTGTACATACGACGCTATTCTGTCAAGATTAACAAAACAAAATTCTTCATAGTGCTCTGTTGGTCTAAAATTATTATAAGACCTATTCTAACTACGTATACGCTCCAGGAAAACTAAGGGGTCTCTATTCGCACCGACACCGCCGCCAACCTGATTCCCATCGTTCATCACAACCGGTTCTCGGTTTTCAAAGTTATCGCCATCCGGTTCTGCTACAGCACCCCTGGCCATTAAGTTATTTTCTACCAATGCATTCTCATTGTGTGGTTCAGGCTGACCTTGGGAAATCTGATGCCTCTCTCTGAATCTTTTATGTCTCAACAAACATGCTTTTGCCATTTTTAGTCTTTTATTAACATACAAACGCTTGTGCACAAAGTGCAGCAAACTCACTCCAGAAGTTCAGCGAGGATCTCTGAATGATCCAATGTTGTCCTAAATGACTGATGGTGATAAATAGAATCCACCTGTGTGTAATCAAGTCTCTGTATAAATGCACCTGCTCTGTGATAGTCTCAAGGTTCTGTTGAAAGCGCAGAGAGCATCATGAAGACCAAGGAACACACCAGGCAGGTCCGTAATACTGTTGTGGAGAAGTTTAAAGCCGGATTTGGATACAAAAAGATTTCCCAAGCTTCAAACATCCCAAGGAGCACTGTGCAAGCGATCATCTTGAAATGGAAGGAGTATCAGACCACTGCAAATCTACCAAGACCTGGCCGTCCCTCTAAACTTTCAGCTCAGACAAGGAGAAGACTGATCAGAGATGCAGCCAAGAGGCCCATGATCACTCTGGATGAACTGCAGAGAACTACAGCTGAGGTGGGAGAGTCTGTCCATAGGACAACAATCAGTCTTACACTGCACAAATCTGGCCTTTATGGAAGAGTGGCAAGAAGAAAGCCATTTCTCAAAGATATCCATAAAAAGTCTCGTCTAAAGTTTGCCACAAGCCACCTGGGAGACACCCCAAACATGTGGAAGAAGGTGCTCTGGTCAGATGAAACCAAAATCGAACTTTTTGGCCACAATGCAAAACGATATGTTTGGCGTAAAAGCAACACAGCTCATCACCCTCAACACACCATCCCCACTGTCAAACATGGTGGTGGCAGCATCATGGTTTGGGCCTGCTTTTCTTCAGCAGGGACAGGGAAGATGGTTAAAATTGAGGGGAAGATGGATGCAGCCAAATACAGGACCATTCTGGATGAAAACCTGTTGGAGTCTGCAAAAGACCTGAAACTGGGACGGAGATTTATCTTCCAACAAGACAATGATCCCAAACATACAGCAAAATCTACAAAGGAATGGTTCACAAATAAACGTATCCAGGTGTTTGAATGGCCAAGTCAAAGTCCAGACCTGAATCCAATCGAGAATCTGTGGAAAGAGCTGAAAACTGCTGTTCACAAACGCTCTCCATCCAACCTCACTGAGCTCGAGCTGTTTTGCAAGGAAGAATGGGCAAGAATTTCAGTCTCTCGATGTGCAAAACTGATAGAGACATACCCCAAGCGACTTGCAGCTGTAATCGCAGCAAAAGGTGGCTCTACAAAGTATTAACGCAAGGGGGCCGAATAATTTTGCACGCCCCACTTTTCATTTTTTTATTAGTTAAAAAAGTTTCAAAAATCCAATAGATTTCGTTCCACTTCACAATTGTGTCCCACTTGTTGGTGATTCTTCACATAAAATAAAAAATTTATATCTTTATGTTTGAAGCCTGAAATGTGGCAAAAGGTTGAAAAGTTCAAGGGGGCCGAATACTTTCGCAAGGCACTGTACGTATATTATACAATGTTGCATCTATAGGTAACAACACGGCTACATGAGACAAGAACACGATAGTAACGTTGTAATTTTATCTCACAATAAGCCAAATATACATACCTGAGAAATGTTGGAAATCGTCATCATCTATCAAGTCACGTAGTGTTAGGTTTGAAAAAACTGCGTCTTCAGAGTGCGGTATTTGGTCGCTGTGGTCCATTCTTCTCCAATTTTCTGACAAGTTAGTTGATCACACGAGACTGACAGACTCGGCCACTAGCTACCACCTACACTTCGTGTCCTTATACACTTTGATCTGGACCCCCGATAAGCATCCACTTCTAAGAAACACGTGTTTGTAAGACAAACATTTCTCTACACCCCATGTCCTTTAATATTAGGTACCATGGGGTGTGACCGTGTTGGGATGCAGACATTTTTTTAAAGAAACATTTTTAGAAAATATTTTAGAAAAGACCTTTATAATGTTAAAATCTATATTATTGTAATTTATACATCTGTGTCTGCCTAAATGTCATCGCTGTTAAAATGCGGCGAAATGTGGACTGCTGTTTGTGACTGATTCAACATCAGACCTCTATGAATATTATTAAGAAAAATGTTTTTTATTAATGGTATCGCTATAAGAAAATGTATCTTTTCTTTATATCAGCGTGTTCACAAACCTTCCTTGATGTTTTGGGGGGTTTAATTTACATTAATTTAAACCTAAAACGTATATACAAAACAACATTTAAAACAAAAGAAAAAAATATAACCAGTATAACCATTAGTTTATTATCACTGTTCATTGTGCCTGTATAAAAATTTTAAACTTTTATAAACTATGAGCTGTAAGGGTGCCTAATTGTCCACATGTGTTTGTCAAATAAAACATACATTATCTCTACACCACATAACCTTTAACGGACGATCCAGTTCATGATTCCACTCCCCTCACGACTCCCAAAGATGACCGCGTCTGTGTCATAAAAGTGTTATAAGTATTTCTTTTTTTTTTGTTCATGCTTAAAAGTTATCGCTGCTAAGCGTGTCTTATTAAGTTATTTTAATAACTTTAAGACCAATCCACTGGTGCTTAAAATGTATCACTGGTAAATGTGTCTTATAAAATTATTTTATAACTTGAAGACACACACCGCTCGTGCTTAAAAGTTATCACTGCTAAATGTGTCTTATTAAATTATTTTTAAAACTTTTATGACCTAGCCACTAAAATTTAAAGACCACCACCACAATGCTCTTCTCAAAAGATAAAATAAGTTTAACATTTTTGGTTCTATGTAATTTCTTTTCTGCGCAAACCCACATCATTTGAGGTTTGTGTTGCATGTTAATACTTTTAAGGTTTAAAGACTTTACATTCACGGTATGTGGAAATTAATTTCAAACTTTTGAAAAGCTGTCGAGAATTTGTCATTAAAAATAAGCTGATGTAGCGGCAATGCTTGTTAATAAGACAGAATTAAGTGTTGCTGTGCTTTCCCAAATGAGGCCCCATCTCTCTCTTCATCTCTGTGGTGCAGCCACAGAGAAACTATTCATGCAGGCTGATTTAAAGATGTTTTCTTTTGATAAGGGACAGCTCCCAAATGGGGATGCACTTAGCAAAGCCTGGCTATCATGATCAATGGTCATCCATTGGCGCCTATCTGTCTAGGGAGTGCCAGATGGACGTCTGGACTGCATTCCTAAGTGTCAGGAGTAAGTGACTCATATCTCACCTTGATCAACCAATCAGGGACTGGTAGGGCCGAGTAACCCACGTGGGTCTCTGATGCCCATGAAACTTTCAGCCAATGAACGAGCTGAAGTTTCTCCAGGTAAAAACAGGCAACACAGAGAAATTCTAAGGATAATCTCTAAGGAGTATTCCAGGGGTGCGAGACAATTCCAGGGCAGGATGGCCCAGGAGCAGAAAGGCTCCCAAGGGCAGGACATTCTCGCAGCGCGCCTCCTGACCATCCTGAGACTCAGACAACCACGTAATGGCCAGTGTGTCCGAGTGCCAGAACTTTCCTTTGTTCAAATAGTCGAGAGCGGAGGTTGCCACGAGTAACCAAAGGATCCACCCCAGGTTAGCATCAGCAGCAAGCTTCGTGAACAGGTTGGAACTGTGAACAGCTGAGTCACTATTTAGAACTAGCGCTTCATCAGGAACGAACCAGTCTTCTTCCTGACCTGCTGGGACCCACAGTCATCTTTTCTCCTGTGCACAAACTCTTGCTAGTTTCAGCCTAAACTAACTAGCAAAACTAACTAGCCCTGCGCTTCAGAGAGCATCAGCAGTGCACCGTCACAAGCCGCACAGCACAGCCTGGCACCGAGCCAGAGAGCACGGATTGGACAGCAACAAGCCTGTAACTGTTTCTTTGTGTCCACAGGAGATCTGAATCCCCAGAGATTGGATGAGTATTCAACTTCACTGCATTACAGCTCGAGAATTCAATTGTTATCCCAACCAGTTGATATCAATTTAATTCGTAAGAGTTATGTACTTGTTTTGAGTATCTAGTGTAGAAGTTGTGACCAAGTTCATTTACAAAACGGTCTAAATGAATGATATACCGAACGTATGTCCTCTTGATATGTGTAACTCCTTGTAACTGAATGAATATATGCCTTTTGTATTCTGATAACCCTCACGATAAAATCTGTTAGGTTTACATGCATATTTTATGTATTAATAAATGTATCTCGTGTATAAGTACCTGTGTGTGTGCGTTGTTTGAGTTATATTGCATGGTTGGATTCTAAGGCCATTAAAAGAATCATTTTGTGATTTACTGCCAAAATTAATAATTGTCCCAGTAAATGCCCAAACCCCTACAGAACTGGTGCCTCGTGAGAGCACACTACACTGATAAGTGATTACTTTTCGCTCTCGATAAAACACGTGTGATTTTGGGGGTGGGGAGATATGGTGGGGCGTTCTAAAACATCACAACCAATTGAAAAATGTCTTGAGTTATGCAGGCGCGGTTACGATGTTGGCGCTTATTCTTAAATGCAACGACTTGACGGTGGTGAAGCGTATTACTTGAGCTGTCAGGCTTCTTTGAGTGGCGAAACATCGGATTCCTCTGCTCTGCAAAGTGAAGAGGTAGGCTGCTAAAATATTTTTTCTGATCGTGGAATTGTTTCAATCTGCGCTTAGTGTATGTCATTTTCTACACTTGGTCTTCTTTTTAGCAAAAGCCAACCCTGCCCTCTGCAGCGTGTGACAGTGGCTGTCATGTGAGCTCTGACGGCGAATCAGGTGTTGGTGACCCATCAATGACTGATGTTGAAGAGTCGCTATAAATGGTACAGATGCAGCCATTCAAAACAAGCGGGCGATACTGCATTATTTTCCGGTGCGCTTGATTATGTTAATAATAATAATAATGTTTCTTTATTACCCCTATACAATTTCTTGCATTAGGAATTCATCTTTTCACATCCCCAGCTTTTCTTCATGGAGACACAGACAGGGAGAGAAGCTTGGGGCAGAGGGCAGGGTCTGCCATTGTACAGCACCCCTGGGGAAGTTAGGGTTAAGGGCCTTGCTTAGGGGCCCAACAGAGTATGACTCCTCTGCCAGCCACAGGATTTGAACCTTCCAGTCACAGGCGCAGATCCTTAGCCACAGAGCCACCGCTCCACCCCTTGACGCAGCATACTGCAAGTTACGGTATTAATACCGTATATTCTCGCATAGCGCTGCATGAAACCGCATGATACTGCAAATAAAATAATAGTATCCTGAATTTCCGCAAGGTTGAGCTAATAAAGCTCAACCTCTCAGGTTTGAGCTGTTGCCATCAAAGTCTTTACCGAAGATATTACTAATAGTATTTACAGTATAATGAATGACCTTGTACAAGCTGTAAACTCAAAATATTGCCCTGGTCCACATTCTTTTTTTCATTCACCTTTGTAAAAGTAACACCACAGCATTTCGTTGATCCAATCATGCATTTGTTTCCAATCATGCAAAGTACAGTAATTTCTGAGAATCTCCGATTCACCATGCCTTTCACATGCTCATAGAAGATATTGATTTAGGAACATGCAAACTGTACTGTATACAGTATGTATATGTATATTTAATGTCTTTACTGTGCCTGTTTAAGTATTGAATATTTATATGGAATTTTACCATAACATGTGTGAAATCCATAAACGATATTAGTTTTGGAACATAAACATACAGTATGTAAACTGTATATGGCTGGTCTCGGTACTTTAAAGAAAAAATACACACCAGTATTCCATTTCTCCCTAAACATTTTAAGCATCGCAGTCTTTAACTAACGTGAAATAGCATGTGTATAAAAAGTGGTAGTTTTAAGCTTTTCTGCGAATACGCTCGATACCGGAGTCAACAAGCATACTTTTAGAATTTGATTAATAGGGAATTTAATGTGGAATCGCGTATCTAAAGAAATTAATAACGATATAATTTGGTTTCTGTCAAAGCGCATATAACTTGATTCTTATGGACGCCCGGTCCCGCCAGGGATTAAAGAAAAACATGGAATCGCGTATCTAAAGAAATAACAGTATACAGTAACTATGTTCATGCACAAACAGTAGCATGTTACATTATTAATTTGGGTGTCTCCTCTTGCCAAAAAGTGCTAAATTGCATTTCGAATGGGGTTTTTGACTTTTTTAAATTACAAACCATACATAAGCTGATACTGTTTAGACTTTTAATTATTTTAAACTGTATTACAGCAGCACAATGTGCTTTTTCACGAAACCTAGAGTAAAGGAAAGTCTTGCGTTGTACAGCTTTTCAGCTAAATATATTTTTCGCTTACACCTGACACCTGAGGTGCCCGACAAAAACTGGTTGAACAGCTCTGTTGGAGGTTTGCAGATCAGATCAGATTCCCTTTCCCCCACAGAAAGACAGACTTATTAGTCGCTATTCACTGCGCGGCGAGCAGCTCCAATTTCAGGTGTAAGCGATAGATCCCAGTTAAGCCGATCTTGTTACAGCATGTTACAGTTTACTCTTATTTTAACCATATTAATTTTAAGTGCTTAATGCCATTTTTTGACCACGACGAATATTCTTATGTCCATATCTTCGCAAGGGAATCAGTGCGAATTGTAATACTAATTAAATGACCGCGGGCACTTTCCACCCCCTCTGACAGCAGGAACATAACCCATTCTCAGCTCAGCAGTTCATTACAATATAGGGTGTTCAAATCTGTTGCTGCCTTTTGCTGCCTCACAAAGCTTTAGAGAACATTTTTATTATCAACAAATTGTAAATACGACGTTTACATTGGCATTACTAATTTTTAACTTGAGTGTATGGAGGATTGTAAGCTGTCACTGAGAGCAGTTAATTAAATGTATTTTTTGATTCACAGACAAATGCAACATAAATTGTTATCTTTGTCTTCTAAGTATATTAATAAATTTTCAGCATAGCTTTCTCCCCATTTAAATTTATTTTTCTTGGGATTTTGGGATCAAACGTGGAAAGATTGGATTAGTAATTGTTTTTATTTTTTAAATACAGTTTCGAAAAGTGTAATCTATACTAAAAAGCTGTATTTATTTAATACCACTTGATACTTATATTAATGGTGTTTAGTCTATACTGTTTAAACTTTTAATTATTTTAAATTGTATTACAGCATTGTACACATGCTTAAAAGAGGAGAAAATGCAAGCCTTCTTCAGGTGTTAGGGTCTTCTGCTCAGAATGAAATGCTAAAATGTAATGTAGGCTCTGAATGAGTTCAATTATGATTTGGGCTTGATTAAGATCGCTGCCTTTCATCCAAAATCCTGCTTGAATCCTTCTAAACTAAAAATTAGACACGAGAAGGGGCTCTGGTGAAATTTCTCTTTTTTTAATTTCTCTTTTTTTCTTGGAAAAATATCTTACCCGCTGCAATCCGGGCACAGAAGGATTAAAAGAAGCCAGACAGGCAGGGGGAAGAGTGAGTTCTAAATAAAGAGGTATCCAGGTAACAGTGAAGGTAACAGCCGCAGACGTGGCCTACTTAGCCTGCCAGGGTTACCCTACTCTCCCGGAGGAGGCCCACTGGGAGATAGCGCTCCAGGCGTTCCTCTGGGCCCTGGCGCCGACTGAGGTGCAGTGCTATGTGATGCTGGCCACGCCGGTCCTCTTGGAGCAGGCCCTGGCTCTGGCTGAGCAGGCTGATGCCGTATTCGAGGAGACCGGTGGGCACCAACGAGGGGCGCACAGGGAATCAGATGGGGAGGAGGAGACGCCCAGCGCGGCGATGCTGGGGGAGCGACGATGGCTGGTCATCTGCCACCACTGTGGGGAGAGGGGACATATCTCACGGGAGTACCGGGTGCTGGAGCCCCGGGGACTCCGGAGGCCGTCGGGAAACTGGAGCGGGGTTGCCTAAAGAGGAGAAGGCCGCCCTTGAGCGATGCTACTCCCACTCCAGAAAGCCAGAAGGAGCACTTCACCCCGCCTGCTGCCGTGGGAAGGGTTGGCTACAGCCGGGGCTTATTTCTTCCCTGCCTCATTGAGGGCAGACCCTGCCAGGCCCTTGTCAACACCAGTTCGACCATTACCCTGCTGCGGCCTGGTATCCTGCTGGGAACAGAGGCAACCGGACCCCCAGGGCGCTCACCGTGCACTTTGGGGCTGCGAGGGTGAAACACCCCTTCTACAGTACCTTGCCCCATTCCGTGAGGACTGTATCCTGGGGTTGGACTGGTTGCAGCAGGTGGGTGGTTGCCTTGACTTGAGCATGAGGGAAGGGGTACTGCGCCAGGGGTGGCAGGTGCCCTCCAGCGGCGAGGTCAGGTGGCAGTTTGTGGTGGGGCAGTTCTCCAAGCGGTGCACGGCCAGCCGGAGGCTGCCAAGCAGTGACCTCGCCGCTGCAATCCCAGGATATAGTTCTCACGGACTGGGGCAAGGTAGAAGGGGTGTTTCACCCTCGCAGCCCCAAAGTGCATGGTGAGCGCCCTTGGGGTCCGGCTGCCTCAGTGCCCGGCAGAACACCAGGGTGATGGTCGAACCGGTGTCGACGAGGGCCTGGCACGGTCTGCCCTCGGTGAGGCAGGGAAGGAATAAGCCAACTCTTCCCACAGCAGGCAGGGTGAAGCGCTCCTTGCTTAGAATAGCAATATTATGGACAATCAATTGACAATAAATATAGAAAAGCACATATTAAATTAGGGAAATTTGGTTTCAAAAGTCCTCATATGAACGATGCCTATACTGTTTTCCTCTACAGTATGCTAATCTATTGTAGTGCATTCGCCCCCCTCTTAGGCTGCGCAAACGATCTTTTAGATTTTTATAGAGAAATAGAGGCTGTACAGTATGCGTTACAATATAAACATTTTCTGTCAACCTTTAAATCAACAATTGATTTAAAGACGATCTGCCAAAGCGCAATGAAACCTATTACTCAATTCTTATGGATTCCCGGTCCCGCCAGGGATTAAAAAATAACATGGAATCACGTATCTAAAGAAATAACAGTATACAGTAACTATGTTCATGCACAAACAGTAGCATGTTACATTATTAATTTGGGGGTCTCCTCTTGCCAGAAAGCACTAAATTGCATTTTGAGTGCAGTTTTGGACTTTTTTTTTAAATTACAACCCATAAATAAGCTGATACTGTTTAGACTTTTTTTAAAAACTATTTCAGCAGCACAATGTGCTTTTTCACGAAAACTCCTAGAGTAACGAAATGACTTGCGTTGTACAGCTTTTCAGCTAAATACTGTATATTTATCGCTTAAGCCTGATAAGAGGTGCCCGATAAAAACCGGTAGAACAGCTCTGTTGGAAGTTTAGTGAAAAAGGAGGTTTCGTGAAAAAGCTACAGGAGTGCCAATTGTAATCGTTTTAATTTTTAATCGTTCAATGCAGATGGCTGGTGGCATGTTCCATAAGAGTACGGTAATTAAAAACCATTAATACTTTCATTGGAGTTTAAATAAAGTTGATGTTTTATCTAGGGGCTGCTCGCCTGCGCTTGAATAGCGACTTCTAAACTGTGAAAACATGTGTCTGTCTTTCCGTAGGGGGAAGGGAATCTGATCTGCATGGCCCTTTGGCTACAAAAGTAAAAAGAAGGCGCTTGCTCTCTCTCTCTCTCTCTTGATTATTACATCCAATAATCAAAAATGACACTTATATAAACAATTATATAAACATAATAACCATAATAACGACCAACCAACAAAAACAACCATATAAACATAATACCAACCAAAAACAGATAACAACCACAATACAAAATCAAATATGTCAAACCATTAAAGCAAAACCGTCCTCCAATTATCAACAAATCTCAATATCTTGTACGAATTATTCGTAATACAAACCAAAAATAGCCCGCAAACTCTCTCAAATTCCTTCAATTATCATAATCCCGCCCCTTATGCAAAACCAAACCCTCCTCCAATCCCAGTTTATCCTCTTTATCATAAACAAAATCCATCTCAATTTTCAACATAAAGCATTACACAAAATCAATACCTCAACACTCCATACTCAACAACGATAATTCACAAACAGCCAGAACATGTAACTTCACATTCCCAAATAGACCACATTTCCATAGCCCTGCCCCTTATGCAAAACCAAAATCCCTCCTCTGTTCTAGTCAATTAAGCTTACCCATCTTTCACTTCTTTTTCCTTACCTTCAACCTTATCACTCCCCCTTCACTCTCACCATCTGATTAAGAATGAATAAAAGCATTGTATTTTTGTCTGGGTGCTGACAAAGTAAGCACTCTCTCTCTCCGCTGGCGTTTGTAATAGTTTTTATTTTTAAATAAATTTTAGCAGTCATGTATTTTAAAATATCTTAAGATTTCTATATTTATGTCTTTATTTAGTGGTTTAATTAGTGACAAAGGCTAAACTTTCTTGGAAAAATGTATTTTATGTAAACCATGTTTGCTATTAATTCATTCAGGGCTAGAATATGTTCATTGTCTTCCAATGAAAGAAGGGTTCCTTTCGCCGAAGTCGGGAGACATTAGAAGCTTGCCACGCCCCGACTGTTACACCAACGCAGTAGCATGTTAATGCGATTTCATTTAGGAGCCTAGCTTTCGTAACTAGTAAGTACTGTACTAACTGGGTTTTGGAGGGGGGGAGGTGTCTTTCGCTGGAAAGCTGTGAAACCGGTTTAATTTGTCACAGCCAGCACTCCCGCAGAGAGGGGGGTTGTACTTGCAGTGCATCGGTATAGATGGAAAAGCCAGAGCCAACCACTACACCGCCCCTGTGTTATGCTCTTCGTTAATGTCTAAGCCAGAACACATAATTATATCTCATTTTGTATTTCTTTAAAAAAAAATCATTTGCCCAACCTAACAGTATTGTTGTTATTGTTTTTAACCTGTAAAGCGCTTTGAGGAGCCACCTTTAAAGGCGCCATATACAATAAAGTTCATTATTATCACTATTGTTCATTTGCTGGACAGAGAGGTGAAGATTATTACGCAGAAGACAAACATAGCAATTTACGTTGCATTATGCATTGTGCTGCTGTAATACAGTTTTAAATAATTAAAAGTCTAAACAGTATCAGCTTTATTTATGGGTTTTAAATAAAGGTGATTTAAACGCGATTTAATGTTTAAAATGTTTATATTGTAACGCATAGGTGACTATTCATTGTTATTAAAATGACTTAAATTCAATCATGTTGTGATATTTAGAAATATAAATTTGTTTGGTGCAAGTGAAGTTTTATTTAATCTCTGACCCAGGGAAACGTTTTATTTTTTCAAAGAAATGTTTGTTAAAAAAAAAGTCACGCAACGTGTGATGTGGGAGTCAGGAACCAGGAGTCAGGTCACACGAGGAGTGTTGAAAAAGCCCTACAAACATTATCAACAGACATCGTACAGCGTGTACTATTCTTGTGTTGCGGTACATGAATATAATTATATCGTTATTAATTTCTTTAGATACGCGATTCCATATTATATTCCCTTTTAATCAAATTCTAAAAGTATGCTTGTTGACTCCGGTATCTCTTTAGTTAAAGACTTCGATGCTTAAAATGTTTAGGGAGAAATGGAATACTGGTGTGTATTTTTTCTTTAAAGTACCGAGACCAGCCATATACTGTATGTTTATGTTCCAAAATTAATATAGTTTATGGCCTTCACACGCGTTACAGTATGCTCCTATTCTTTTTATGCTCAGCTACTAAGATTTCCCTTCAGTGGTAAAATTCCATATGAATATTCAATACTACAACGGGCACAGTAAAGACGTTTACTGTAAATCTTTCTACGACAGACCAACGGACCACGAGTGCCCCTGTCGGTCAACCAATCACGTACCGCGGTACCGCGCGTCATCTTGCGTCAGAATGCGCGACGCCGTAGCCAATTACCTCCGGTACGTGTCTGTACCGCACACTTTGAATGGCTGCATCTGTATATTCCCTTTTAATCAAATTCTAAAAGTATGCTTGTTGACTCCGGTATCACGTTAGTTAAAGACTTCGATGCTTAAAATGTTTAGGGAGAAATGGAATACTGGGGTGTATTTTTTCTTTAAAGTACCGAGACCAGCCATATACTGTATGTTTATGTTCCAAAATTAATATCGTTTATGGCCTTCACACACGTTACAGTATGCTCCTATTCTTTTTATGCTCAGGTACTAAGATTTCCCTTCAGTGGTAAAATTCCATATAAATATTCAATACTAAAACGGGCACAGTAAAGACATTTAAATCTTTCTACCAACACAAATGATACTAAGCTGAGTATAAAGCACTTGCTGAGAAACGTAATTGATGACCGATCGCCACACGAGTATGTAAGCTCCTTACTTGAACATGTAGATGGAATAATAGTAGACGTGACTTTTGATGCATTGCAAAAGAAACATTATACTTATTTTTACAGAAGCGAAAAAAGATCTATGTAAAACCAGCGCTGTGAAATACTTGCAATGTGAATAGAGCTTTCACTCTGTTTTACATTGCAGATTTCAGATGTATGTCTGAATTCTTACAAAAAGTGCTTTACATTATTCTTTCTACAACGCTTGATATAAAAATCAATGAGTCGAATGCTAATGTCCTTACATTTGTTAAAGAGATAGAGTTGTATGTCAAGAACATGAGTGACATTACTGCACTTCTGCTGTTTTCAGATCAGAAACGGAAGCCTGGCAGGGTCAGCAGTGTGTGTTCCAAAATACAACGTGTTTTGCATAGAATCTGTGGTAACACCATCCCTCTGATTTAACAGGCAATTTTTTTTGCTCTGTTAGATCGAATCGCCCAGTGCGGTTCTCATGGTTTTAGACATGGTGAGTGGAAGAGCATTATGAACGGTTTTTCAGATGCATCAAAGTTTCTGAGCAACGTTGGGGTGATAGTTACATGTACCGAACTAATTTTCCGCACCAACATTTAATTGGTGGTTGCAAATTGGAGTCTGTGTGTGAAAAGTTTAAAAGTGTTTATTGTGATGTTCTGTATTTGAAAACCTACTGATGAAATAAAGTGGTTCACATTTCACATGCTATCTGTCCTGCGAGTTCTTTCCATGTGACTTTATGTAGTCAGTATATGTGTGTGTGAGTGCTTACACACCCTTGATGTTTTTTTTTGAGACGTGCTGTCAGGGTCAACCACTCTGTCACCCGTCCGCGGCAGGTGCCGCTCACACACCGGGATCTCACGGCCCTTATCAGACTCCCCACGCCACCGTAACCCAATTCCCTAGGGTTATAATAGAGCGTGCTCAACCCCGCGGCAACCATGATCACCTTCCAACCCCCATCCCTAATACGTGCTTTAGCCACTTATTTATAAATCGAGGACATGCGGTGGCTGGGGCTTTTGGACCCTGAGGCTCAGGACCACTCGGTGGTGGAAGGCGGGACATCCGACCCTTAACGACACACCATTGGCTCGGGAGGGGGCGGGACATCCGACCATAACAATGCACCATTGGCTGAAAAGGGTGCGGGACATCCGCCCACCGTGGACCCCCCATTGGCTGAAAAAGGGGGTGTGGCACCCGCCAAAACGTTTGACGAAAAATGTCGCTTTATACTACTCTGGTATTGGTAGTTAAAAGAAAAAAATACACACCAGTATGGCATTTCTCCCTAAACATTTTAAGCATCAAAGTCTTACATGTGGTTATTTTGAAAACATTTTTACGTGCTCCTTCTGACCATATTACTGTACGTTTCTATACTTTGTGAAAAGTGATCATTTTAACCTTTTCTGCGAACATGCTCGTTATCGGATTAAACAAAAGCATACTTTTAGAATTGGATTAATAGGGAATATAATATGGATTTGCGTATCTAAAAAAATTAATAATGGTATAACTACATTCATGTACTGTTGCACAAACAGTAGTATAAGACTTTCCACTGATATGTGTTTGTCACATGACTGCCTTGGTAACATGATAGTTTAAGTGACTGATTTATAACTCTGAGGTTGGGTGTTCAATAAATAAATATTCAATACTAAGCAGATTAAAATGTGGACAGTAAAAATATTAAATGATTAAATCTTTCCACTACTGACCAATGCACCACGAGTGCCCCTGTCAGTCATTTTGGCCAGCCAATCACGTACCGCGGTACGTCACGGTGGTGCACGTGTAGTTGTCCGCAGTACGGGTTTGTACCGCAAACTTTGAATGGCTGCATCTGTATGACATTATAGAATATAAGAATGGGAATATGCCTGGTGCCACGGGGGGGAGAGGTGTCGCCCCCCTCAGTTCTGAGCAAAAGGATTTTTGAACACTTTCGCTTACTTAACTTGCGCCCTAAAAATAGTTTTACTTTGTCAATGGTCTGATGTGCAGGAGGGCTATCCATCCAGGAACGGCACATGTTGTTATTGGGTGTAACATTACGATCCTGTTTGCTCAGGTGGACCGATTCCTTGCAGTAGTTTATCCTTATACTTAAAATCGTTATATAACTAAGACTAGTTATAGCAGTCTGTGCTTTCTGTTGGTTTTACAACTATTTGTTCTTAACGATTCAGAACCTCGTTACCATCAATGTAGGTGCAAAAATGAACGTGTATGGTCTTTTGTCGCTCCAGGCAATAATTTTGAGAGTGCTGATGAATGTGAAACTGAACTTAATCTCAAATACCAGATTGCTCATTATTATATCCTATCATGAAACACTAATCGATGGCATAGTTGATTTCATTTAGGTAGCTGCAACTCACGGCTCCGTTTCAACCAAAACATCACTGCCCCCCTCAAAATTTCAGACACCCCCCGAGAGAGTTTTCTCCGGGCACCGACCCTGATGGGGGACAGGTGTCCAGTAATTGGTATCAACTTTTCTTAAGAAAATAAAAATAGAAAATCTATAGGCATTCAAACAAAATTTTAGTAGTTTTTTCAGGCAGGTGGCAAGACCCCATCTGCAAAGCACCTGTATGCAAAGCTTTGTAAATAAATTGCTGCGAAAATAATTTACTTCGTACACTATGTAGATTGCGGTCATACTCCTAGCTACAGCACACACGATATATAAAAAGCCTCGGCACTGTGTTAGATATGTTTTCTACGTTATATATGCGTTTATTAATGTTGTCGAAATTACAGTTGTAATTCAACATTGATTATACATCGCGGCAATGTATATATACGTATAGCCGTTTTTTTGCTGGGTATATACGTATATTGGACGTATACGTCTCACTGCCCACTGGGCTGTTTTCTCAATCACCTGCTAATTTGTTTTACACCACGGGAAGACTGGAGAATGTGATTTGACTGTATCTGTACAATTATGTGTTGTGTATAAAAAATTAAAGTGTTTAAGATGTTTAATTAAAAAGTTAAAAAAATAACCGCTTACACAAAGATTCTAAGATAATTACTAGGTAGAAAAATCACCCTTTTTTGTGGATTTCGTGTTTTTAACTAAACGTTTTTATGGGTTTTAAAACCATGCAATATCTATTTGAGGGACACATGTTATTGTTTTCTATTTTTGATTTTCTTAAAATTAAAAGAATCGGTTGCCCATCTGGCCACACAATATTATGTTACATTTTTATGTATTTGAGAGACTTCAGAAGGCTTCAAGTGATGCATAAAAAAATGCAGCATAATACCTTCTTGCGTTATGAAGTCACTTGCACCTGGGATCCGCTTTATTCAAACTAAAGTTTCTAAAAAAGCAACCAGGTACTAGATATTGTTTAAGTAAAAGCTGTGAAATTTTATACAAATCGTGATCTTTAAACCCGTAGGTTGCAGGCTCTGTGTCATTTGTTTACAAAGTTATTGACATCTGAACATTATGTCTCATAAATAGGTATTTTAATAAGCGAAGCTTATGAAAACCGAAGAAAAAAATGTCTCTGAAAAAAACACAAGAAGCTTGAAAATTATTATTATTAAATTAATGCTGTTAATAATGACCAGACATATTATTAGAGTTTCAGTGGTATTTTTAATACCACTTTGTTATTCTCAATTCTAATTACAATATATATGATTTTGTTTTAAGGCTTGAGGCGTCTGTTAAATTGCCCCACTGAATAAAGTGTTTTGAATTAAACTGGTTGAACAGTTGACAGTACTGACATTTGCTAATTCACATTTTTATTTCATTATTAATATAACTTAACATTGAATATGTTATAATACAGTGCCCTCCAGAATTATTGGCACCCTTGGTAAAGATGAACCTTTTTTGCTCATCTTTACCAAGGGTGCCAATAATTCTGGAGGGCACTGTATATATATATAAAAAAATGTTACTATAATGTACATAATACATCTTGTGTGAATGAGTCAAATTAAAAATAAAACGTGTTTACAAAGATAGTGGATTACAGTAATACTACCAGCTATATAAATACATATATTTATATCCTTAAATTAATATCATTATTAATTTCTTTAGATAAGCGATTCCATATTATATTCCCTATTTAGCGGATTCTAAAAAGTATGAGTTTTTTTACTGCAATAACGAGTGCAAGTATTCATAGAAAAGGTTAATCACTTAACTCACTTAACTTTGAATGTGTTGTGATATATAGAAATATTTCTGAATTTGATTAATAGGGAATATAATATGAAATAATTGTAAAATTCCACATTGATATGCAATATTAAGTGGATTTAAACATGCACAGTAAAGAGATTAAATGAAGCAACCAATGCACCATAAGTGCTGCCTGTCGGTCATGTTTGCCAGCCAATCACATACTGCGGTATAACGAGGTGAACAGTAGATAATTTTGCGTGGGGTTGTATCGTGCATTTTGAATGGCTGCATCTGTAGCAATGCCAACCAATTCATTGGTGGATTTAGCTCTTAAAGTGGACTTGTTAAGCCTGGTGTTCCTCATGGCTTAATACTGGGGCCCATACTTTTCAGCATTTACATGTTTCCACTTGGTCAGCTTTTAAGATCATATGGCCTCAATTATCATTTCTATGTTGATGATATGGATGGCTCAAAATTTCCTTCATCTAAATTATGACATGACTGAAGTCATGCTTATTGGCACCCCACATCAACTTTGTAAGCCAATGCAGTAATCCTGTCTGTGGATAGTACTGTACTTGAGCTTCAGTCAAAATTGAAAAACTGTGGGGGTGATATTTGATTCAGACTTGACATTTGACCCACATGTGCAACATATTGTGACAACATCATTCTTTCACCTCAGAAATATCTCCAGACTACGTCCTCTGTTAACTCTAACTGTTAGTGAAAATCTGATCAACACATTTGGCTTCTCCCGAATTGACTACTGTAACGATCTACTCAATGGGGTTTCTAAATCCACATTGAACAAACTCCAATATGTTCAAAATTCAGCTGCCAGAATCCTGGCCAGATCTAGTGCAAGTGATCACACTACTCTTATCCTGCACTTCTTGCTCTGGCTGTCAGGTTTCATGTGGACTCTGCATGGTTTTGCACCTCAGTACCTGTCTGAGCTACTATCATCCTACTCCCCATCTCGCAACCTACGGTCTTCTAATTCTGGTCTCCTATCTGTTCCCCAAACCCGTTTGCGCTCTATGGGGGACAGGGCCTTCTCCTGTTTTCCCTAAGGATATCAGACAGTCATCTTCCCTAAACTCTTTGAAACATAGACTCAGAACCTTCTTATTTACCAGGGCCTTTACTTAACTGGTTCTGTTATATACCCTTTTGCTCCTATCATGTTCAGTACCCCCATCTACTGTCTCATTTTGTATTTTCATTGTGTACATCTTGTGTAATTTTTTTTTGTTTCTGTAAAGTGCTTTGAGAAGCCACCTTTGAAGACACCGTATAAATAAAGTTGATAATAACAATGATGATGATATAATAATAATAATAATAATAATAATAATAATAATAATAATAATAATAATAATAATAATAATAATAATTCACAACTATACCACCCTATAATTGGGAAATTTGGCTTTTAATATTATTGTGTGCTATGTTTTAGATGAATAAGCAGGCTTTATTGTTACTCCCCAAGTAAACCAATATTTTTTAAATATTTGTTTAATTCACTCTGTCCGATGAGAGAAAATATATCTTTTGAGTTTGTTTGGACATCTGAGATATTAGATTAGATTACAGTAAATGTCAACAATCTCTGGAGTATCTAGTTGGATAATCAGAATCCAAGTGTGTAAAGACCAAACAAAATATAAGAAGCCATTTGACCTCAATCCGTATGTGTTGCTCATGTGAGGATGTGTTATTATTTAACACTTACAAATTGTGTTTATTCAAGGTGTTGTCCAGACTGACTTTAATATGTAATATAATATAAGTATTACCTATCCTGTACTTCTAGTTATTTTCTAATACCCCCTTTCCTAAAAATATTATGTTCTTGTTGAGCTACTGCTATAAGTGGTTATATGCTACTATCAGCATTTACAAATTAAATAATTTTACTTTCTATATGAATACAAGACTTCAAAGGTCCCTTCAAAGGTGTATCCTGACTTGCGGCCATTGCTTGCCAAGATATGGTTCAACTCCTTCACAACAGTGAATTGGATGAAATGCTTAGAAAATGGATAGATGATTAATACAGAAAAAAATCAAATCTTTGCCATTTTTTTAGAAGAGGAACACATGCAACAACAAAGGAGAAATTTATTATAAATAATTCTTATATCTCTGTACTATTGTGGCGGTGTAGTGTATAATTACTACATTTAATAAATAATTAGCAAAACTTCATTGATTTATATTTTACTTCATGCAACTGTTGTTTTTTCAGGAAAATGCACAGTGAATCAAATTGTTGACCCTAAAAGGCAATAACACCTTGTTGATAGCTTTATTGGTATTTATAGAAGCAATGGACATGCATGTGAAATGTGTCTTCATTGGTTAACATAAACTTCTAGAAAAATACCTGGTCATACATTCACAATGAAGTAAAATAGTATTACATTTTAACACAGAAATTATAAAACAAAGCAGCCAACCAAAAAGCCTGAAGTATCTAAAAGTTCTGAGAAGTATAGACATGTTTAAGGCAAAATGATGTTCATTCTTTCACACTATATGTTGAGTTAATGTTTTAACAGAATATTAATTAGGGCAACCAAAGTTCAGGAGTTCTGATGCAACTTCCTTAATCTGTTCGCATTTGGTTTGGAATATTAGGCTTTGACACTCCACATCTGTTGGCCACAACTCAATCCATGTTCCACTGCCAATGAAATACACAAACCTGTAATAGAGGAAAAAGGATAGAATTTAAATGTTCTGCCTGAATAGCAGGGCAAAATACACCAGGAATTCTACCACTTGTTTTTTCATAGAGAGTATTTGTCTAATTAGTTGATTTTTACAAAGTATAGTATAGATATAAATATTCATTATAAATTATTTAAACCTTGACTTATGTAAACTTGTGTATTGTAGACGTACTTACAATTGTGAAACCAATTGTAACCTTAGTTACCAAAACACGGGGGCTACATAGCATACTTTTAAATAATTCAAAGATTTACTAGAAAACTCAACAAAATGTAATGTGATGTAATGTGTAGTTTTTTTTTTCTTTTCAATATGATACACGGCAGATATCAGGGAGCATGATGTTAATTTGGGGGGCCTCACATAACAGACACACTCAACTTATGTACTTAAGTGGACTAACGTTTACAAATCAGGTCAACTTGCACAGTTACACACAGCACTAGCTTTCACTACTACCACATACTGCTGCAGGGTACCCACACATCTGCCCCCCTTTTCCAAGTCAGTAGCAGTGACAATCACCTCATCTTGTACCCCTTTAGTTTGTCTGGTCACGCTCTTTTCCCCAATTTGTTTACCAGTGTGCCGACACAAAAACCAACTGAGCCAGTTACTCTCTTTGACACTCACAGAAGTCACACAGACATCATGAGCAGTGAGCTCTGTTCTCTCTCACACACTCATAACAGACTGATTAAAACAATTTTCAATTACCAATCCTCTTCAGAACTGCTGCTGGAACCCCACCCGTTCCAGGTTCTAGCACGTTCATTCACCTCCCCCTGAGCCCCGGCTTCTCTGAAACTCACTGCAACATACCTGTATGCTAGAGTGTGTATAACTCTGCTGACCTCACTTCTTAACTTGTCTTAAACAGGGAAACTGGGATCTCACAGCTGATGCCAACCCCCTCATTATCTATGTGCATGCATAGGTGGTATATGCCCTACCACTGTTCTATTAAAATAAGCATTTTCTAAATTTGCAAACCAGTGGAGTTCTATTTTACAACCATCTGTTTGTTATACCTATAATTCTATGAACCTAGGTACTCTTTGTCACTCTGATTTCATATACACTAAGTGTTTTGCTCTAACTACTCCTGGGAGATTAGGCATGTATAGTTCCAAAGTTAGACCTGCTGTTTAATATTTCAGAAAAGGTCATAAATATACTAGAAAACTAGAAAATGACATTTAAAATTCTCACCATGTGAGCTAGAAAATGCCTCAGAATCTGTTAGTGATATATGTTAATAATTTAAGAACTGTTGTTGCGACTAAATAAAATAAAGGATAAAAAAGCTAATTTGTCATTGAGTGTTATTAAAATAACTGAGTTTTATGTACTCTCTAAAAACGTAATAATTTAATAAGTAAAATTGTATATCACAAATATGTAATATTAGAGAAAATTGATTATTAATTAAATCAGTAAACTGAAAAAAATGACACTTCTGCTCAGTAATCCTCTTCTGTTTCTCAGTAAACAGGTAATAAAGAAGTCTCAGTATGATGTTTCAAGATTTTTAGGTTTCATTAGGGATCTGCAGTTGCTTTAAAGTCTTATTTTCTAATAACACACCCTTCACTTGTGTTAATCAAGTCCACAGATTTCCCCATGATGAGATAACTTCTTTTCTTTTCAAATCCCAGGGTTTCTCTGCAAGTGGAATGAGCGACAAATGATCTCATCTTTTCCCTGACTCCAGTATCACTTCCTAGAAAATAAGAGGCACAAAGAAGTCAATGGGATTGGAGTGGAAAACGGAGAATTACAGTATACCATCTAAAAATATGCTTATCAACTTTATTTTAAACATGTTTGGGATATGATTTCCCATTTATAATCTATTTGACTTCAGTTTACCAGAAAACAAATGTAGCTCTGTGGATGCTGTGTGATTTTATTTGCTTTTATTTTTATTTCATGAAAATAAGTGTAATATGAAATAAGGCTGGAACAATTTGAAAACAACTAAACTAACGGCTATAGTGCCTTAAAAAATAGATGACAATTTATGTTAACAAAAATTAGAGGAGTTTTTATTCTATATTTTCATGCAATTTCATGTTGTGAATGATTTAATTACAGATTATTTTCAAATTTCACTTTTATTTCAGGCATACCTCATCCATGAACTGCAATAAACAAGGAAGATGAAATCATGCTAATAGGTATTATTTTTGCTATTACTTCTACTTATTTATTATTTATTATTTATTTACTTATTTTATTTTATTTTAATAAGTAAACTGAAGGATAAAAAATAAACTTGATTTACCTTCTTTGATCACATCCTCAATGAGCATTATGTATTTATCAGAGGACTGGACAAATTCAACAAGCTTGACTTTGTAAACTGCAAAAAGAGATAATTGGATTTAAAATTCAAATTTATATTGTAGATTAAAGGCATATTATAACACTTAGATTTACATCTTTACATCAGAGGCTCTCTGACAAGAGATATCGTAAAACTGTATCAAAGCTGAACAGTGTAATGATATATAGCACAGATAAACTCCATCAAGGCACAGCGTGTTTCTCATCAAAACCACAGGTGTAAGATCAGCATCATGCAAAGGAAGGTCCAGCGAGGAGAGATCTGTAGGGTGACTACCAGAACTATTCCTGATAGCATCTCAGCCAAGACTGTTGACTGTTGACTGTTGACAAACCAACAGCAAAGAGCAAGCTGCACCACGTTTGATCATGGACCATTCCACCAAACCCTGTATCACAAATGGGAAGTTTAAATCATCAAGGACATATTGCCAACAGATCTTTGAGTATTAACTTATTTATTCACATTATAGTTCTTGAGAGCTATTATTAATCAATATTATCAATATACAGATGCAGCCATTCAAAACAAGTAGGGTACGCTGGGGTATAACACGGTGGGCGTGTCGCATCAAAACGCGGTAAAAACGAGGTATAACGAGTCATAATCATTATACCTACCAAGTAGGTATATTTTATGAAAGCAAGATTGCTCAGTTGGACAAAAGTACACAGCCTACCACCTTTATCATAAATATTTTAATCATGCAGAAATGTTTTATGCATCAAAGTCTTTAACAAAGATATTACTAATAGTATTAATAATGAATGACCTTGGACAAGCTGTAAACTCAAAGTATTACCCTGGTCCACATTCTTTGTAATCTTCTTTGTAAACGAAAATACTTTATTTTTTTCATTGACAAAAAGTAACATCACAGCATTTAGTTGATCCGATCACGTATTCATTTCCAATCATACAAAGTCTTGAGAATCTCCGATTCACCATGACTTTCACATGCTCATAAACGATATTAATTTAGGAACATAAACATATTATGTAAACTGTACTGTAAATTGCTGGTCTTGGTAGTTTAAAGAAAAAATACACACCAGTATTCCATTTCTCCCTAAACATTTTTAGCATCAAAGTCTTACATGTGGTTATTTCAGAAACATTTTTACGTGCTCCTTCTGACCATATTAATATTATATACTTTGTGAAAAGTGATAGTCTTTTAACCTTTTCTGTGAATTTGCTCGTTATCGGCTTAAACAAACACATACTTTTGGAATTTGATTAACAAGGAATATAATATGGAATCGCATATCTAAACAAATTAATAACGATTTAATTATATTCATGTACTGTCTGGCGGAATAAACTGAACAGTTAGTTAATGCGACACGGAATTATTAAAAATTATCACCTCTTTTTATACTTGAGAACAAATGAGAACATTCCACTCAGTGGGCGATGCATTGTTATCTCAAACACCTGCTAATTCATTTTACACCACAAGAAGACAGGAGAATGTGATTGTACTGTGTCTGTACGGAATGTGTGTTTCAATCAATACAGTAATTTATTAAAATCACAAACGCATGTGTAATTAAATGCCTTTTTTGATTCACAATCTGACAATGAAAACCAGAATAAAGTTAGCTTGAAGTACAAAAACGATTTTGGCACGCCTGTAGCATTTTCACGAAACCTCCTCGAGTTGTGAAAACACATGTCCTTATCTTTGCAAGGGAATCAGTGTGAATTTTAGTACTAATTAAATGACTCCTTTCCACCCCCTCTACATTCTCAGGGTAGAATAGGCTAACCTTCTAATGAAAGACAGTCCATGCCCCCCCCCCCCATGGACAGGAAAAGTGCCCGCAGGCACTTAAACTTAATATGGTCAGTAACAGTAAACAGTAACATGGTTAGAAGGAGCATGTAAAAACGTTTCAAAAATAACCACATGTAAGACTTTGATGCTTAAAATGTTTAGGGAGAAAGTGGAATACTGGTGTGTGTTTTTTCTTTTAAATACCGATACCAGCAATATACAGTTTGTAATGTAGGGATTTCTATATTTAAGTCTTTATTTAGTGGTTACATTAGTGACAAAAGCTAACCGTTTAGCTTCAGTAATGCGTACATCGTATGGCATACATGTTTGTTTTTGGTTTTTGCTTGTTCACATATCTCCCCTTTTTATAAAACAACATGGTTGAAAACTGTTCCAGAGCCACTGTTGTTTCATCAGTGAAAAGTACATCATGAAATGCCTCTCCCTGTTCAATCCATTGGAAAAAAGAAAAGGAGCATAAAGCATCTGATGGTCGTAAATTATATTAATTTAGGAACAGCATCAGAAACATTTTTTTTAACTGCACTGCATCGGAGAGAACATCATAGCTCGTTTTTTTTTTTTACTCCCTGGCGGAAACGGGCTTCCAAAAGAATCAGTATAGCTTCTGGGAAATACATTTTTCCTGCAAATAAAGTTAAACTCGTTCAGAGCGCCCTACATTACAAACTCCAAGCGTTTCATTTTGAGCTGAAGACCCTCACACCTGAAGAAGGATTCACAGCCGAAACATTGCAGACTGACACGGCTACCCACCAAAGTAAATGTATTGCAGTAAATGTTTATATCATTATATCTAATTTTTTATTTCTTTTTTAAAAATAAAAAAAATCGGACACTCCTCCATACACTCGTGAAAAAATAATAACGCCAATGTAAACATCGTATTTACAGTTTGTTGATAATAAAAATGTTAAGTTCTCTAAAGCTTTCTCAGTCAAGTATGATCATTTACATAGGGAGCTGTGTAAGCATGTGTAGGCAGCAAAAGATCAGCTAAACTGGGAAGAAAACACTTTCAGAGAAAATGTTTCAGGTGTGAAGAACACAGATCCCCAATGCAATTTCAACCAAACCTGTCCCCACACACCCTGCCCCCACTGCGAATATACACAAAGCACTGAAATCTTTAGAGTAGATGATCAGGTGTTTCACAGACGTAAGCATAGTACGTAATTTAGACTTTATGAACTCACACCTGGGATTCGATTAACTAGGGTTATTAATTATTAGAGTTCATAAAGCCTAAATTACGTACTATGCCTACGTCTGCGAAACACCTTTGCTAGTTAATGCTACTTCACTTTCTCGGGTGTGATTTTTTTACGCAAAAACCAGGCTAACAGGCTTGTTTTGTGATCTTCCTAAGATTGTTAAGCGCAGTGTCAAAATGTTTCCATATGAAAGGATTCATATGAAAGGCAGTGACGTCACCGTCCTGAGGCGTGTGTGTGTGGCAGATCTGTGATGTGGTTGAGTGTGAATTGTGGTGAGCCTCTGATTGGGGAAAAATAGACCTGCTGATCTGTTCTATGCAGGAAGACAACAGAATATGACTTTTTCTATTAGAAAACGTTTAATTAAGAAGTAAAAACGTTACAGCTTACACAGATTTCTAAGCTGATCAGGAGGAATAAAAATTGCCCGTGGTTTGCACATAAAAAGTGGTTATTAACTATCGAAACCTGTTTTTAAAGCTTTTAAAGTCGTGCAATGTCTAAGCAGGAACAAATTATATTATATCTTATATATGAAAAATACAGAATATATCTTATATATGAAAAAGTGTGTGTGGGTCTCTCTGTACTCAGCTGTACTGAAAAAAAAGCACAGTTTTTCATTCAACAAGTTTCTGAGTCACTGTGTCCGTCCTATATAATAATGCCACAATATTATAAACGCCACAGTTAGGCTGGGCAATCGAAATTTTTTATTTAAAAAATAAAATAAAAAATTAGATGTAATGATGTGTTCCTGCTTAACTTAGAAATTGCATGACTTATAAAAAACAGGTTTCAATAGTTAATAACCACTTTTTGTGTACGAAAAACGGGTGATTTTTCTTCCTCATCATCAGATCTTTCTTGGAAAAATATCTTACCCGTTGCAATTTGGGCATAGAAGGGTTAAAAAGAAAGTCAGGCAGTGGGAAGGGTGAGTTGTGAAACTGTTACCTGTCCTGGATAAAGCTGTTAGAAAATAGGTGGATTTACACCTGTGAAATATGTTCCAATTTTAATGCAATACAGATGACTTTATTCATAAAACATTATCATGTACTGTCTGTAAAATGAAAATGTATGAATGGGACATGTTGCGTATCGCCTCTTTTTACACTTGGAAGAACGTTCCAATGTTAATGCGACACTGAAGATATTATTAATAACCTTTAAAATCTGAAGGGAGATCTTAAGGGATCCACACAGCACAGGTCCCTGCTAGCTATTCAGAGGGAAAGTCGGTGATGTCACCATAAAGGCGAGCAGAAATACCCTCTAATGTCAGGTGTATGCGTTAAATATATTTAGATCTTTTAGCCTCACAACATTGTCCAATAATACTCTTCTTGTGTCTAATTTTTAGTTAAGCAGGATTTGAGCTACAGACCATAAAAAAACAGGATTCACTTTTTTCACATATTGATTATATCAGTAGCAGTTTGAAACTATTCGTTGTTATTAATAAATGGCTTAGATTCAAACATGTTGTGATATTTAGAAATATAAAAAGTCAATAGAGTGTCCATAATATTGCTATTTTGTTATTGCTATTTAAGTTTTTCAAGAAACCTTAAGTTGTTAAAAGAAAATTCGTGGCGATAGCTGGATTTGAACATCCGACCTCTTGCTTATAAATCAGTCACTTAAACCATCATGCCTCTGACGCAGTCACGTGACAACCAGTGGAACCAGTGGAACAGCCGTACACATACAGATGCAGCCATTCAAAGTGCGCGGCACAGACGCGTACCGGAGGTGACTATTCATTGTTATTAAAATGACTTAAATTCGATCATGTTGTGATATTTAGAAATATGAATTTGGTGTGAGTGAAGTTTTATTTAATCTCTGACCCAGGGAAACATTTTATTTTTTCAAAGAAATGTTTGTTTAAAAAAAAAAAGTAATGGTTCCGGCTGGATTCGAACACCCAACGTGTGATGTGTGTGTCAGGAAGCTAACCCACAGCGCCACTGGCAAGGTCATGTGAGGAGTGTTGAAAAAGCCCTACAGAAACATTATCAACAGACATCGTACAGCGTGTACTATTCTTGTGTTGCGGTACATGAATATAATTATATCGTTATTAATTTCTTTAGATACGCGTTTCCATATTATATTCCCTTTTAATCAAATTCTAAAAGTATGCTTGTTGACTCCGGTATCACGTTAGTTAAAGACTTCGATGCTTAAAATGTTTAGGGAGAAATGGAATACTGGTGTGTATTTTTTCTTTAAAGTACCGAGACCAGCCATATACTGTATGTTTATGTTCCAAAATTAATATTGTTTATGGCCTTCACACGCGTTACAGTATGCTCCTATTCTTTTTATGCTCAGCTACTAAGATTTTCTTTCAGTGGTAAAATTCCATATAAATACTCAATACTTAAACTGGCACAGTAAAGACATTAAATATACATATACATATACATATACATACTGTATACAGTACAGTTTGCATACAGTAATATGTTTATGTTCCTAAATCAATCTCTTTTATGAGCATGTGAAAGGCATGTTGAATCGGAGATTCTCAAAAATTACTGTACTTTGCATGATTGAAAACAAATGCGTGATTGCGAAATGCTGTGGTGTTACTTTTACAAAGACGGTCAATGAAAAAAAGAATGTGGACCAGGCAGTACTTTGAGTTTACAACTTGTCAAAAGACTTTGATGGCGACAGCTCAAACATGAGAGGTTGAGCTTTATTAGCTCTACCTTGCGGAAATTCCGGATACCATTATTTTACTTGCGGTACCACGTGGTAGTATGAGGTACTATACGAGAATTTACGGTAACTCGCGGTAGGCTGCGTCAAGCGCACCACAAAATAATGCGGTATCGCCTGCTTGTTTGAATGGCTGCATCTGTATACTACTGTTTATGTTACAGTGCATGAATATAATTATATCATTATTAATTTCTTTAGATACGCGATTCCATATTATATTTCCTATTAATCAAATGCTTTGTATACTCCGATAACGAGCGTATTCACAGAAAAGGTTAAAATGATCACTTTTCACAAAGTATATAAAGGTACAGTAATATGGTCAGAAGGAACACATAAAAACGTTTCCGAAATAAACACATGCAAGACTTTGATGCTTAAAATGTTTAGGGAGAAATGGAATACTAGTGTGTATTTTTTCTTTAAAATACCAATACCAGCAATATACAGTTTACATAATATGTTTATGTTCCTAAATTAATATTGTTTATGACTTTCAGATGCGTTATGCTCCTTTTTATGCTCAGCTACTAAAAATTCCCTTTAGTGGTAAAATTCCATATAAATATTCAATACTAAGCGGATTAAAATGTGTACAGTAAAGAGATTAAATGATTAAATCTTTTCACAACCGACCAATGCACTACGAGTGCCCATCGGTCATTTTGGCAAGCCAATCACGTACCGCGGTACGGTGCGGTGGCGCCACGTAGTTGCCTGTGGTACGGGTTTGTACCGTGCATTTTTAATGGCTGCATCTGTATTAAGCAGTAAAAGGTTTCTAAAAGTCAACAAATACTCTACTTTATTGTCGCAATTTCTTCCAGCATTTTGCCTAAATGATAAAACCCCATATCCCATTGCTAAATCCAAGTTAAATTTGCTTTACCGTAGTCCACACCAGGGTCACATGCTGCAGTAAGACGAACTGGAATATCAAGCTCGTCTTTACTTGATTTCTGCTTGCTGCAACTTTCTATGAAGAGGGAAGAGAAAGACTTAAGGATTTCTACATTGTACACAGGAACAAAATGGTGCATTGAAGGTCTGGTTCTGTGATTCATTGTTCCAGATCGTAGTGTGTTTTTATTTTAAAGCTTTACAACATCTCATCAATTTTAATATTGTAATATAATATTATCTAAGACAAGTTAACTGGTTTTAACACATTGCAGTTCAGATGTAAAATTTAATCTAATTATAGTTTTGTCTTAATCATTATAAAGTGCTGACACAACTATTAGTTTGATGTTTTTTTTACCTATAATATGTGTCTTAGCTTGCAAACAGTTCTCTTTAATTTTCAATTGATTTCTGGGCAAAATGTTTCATTCTTTTCCTCTGTAATGTTCGCTTTGACATTTTACTGCATCACTCATCTGTCTGTTTTCATTGTGTCATTGGTAAAACATTAGGTTAGGAGTGGCAAACTACATTAATAAATTATTTATGATTTAAATATTCTTATCATATGTTAGTAAAATGACATGATACCTTCTGCACATCTGCACACATCCCCTTGACAGATTCTGCTGAGCGTTCCAGTTTCTTTTTCTGGATGATAGAATTTTACACAGCGGTTCTCTGGAATTACATGAGGTTTACAGTGTTACTCACAGAAAAGAGCATAACATAAGAGCATACCATAATGCAAATAATGATGTATCCATTCAGCCATCTATTTTAAACCACTTAATTAAATTCAGGATTGTGATGGTGCCAGACTGTATCCCAGAACGCAAAGGGAGCAAGGCAGGGTTCACTCTAGATGAAATGCCAGTCTATAGTAGGGCACAGACACATAGACACGCATATACTCACACCAAGGTGAGTTTTCTCAGAAGTCAAGTAACCTACTGTACCAATATGTCTTTGGATTGTGGGAGGGTACTGGAGCACCTAGCGAAAACCCGCACAAACACAGAATGAACATACAAACACCGCTAAGCTAGCTCACCGGGTCAGGATTAAACCCAGGACTAAAGAGCTGTGAGGTAGCAGTGCTAACCACTGTGCCACTGAGCCACTTTGCCACCCTAATGACATGTATATTTGGTGTGGCTAAGATTATTAACATCACTTTCCACCTTCCTTTTTCACACTCTGAAACTACAACTTACAGCAGAATTGCTAGACACCAGTGTCACTGTGTGACTGGATACAGGTCAATAACTGTGGCTTTTCTGAGAGTTTTGAACGTGTAATATTATCAGAAAAACACCCTACTATTTCAAGGGACTATATTTTGGTTCAACTATCATAAAGAACAGAAATAATGTCTGAATATGGATACTTTTCATCCATATGAATGCCGGTAGAATTGTAATTAAAATATTTTAAAACACTGAACGAAAAATAAAACTCTACATCCTATATCTGTGTTACTAAAACTCTACATTTTTCTTTCTTCTCAGAGTAGTATCACAGCTAATGCTGAGTTATTAATAATAATACCATTAGCATAGTACTCATAGACAGCCACTGCTGCAGGTTGGATTAGACCCACTTGGTACATCTTGTGCACTTTGAATGCAATTCTGTCAGCCAGCTTGTGGGAGACCTGCCCAAAAAGAATTTATTTTGTCTTAAAACAATACAAAGCAGAGTTTACAATGATGTTTCATTAAAGAGATATTCATTATTTATATTTGTTATTCCTTTTGGCTATTTAAAGCAACTGAAGTCAATATAGAGCATTGTTTATTACTTATGAGATAAATGCTAGAGAGGTGCTTCCAGTATTTAGCCTGAATGAATGGTTTCCACAGTCTCTTCAGGCTCTTACTAAATCTGACGTAATAAGACAGAGCCAGTACAAATAATTCTGAAGACAAATATTTTAAACCAGAATTATAGTTCTGGGTGAGATTTGTCCCTGTTTTTTTTTAGTATGGATCTTCTGTCATGAATCTTACTTTTTTTTAAGAATTACATTTTTTTTTCTACCAACAACAGGATCAAATTAAATTTGATCCTTTTATGGAACAGTTCTTTACCCCTTGGGTCTCAAATATCTGGGACATTAGTGATTCTTAATTGCAGTAGTAATAACGACTTACAGATACAAGGCCTCTTTGCTTTAAAATATGGATTATAAATGTACAAACGAATTACAAGATTCTCATCCCACTTTGAATATGGAAAAATAATTTGAATACAGCCTTAATAAACAATTGAGAAGATTATCTTGTAATTGTTGGTACCAAAACTGAAGGACCTTTAGATGGCAATGGAATTGCTAAACTATCTTAATATGTAATATTCCAGTTGTTTGACCCAAAACTTGTATGCATTCTTCAGAAATATGAAATTTTGACTAAATAACTTTAAGAATTATCTTAATAGTGTTAGCTACCTAACCAAATTCAAACATAGGCCACTATTCCATTTTTATGTCAGCAACATTGTAAATGTCTATGAAGTATTGTCATTCCCTGTATGAACTAATTTAAACCACATGGAATCTTTACTACAATTTGTATGAATGTTGCATTCCATTATAACTGCATGTGAAAGAGCAGCAGCTCCAGACAAGAAATTATTGTCAGGACCACATTACAACTGAAAGGTATAGAGAATGAACTGATGCTCTCAGTTACCTTTCTTATGCAGGACAATTGGTTGGCTGACAATTAAAAAAGTAAGAAGCATGGAAGTCCAATAGTCAGATTGATCTGGTGTCTAAGAGTACCCTTTGTGCAGTATCACCAGAGGAAGAATGAGCTACCGAGTGCCTGGAACTGTGAGTAACTCTCCATGAAGAGAATAGGATGTTTTGAGAGACTGACTTTATGTTAAAGTAATAATAAACTTTAATATATATATTATATATACAGTATATTATCTACTATATTATCTACTCAAAGAGCTTCAGAGGAAAAGTTTAAAAAAATCATTATAAAAATGAAAACAGTAACAAAGATAATAGATAAAATTAGCACAAATGATTTGAAATCTAAGAAAAGACTCAAGGAGAAGACACAGATAACAATTACATAAGTCTTTCTGAAGAAGAAGGTTTTGAGTCTGGATTTGAATGCTCTAACAGTAAGTGACTCGCTGATATCCTTGGGAATATAATTCCAGAGCTTTGTGGTATAACAAGAGAAGACAAGACTCTGTCATCCATATGGTGTAAACAGGCTTGGGGGAAAACAAGGGGACCAGAAGTCTGGGAGAAACCATTTTGGAAACTGGTAAGGAGCTTAGAAATCAAACACATACAGTACCTTGTCCAAATAAATTATAAGGGAGCCTTTTTCAGACAGTGCTTTATCCATCTCAAACTTCTGAATGTACTGGTCCACTCCATTTGATAACTGTTGAAATAATAAATAAACACAATTATGCTGAAAATTCAGCATATTACCAAAAATAAACATTTTAACCATTTTGACTTGATGCCATTCATTACCTTTCTGAGATCCTCAAAATCAGGTATAAATCCAGTTAGCATGGTGACATCAAGAATGGACATTGTTGCATCTGTATCTTTCTGATAACTAGAAAAGAAGACATCAATAATAGTATAGAATGTTTCCAAACTTCCCAGGACATAAAGCCCACAAGACAGATATATCAAGTATCTGCATCAAGTTAACCACACTAAAATAGTATAGTTAAACACATTTACATGTAACTATTGATACATGTAACAGAATCATTTATTGAACGTTTGTTTTAAGAAAGTTCCCCACAAAATAAAAAAATAGGGAAATTATTATGAGGTAATTAAATATATCAAGTTAATTAATGGCATTAAATATTTAGTTAGTTTTTCAGAAACAATTGGAGTGAAAGTAACATGGAAAAAGAAGAGTATTCTTGATAACTTGGGTTGGAGTGGATGAAAAGTTTTAGCAGCAAGGTTAGAGTTTTGTGAGTTGTTTGTTTAGAAGCTGGTAAGCAACTTACCTGTCCAGTGAGATAGTTACAATATGAATGGAAGATGTTAGTAGCTTAAAATGGTTTGGGTTATTGTTTTGGGGGTTACTGCACTGCAAATAAATTTAATTCTGTTTATACTTAATGGCTGTGCCTTGTGTGTCTGTTTTACCAATTAAACGTCCTATTTTTGACATCTCGTACCAGCCTGTGTCACAGGGGTATAATGATGGCACGTTATAACATAAATGGAAAACATCCTGAGTGAATCACAAGGGTACAGTATAATGGAGGCCTTTTGAAAAGCAGATGGAAAATGGAAAATAACCTGAGTGAGGAAAGGAGATTGCTGCTAGAGCGGTGGAGCTATAAGAGAAGATCAGATTTCAGAATGAATAAGGAAATACAAATAAAAATGTTTGACATAATTAGAAATTAAGTTAATTTTGTATGAGGACAATATGCATGCAATCTGGTGTTCTAGTTTTACTTACGTTATTTCAATCGTGAGCTTAAATGTATCTAGGGCACCTTCTGGTCTCCTGGCTTTAAAATATAATAAAATGACTTTTCAGAGTATATACAATACACAATATATAAACTCTGCCATATCTGTGTTTTGGGGAGTATTTAATTAAAACAATGACAATTCCTTCTTTTCCAATATTCTGTATATTGTGGTAACTTTTGATTCTTTGAAAGTTGAGAGCCTTCAAATAATTAAATATATAAATATTCATCTTCTTATCAGATGCAGAGCACAACACAAACAAACATACAGCAGACAGTAAGTAGAACCACCACATACCATATTGTGGTTCCCAAAAACATTTTCTCACTCATTAATCTTCTACCTTTTACAGCAAAATAACAAAAATTTTGCTGAAATAGTTTCAGTACAAAAGTGTGCATGATATACACTTCAAACATTTTTACTGGGGAGAAACTAATGTTAAAAAGAATGCTATGTTTCAGTTCAATATGATCCACAAGAGAAAATCAAAATCTTACAGAAAAAGTATGAAACCAATTTAAATGCTTCCAATTAAAGTTAAAAACTTTAGCTCTTATTTTTTGTTGAAGAAATTCAGTTTTGTTTTCTGGAAAAAAAGCAGTTTGTATTTCCAGAACAATATTCCAGTCAAGGTAATAGTGTACAGAAGAATGTCTTTTTATAACAATTAAATTGTACTTATCTTCACATGACTAAATACCAAGTTTAGAACTGATGGATTAAAACATTTTTAATAGAAGCACTTTTATTACTGATACTTCAAAACTGATGCTTTCATGTCATAATTTGTGTCATTTGTCTCAAGCCACCATCTTTGGTAAATGAGGCAGTAATTATTGTTATTGTTTTATACAGATGCAGCCAATCAAAACGTTAAAACTCGGTGGTTTTGATTGCAGGGTTACCGTATAATACTGCTTAATACCGTTAGTAAGATAATAGTATCTGGAATTACCGCCAGGTGGAGCTAATAAAGCTCAACCTCTCATGTACAGCGTTTGAGCTGTCGCCATCAAAGTCTTTTCCGAAGATATTCCTAATAGTATTAATAATGAATGACCTTGGACAAGCTGTAAACTCAAAGTATTACCCTGGTCCACATTCTTTGTAACCGTCTTTGTAAACAAAAATACTTTATTTTTTCATTTACAAAAAGTAACACCACAGCATTTTGTTGATCCAATCACGCATTTGTTTCCAATCATACAAAGTAATTCTTGAGAATCTTCGATTCAACATGCCTTTCACATGCTCATGAACGATATTCATTTAGGAACATAAACATATTATGTAAACTGTATATTGGTGGTCTTGGTATTTTAAAGAAAAAATACACAGCAGTATTCTATTTCTCCCGAAACATTTTAAGCATCAAAGTCTTACATGTGGTTATTTCGGAAACGTTTTTACATGCTCCTTGCTCCTTCTGACCATGTCACTGTACGTTTATACAGTATACAGTACTTTGTGAGAAAAGTGATAGTTTTAAGCTTTTCTGCGAATACGGTCGATATCGGAGTAAACAGAAGCATACTTTTAGAATTTGATTAATAGGGAATATAATATGGAATCGCGTATCTAAATAAATTAATAACAGTATAACTATATTCATGTACTGTTGCAAAAACAGTAGTATAAGACTTTCCATTGAGATGTGCTTGACACATGATTGCCTTGGTGGCGTGTTCGCTTAAGTGACTAACTTGTTACCCTGAGGTTGAGTGTTCAAACCCAGCTGTTGCCATCAGTTTTCTTTTAACAAATAAAACTCTCTTTGAAAAACTAAAATAGCAAATATTATTGGCGTTATATTGACATTTTTTATATTTCTAAATATCACAACATGTTCGTACTGTATGTACACAGCGGTAGGGCGCAAATTCACGTGAGCCCGAAAGCCCTACATTAATGTGCAAAGGTTGTTATCGCATCTCTCTCTCTCACACTCTCTCTCTCTGTGTTTACATTGTAAAGAAAGAAATTGTAAATTTCACAGATATTTTCAAAGTAGAATAAGGGCAAGTCCACCTCCCCCACTCACATGTTTTCTTAGAAAAACAGATTCATAGCAAGAAGCTGTGTCAGTCTTCTGTGTAAAAAAAAATATATTTGAACACCATGGGTGCTGGTTTTAAGATGCTGCTGAGTAAAGGAATTTTCCTGCTGTCAGCAGTATTGTGTATATAGTTGACCCTTACCTGAATGAAAACAGGACATAAAGAAAGGGTTTCAGAAATCAAACAAAGCTTTATTCCTTTGTTTTGGGGTCTGGGTAATTGGAGGCTATGCTGTTATGTTATTCCTATGGTGATATACGGGTTTTTCGCACAAAGCCAAGATGCGTTATGCTCCTATTCTTTTTATGCTCAGCTACTAAAATTTCCCCTTAGTGGTAAAATTCCATATAAATATTCAATACTAAGTGGATTAAAACATGCACAGTAAAGAGATTAAATGATTAAATCTTTCCACGACTGACCAAAGCACCACGAGTGCCCCTTTCGGTCATTTTGGCCAGCCAATCACGTACCGTGGTAGGGCGCGGTGGCGCATGTGTAGATCCCAGCAGTACAAGCTTGTACCGTGCATTTTGAATGGCTGCATCTGTATAATTTACAATCAGCCTAGCATATCTACTAATTTTGTGATCATTTATATAATATTCAACCACATGCAGGTTTAAATTTCAGAATACAAATTTGATATCTGATATAGTGATTTAAACAAGAATGACACTTATCAAGGTATAAAACCAACATTTCACTAGATAACAATTCTATTGTCATTAGCATTGTCCTTATGAAATTGGCCAAGCAGCATTTGAACAAGGTACAGAGTGTAATTCAGGCAACGTTTTAAAACATGACCTCGTGTGAAGTTCATTTACAAAGCATTGGGGAGATGTTAACATCACTGTGTCATGCTCCCCCAGGTTCTATTCTGTGGGGCGAGCTAGCTGTGTCACAGGTGCTGGCTATGTTATCGTCAACCTGTCTCCCTGTGTGAGTTGCCATGGAATCTAATCACCTAGAGACTAGGAGCATATGTAGTCAATTTACAACCATGTCCTTTCCAGTTGTTATTTAGAATAAATACTCAGACCTGACAGAGGTTTGTGCACTCTCATTGAATTTCAACACTGACCACCTCGAACCTTGTCTTTGTGTTTACCTAGTTACACTTCAGTACACTGACCTCTGCCTCCTTGCTTATTAAATGTCTCCTGGATCACCTCCCAGCTTTGTTTACAGTGTATTCCTCGGTTCTAACTCATCTCTCTGATCCCCTATAGCTTGTACTTCTCAGTGTCTTCCTAGCTTTGAACTTAGTCTGTTACTTGACTTAATTTCTTGGATTAGCCCATTGCTACTAATTAAGCTTCTCTGGTTCTCTGGCTAGTCACAGCACCACATCTGTCTGCGTGCATGGTTACTCAGCTCGCATGTAAGCAGGCAGTCTGCTACTTGTCTCCAGAGCATGTATTTCCCTCTCCCTCTGAAGTGAGTGCATGTCCATATCTGCTTGAGGGTTTAAAACTCGGAATCAGGCTACGAGTCCCATCTCAGCAGTGCAACATTACACATTGATTGGATAAGGACAGTTTTTCTCATATATCAATTGTCTTGATATAATCTATATGTCTGTGCTAGTATATCTTCTAGGTTTAAACTTGTTCACCCAAATGATGTTTGAAATTAGGAAGAAAACTTTTTTTTTTTACAATTACCAGAGGTTTGCATTCTCAGAAGCTTAAAATCTTACCATTTGGTGCCCTCTCAATCTTTACATCAAGATCAAAGGTCTTACAAGGAGTTTTTTTTTCATCAGGCAAAGCATTATACAGTGTCATTACCTAGGAAATATTCATAATAAAGGGGAAGAAGAACAGGGAGAATAATATGGCAACAAAATTATCTTTCAGAATTGGGAAGGAAAATAATTGAGTCAAAAGAGCAGAATAATACAAAATTTTTCTAACGCCTTTGTACAGTAATGTGTGTATCTCTATAAAATATTGCATGCACAAATATTACGGTACATGTACAGATGCAGCCATTCAAAATGCACAGAACAAAGCCGCGGTATGGTAAACTACCCACAAGCCACCGCAGGGCACCGCAGTAAGTGATTGGCTGGCAAAAATGACCGACAGGGGCACTCGTGGTGCATTGGTTGGTAGTGAAAAGATTTCATCATTTAATCTCTTTACTGTGCACATTTTAATCCGCTTAGTATTGAATATTTATATGGAATTTTACCACTTAAGGGAAATTTTAGTAGCTGAGCATAAAAAGAAGAGGAGCATAACGCATCTGAAGGTCATAAACGATATTAATTTAGGAACATAAACATTACTGTATGTAAACTGTACGGTGTATGGCTGGTCTTGGTAGTTTAAAGAAAAAATACACACCAGTCTTCCATTTCTCCCTAAACATTTTAAGCATGAAAGTTTTATGAAACGGTACCCAAATATGCAATTGCTGTATAGAATGAATTTTAATTTAAAAAAATTATTTAACACGAAAATTAAGCTGTTTACATCTTCCGCCTGAGAACAGTCACCCGTTGCTACCCAACGCAGAAACACAGCCACTAACTAGCAAAGAGAGGACATTAGCTAGCCAATATGATAAAGAAATAAATGATTATTTTGTTTATTTCTTTTGAACATTTATTTGAACATTTCCAAAGATTGTACAAGCACTTGAAAACTGTCCAATCCCTAGTTCATTAGGCATTTTCTTTTACGCTGCGGGCATTCTCCCGGTCTGGCGCCGGTCTGTGTCTTCTAGAATATAATGCCAGCGATTTTTTGTTAAATTTGGGTTTCCAATAACACCGCAGCAAACTCTTGTTTTTATGTCCACTATAACAGACAATCTCCTTTGCTTTTAACCGAGCGTTTAATAATTTCCTAAAATGAAAATGATTTACTTTATTTCCCTCACGGGATCAATAAAAGTATCTATTATCTATCTAAACTATGGGACAGAAATCTGGGGTCTCCCTATACCAGAGATTATAGTAGGGCTTCAGAATGGTGATTGGCTGACACCATCTGACACCCCTCTGATTGGAGAAAAAAAACGTGCTGGTCTGCTATACATACTGTACCAGGAAGAGGATTTCTTTCTATTGGAAACGTGTATTTTAAAAGTTTAATCAAGAAGTAAAAACCTTACAGCGTACACAGATTTCTAAACTGATCAGGATGAAGAAAAATAACCAGTGTTTCGTGCATAAAAAGTGGTTATTAACTATCGAAACCTGTTTTATTTATTTTATTTTATTTAGATTAAGAGTTCCCGTCACCCCCATTCTCATTTAAATCACAAACCCGTGTTTAATTAAATGTCTTTTAACGTAAATCGTTATCTTTGTCTTATGCATAATAATGTTCACCACTCTGTCCAGCAAATAAATAATAAAGTTTATTTTATATAGCGTTTTAAACTAATAAGTAATTAGATTGCTCATGAACCTAATCACTTATTCTACATAAACACAGTGTAATTGCTCACTGAAAATGCTTTTTCTTTTATTTAGGCTCAGATTTCAACTAAAGATCGTACACTAATTCATTGTCACTAATTCATTGCGCTTTGACAGAAACCAAATTATATCATTATTAATTTCTTTAGATACGCGATTCCACATTATTTTCCCTATTAATCAAATTCTAAAAGTATGCTTTTTGACTCTGGTATCGAGCGTATTCGCAGGAAAGCTTAAAACTACCACTTAATTACCACACGTAATTTCACGTTAGTTAAAGACTGCGATGCTTAAAATGTTTAGGGAGAAATGGAATACTGGTGTGTATTTTTTCTTTAAAGTACCAAGACCAGCCATATACAGTTTACATACTGTATGTTTATGTTCCAAAACTAATATCGTTTGTTATCCCAAGTTGTTTGAATCGCCACAATTCAAATAGAGAAAAAAGAGCTGACTGACAAGATTTAAGATGTGGCTGTTAATGTTGGATTAAAAAAACACGTTGCCCGACATTAGTTGCATTGCTTGAAAAAGAATTCTATTTGGAGAGACTGGATAAGTAATTCAAGTGTTTTTTTTAACTTCCTGAAAAACAAGTAATAATTTAACAATATGTGCAAACGTTTTATGATATGTCACTGTTGTGAATGTCTGTGGAGTGTATGTTATTTGCCTGTCTGTCCTGGCTGTGCTCTCTCTCTCAATTCAATTCAATTCAAGGTGCTTTAACTTTAACTTGCTTTAACTCCACAAGTCTGAGCTCCGAGTTCTGAAGTCTGAGTTCTTGTGTCCTTCCCATCCGAACCCAAAAGTATTACAATATGTATCTTTGTAGCAGGTGGTGTACAGCTTTTTAGTATAGATTACACTTTTCTAAAATGTATTGAAAAAATAAAAACGATTACAATCTAATCTTTCCACGGGCTTCTAAATCTAATCTTTCCAGAGCGGCTTCTAAACTGTGAAAACATGTGTCTGTCTTTCTATAGGGGGAAGAGAATCTGATCTGCAAGGCCCTTTGGCTACAAAAGTAAAAAAAAGGTGCTCGCTCTCTCTCTCTCGATTATTACACCCAATAATAAAAAATGACACAATAAACATAATAACCATAATAACGACCAACCAACAAAAACAACCATATAAACATAATACCAACCAAAAACATAGATAACAACCACAATACAAAATCAAATATATCAAACCATTAAAGCAAAACTGTCCTCCAATTATCAACAAATCTCAATATCTTGTATGAATTATTTGTAATACAAACCAAAAATAGCCCCCAAACTCTCTCAAATTCCTCCAATTATCATAATCCCGCCCCTTATGCAAAACCAAACCCTCCTCCAATCCCAGTTTATCCTCTTTATCAAAAACAAAATCCATCTCAATTTTCAACATTAAGCATTACACAAAATCAATACCTCAACACTCCATACTCAACAACGATAATTCACAAACAGCCAGAACATGTAACTCCACATTCCCAAATAGACCACATTTCCATAGCCCCGCCCCTTATGCAAAACACCCCTCCCCTGTTCTAGTCAATTAAGCTTCCCCATCTTTCACTTCTTTTTCCTCACCTTCGACCTTATCACTCCCCCTTCACTCTCACCATCTGATTAAGAATGAATAAAAGCATTGTTTTTTTGTCTGGGTGCTGACAAAGTAAGCACTCTCTCTCTCCGCTGGCATTTGTAATCGTTTTTATTTTTAGCAAAATTTTAGCAAAGTCATGTATTTGAAAAATCTTAAGATTTCTATATTTATGTCTTTATTTAGTGGTTTCATTAGTGACAAAGGCTAAACTTTCTTGGAAAAATGTCTTTTATGTAAACCATGTTTGCTATTAATTCATTCAGGGCTAGAATATGTTCATTGTCTTCCAATGAAAGAAGGGTTCCTTTCGCCGTAGTCAGGTTGACATTAGAAGCTTGCCACGCCCGGACTGTTACACCAACGCATTACCATGTTAAAGCGATTTCATTGAGGAGCCTAGCTTTCTTAACTAGTAAGTACTGTACTTCCTTGGTTTTGGAGGGGGGGAGGTGTCTTTCGCTGGAAATCTTGCCCCCTTTTACTTTGAAAATACCTGTGAAACCGGTTTAATTCTTCACAGCCAGCACTCCCGCAGAAAGGGGGGTTGTACTTGCTGTGTGTACAGTAGATGGGAAAGCCAGAGCCAACCACTACGCCGCCCACATGTTATGCTCTTCATTAATGTCTAAGATGGAACACATCATTATATCTCATTTTGTATTTCTTTAAAAAAAATCATTTGCCCAAGCCTAACAGTATTGTTGTTATTGTTTTTATCCTGTAAAGTGCTTTGAGGAGCCACCTTTAAAGGCGCCATATACAATAAAGTTCATTATTATTACTATTGTTCATTTGCTGGACAGAGAGGTGAACATTATTACGCAGAAGACAAAGATAGCGATTTACGTTGCATTGTGCATTGTGCTGCTGTAATACAGTTTTAAATAATTAAAAGTCTAAACAGTATCAGCTTTATTTATGGGTTTTAAATAAAGGCGAATTAAACTCGATTTAAATAAATATAAATGTTTATATTGTAATGCATAGGTGACTATTCATTGTTATTAAATTGACTTAAATTCGATCATGTTATGACATTTAGAAATATAAATTTGTTTGGTGCGAGTGTAGTTTTACTTAATCTCTGAGCCAGGGAAACGTTTTATCATACAGCGTGTACAATTCTTTTTTGAATTGTACACGCTGAATTGAATTTTGAATTGTACGAAAATGGTAAATGTACTGTTGCGGTACATTAATATAATTATATCGTTATTAATTTCTTTAGATACGCGATTCCATATTATATTCCCTTTTAATCAAATTCTAAAAGTATGCTTGTTGACTCCGGTATCACGTTAGTTAAAGACTTTGATGCTTAAAATGTTTAGGGAGAAATGGAATATTGCTGTGTATGTTTTCTTTAAAGTACCGAGACCAGCCATATACTGTATGTTTATGTTCCAAAATTAATATCGTTTATGGCCTTCACACGCGTTACGGTATGCTCCTATTCTTTTTATGCTTAGCTACTAAGATTTCCCTTCAGTGGTAAAATTCCATATAAATATTCAATACTTAAACGGGCACAGTAAAGACATTAAATATACATATACATACTGTATACAGTACAGTTTGCATACAGTAATATGTTTATGTTCCTAAATCAATCTCTTTTATGAGCATGTGAAAGGCATGGAGAATCGGAGATTCTCAAAAATTACTGTACTTTGCATGATTGGAAACAAATGCGTGATTGGGAAATGCTGTGGTGTTACTTTTACAAAGACGGTCAATGAAAAAAAAATGTGGACCAATGCAATACTTTGAGTTTACAGCTTGTCCAAGGTCATTTATTATTAATACTATTAGTAATATCTTCGTTAAAGATTTTGAGGGTGACAGCTCAAACATGAGAGGTTGAGCTTTATTAGCTCCACCTTGCGGAAATTCCGGATACTATTATTTTACTTGCGGTACTATAGGAGAATTTACGTAACTCACGGTAGACTGCGTAAAGCGCACCGCAAAATAATGCGGTATCGCCCGCTTGTTTTGAATGTCTGCATCTGTATATGTTATACCTTAGTTCTCCAGACAATATATGTAAAGCTTTAATATTAAGTCTGGGACATGTAACTGGACAGATCATTAGGACACTTACTGACATGGTGCCCTGGCCTTTTCCTCTAGCAACAAGCGTAAAGTTCTGATCAAGTCTGGCCTGTAACAGTCAAAAAAGTTAAGTGTTACCAACATGTCCAACATTTACAAAACTGAAAGAATCCACTCCTTTTTACCTCCTTTCTTAACTTGTTTTCACATTCTTACTTCTGTTTTATTGATATCATTGTTCAGGTAAAGAATGACATTCAGAATTAATTTTCTTCTTTTAGAGGAGAAAAAAAAAACATTAATTAAATCCCAATTAATTTTGTGTGAAAATTTTATTAGATCTAACAAAGTAATGCTAGACATTTGTGAGCCAGGCAAACGTATTAACAGCATTTATAATATTGCAATGTATGTTTATTTTCATTATGTTTATGAAATTGAATGTTTTCAATGCCCTAACATTTTTATGGTATGAACTGTAACTAATGTAAACTTATAACCCAAGAAGTAATGTAATGCTTCCACAGCCCATTTGAGAACCAGACATTCCCACACCACTACTCATATAGTTCCTTTCACTTTGTTATACAGTAGGTTGCGGCTAAAAAACAATATGTGATGCTCTTCCAAGTCCAAAACCTGGGATAGTACGGCCCCCTGACCCATATCAGACACATCTGTATACAAGATCAATTGCTTTGAAAAGTCAGGAACTTTACGTAGAGGATCCTGACACAATACTTTGGTAAGATCTGCAAATGCCTTTTCATCCTTTGTGGGTCTGTTTTACCACATTAGGGGCACCTTATGGCCTTCATGAAGTCTATCAGCAAACCTGAGAACAAAATGGCGATGATATCCCATAAAACCTAAAAATCCCTGTAAATGTTTTTTTTTTTCATTTCCAGGCTTAGGCCAGTTCTTAATTGCTGCCTATTTATTAATAACAATGTGCACCTGTGCCCCTGCTACGATGTACCCCAAATATCTGTTATACAGAAAAGCCATGTGGCTTTTCGTGGAACTTTTTTCAGTCCTGCATCTCCTACTTAAATGGACATGGTTCTCTTTTATTAAAAAGGGGTTTTCTCTCTGGTACAGAATGTTACAATTGCAATGTTAAAAGACAAACACACAACATAGCATTGTGCAGGATTTTATGGGGTTAGAAACAAAGTTGCATGATATTATTACATGCTGATTGTGTTGCATGTTTGATTTAAAATCTTGTTATTTAGAAAATTGTTTTCTGTAGTTCTGTACATTGGTATGTATATTATCTAAAGTCTAGAGTTGATGGTGAGTATATATATATATGTGCTCTTATAGCTTCCCATGCTAAAATGCTCCATGTGTCACTTCATTTGGGAGGCAATGTAATGGAAACCACCACATGAAAAAAGCTCCTGGGAAACTAGAAATATGTCTTAAAATATATACAGTATGTATGCATTCAGGCATTTTGCCTCTGTTATCAAAAAACTATAATTAGAAGATTATTTCAATAAAAATTAAATAATTTAGTTACTTGAGGTTTAATTTATATATAAAGTATATAGTTCCTTCCTATTATACTTTATGGCACACAGGGTATGTGATAATAATATTTAGGACATGGCACTTACCCTCTCTGATTTGGCAACATAGGCATTGCTATTGACAATTTTCCATTTAGTTGGCTTGGAACGACCAGCCAGAGAAATTTCAACATCTAGATCTATGTCTTTGAAAAGAGGTACTTGGATCCTGTATTCAGCCACAGCCTGGAACACCATGATCGTGGCCTAAAACAAAATCACAAGACTCTTCATACTTTAGTTCATGTAACAAGTAAGAAGAAAACAGAATAAACATTTGTCAGAAGAAGTCATGAAATCAACCTTTTATTTTACAAATGTGTCACTGGCATCATTGAAATTTGCTCCAGTCCTCTGAGGTCTTGCTGATATTTAAACACGTGCTTCTTGAGGAACAAACATACAAACTGCATGCAGATAGAATCCCATGTCAGTAATGGAACCCAAGGCCCCAGCATAGCAAAGCAACAGTGCTAACTACTGTGCCACCATCATGCTTTAATGTGATCATGTGTGATCATGTCTATAAAAATTTGTTACATGCACAATAAGTTATTTTCCTGAACCACTGCTTTGTTTTATTTATTCACATAGTTTGTTCAAACTGAATAAACAAGCCATACCTGTGTAGAGCCATATCCTCCCCCATAGAACCTCTGCTCTGTTAACCATCTCACTATGGCACCAGCTTGGTCAAATTCTTTGTACTTCAATAGGGCCAGAAGGGCATAAGATGAGGCCTCCAAAGAAAACAGATGGGAACCAGGGACTGGCCAGTGACTTTTATCTGAACAAAGATAAATAATAATTTACAATATACTGTAAATTTGAGAGAGCACTGGATCAGAGAAATGTCATTAACTGTCTGATCTCCCTGCAGATTGTGAACCTTTAACATTGGGATAAAAATATTGAAATTAATACTTTAAAATAACACAGTGCTTCCAAGCTATACAAACTAAGTGATTAAGTTAATTCTTTAAAAAAACCTTTAGTCAGGGATTTTCAGAGCAATGGAGGAATTTAACTGAAAATGTAGGATTATTATACTGATTTAATACAGTGTTTTATTAAAAAAGGCTAAGTCTTAATAAAATGTTTTTTAAAACAACTTTTCAAAAATATCTTTAGAAAAACACTACAGATGAAAAATACAGGCTTTCACACCTACCTGCTGAAGCAAACTTCATTAGAGTTTCTATGGTGTTTTGTTTATTCAGAGCTAAAGCATAACTTGTCATGGCCACAGCATATGGATTAGTGAGACTTCTAATGCGTCTTTGCAGGAACTGAACTGCTTTATTGATGCTGCCTTCCATGCTCTGGAAGAGTACAACATTTCAATGTTAAATGAAATAAAATGGTAGAATTCTTTAAACTTTATATACTGTACAGTATGTATTTTGTCTTCCCACATCAGCTTTGATTTTCTGCATCTATATGCATAATTCACGTTTAAGTGCAGCATGTGATGTTCTCTAATCCTTTCAATCTAAAAGATAATTAATATAAGTTTCAACTTATATTATGGCATTTTTGTATTGACCCTCCAGACAAGGTGTCTTGTTTGAGACATCTTTGGCCAATGACGTCTGACCCTATGTTGCCTATGGAATCTGGGTCTGGATCTGAAGTGGAAGAATTCAGGATTCTTTTCAAAAGAATGTAAAAGGACATTATTTTTGTTACATCCCAGTGTGTGGTCTGTGTCTTTGTTGTTATGTTCCACACTTACCTTGATTGTTTTCCAATTGCAATGGACTCCCATTGGTCCACCATTACACCACTGTTTCAGTATGATATCATCATCAATCAGCCTCTCAGCCAATCAGAGTGCATCTTATTCAGTATATAACATGGAGGCCTTTCGTTTGACTTTGGTACCGCTCGGCTTTGGTTATCGCTTTGCTTCTGATTTTGCTTTGGCTTTGTTGGTTTGTTTTTTTGCTTTGTGTGTGTGTGCGCTTTCGTATAGCTTTGGCTTTGTTGGTTTGTTGGTTTATGTTATTCTCTTTTTACTTTCGTTTGTTTGTGTTTATCCTTATTTCGCCATTACCTTGCCCTAACGTGTTATAGGTTCAACCATTGTGTTCTTTTGTACCCTGTTCCTGTTGATTACTCTCGTTTTCCCTTATTTGTATTCCTAGTTCACTTGTGTATTTTGTGTGAACCTCTGTGTATAAGGTTAGTCTAGGTTGTTGGGTACATTCTACACACTTAGATGATTTTGTATTAGTAACACTAGTTTAGAACGGGTGAGTACAATTTGTCTTGTATGGTTTTGGGTAGTCAGTGGAGGTTAGCTAGGGTGTAGAAGACGCAGGAGACCGTGTTTCGGGTTTTCTTTTGTATTTAGGTTAGCTTTCCCTCAATTTCCTAGCCAGCTCCATTTTTGTTTGCTATTTTCTTTTCTTTGGCACCATTCTAGTTCCTTACCCATGTGTATTATCGTGTCTTACCAGTCACTTATTCAACTTAAATTCATCACCTTTGCACCAACCATTGTTATCATGCTTCCTAGTCCCTCACCAGAACTCACCTGCTTCCAAAAATTATCCTAAATGTTACACCCCTTTTCTCCTAGACACTTGGCGTCGTAACACTTTTGCTTTAACACCTGCTGTAGGGTGTTGTCATTCAAAACAAGGCCAGTATCTAAAGATGATGGAAAGACTAATTTACAGTGTTGTGAAAGGACTGAGGTGCTATGAGTTAAGGCTAAAGAGGATAAAAAACAGCTGAGATATAACTCCACGGTAAGAAGAACAGAAAGTGATCATCTCAGAACAGCCTGTTTTTTGCTTTAAAGCAAAACAAATTAACTGAGAATCTAGTTTTCTCTGGATATATTTTTGGTTTCCATAAAACAGTATAAGAAAAAAATCTGTGTCTCACCTGTATTTGTTGACCACAAATTTCCCTTGATTCCTGCATTGCTATCACAACAAATGCAGTCAGAGAAGCGTCTGCATCTTTTCCCCGCACATCTCCCTAAAAACATACAAAAGAAAACAATTTTAATGGCTTGGACACACAAGAAAATGTTTTTGTACACAGTTTCAGCCTCTTGTTAAGATTAAAGCTTATTTCATTTTTGTTCTACATTAAGAATTATACCCCTTTTTCTATTTTGGACAGACAACTACAACTATGACTACTCAAAGAAGACATTGGTTCTATACAGATATTTAAAAAGAGAAAGTTTCCTGCACTAAAAATATATTACCTGTACTTGAAACAGAAAAAAACACTATTTGGATTTAAGTGCAATACTCAAAAATGACCAATTTAAAGCTTGTAATGAGCAACATGACCATGACATACATGGAAATTAAAAAGCAAGTGACTTTTAGACTGAAAATTGCTGGGATTTATTTACACAAAAAAGTGCACCTGTAAATTTTACCTCATCATCTACATCGGCACTCTTCAAATGTTCTTGCATCAATTTATTTTACTAACAAACAATATAAACTAGGAGAACCAAGCTCTCTCCTTATGTTTGTAATCTTTTTGTGTCTTAAAACTACTGACTGATATTCTGTCTGTTCATAAATACTTGTTGTATGTAGTGTTTCATGCAATGTCTAATGATTAATTTCTGTTGTGAATCTTCATATTCAACTCTACATTACCTGCATTATTATTACAATTTGTATGTTACAAAAGGTGAAGTTTTTTTATTGTCAACAAATATATGTGAATTCACATTCCCCTGCTTTATCTTTTATATCAATATGGTGTGAAACTAGACTGAAATGCACTTTCTACAATGCACTTATCAGAACAAAACATCAACATTGCTGTTATATGGAAAATGTTCAGATTGTAAGCTTACTGGTTACAAACAATGTATGTTCTAGTTTATTATAGTTACAATTTAAAAACACTTCTAGACTGATGGGAAGTGACAATATTTAATTTCAATAGTTTAGAAAGTGTTAAAGACATCCACACATATTTAATAGTGCTGAAAATGAAAGCAAAAAAGACATTGAATGTCTTACCAAAAGGATTACTGTTTTCAGTCTTTTTAAAGTAGTATTTTATGGATATGTTCATACCTTGCAACACATTATTTGTCAATGATATATAAGCAGTATCAGTTAGTAAACTAGTTTGGATTATAAATTGAATTAAACAGTTGTTTAATTGTTATTCAACAATTGAATAAATAGTTCTTTATACAATTATGTGTTAATAAAGCATGTTATAGCATGATGATTGAATAATGGAGATATATAACCAATATAAAACTGTCCTTTTACAGTACTAAGTCCTAAGCAATGTTTTTTTCTATTCTATTTTATTCTTCATTAAAGCGTGCACAGTTTTACAGTATTATATAATGTTATTTCAATTAATTAATTTGTCATATTTCAAAGAAATATGATTGTAATCTAATTATTTCATACCTTTCGCCTCAAACTGTCTATGGCAAATACCATACATGGTTTATTTTATAATATTGATATAAATTGCTATTATAAAGCTTTCATTTTAGGAGGTAGTGACTACAGAACAAAGTGGGTGTTCTAGAAAGTTAATGTAACAGTCAAAATGAATAAATCAAATCAAACAAAGAGTGATGGAATTATATACATATTTTTGTATTACAAAAAATTAATATATATATATATCTTTGCAATTAGCATGTTACAAGTGTTTATGGAGTACTTAGGAAGAGTTTTGTGGATTCCAATATAAAGTGAAAAATGTAATCTTCTCAACAGAAACATACCACCATCTCTCCATGAATTACAGGGGCATCCTCTTTAAAGATTCCATCAGGTTGCTGCTTGTTGAGAATAAGCCATTTTATTGCTCCACATAAAACTCTGTCATCCACAGAAATCAGGGAGTAAGCTAGTCCAAAAATTTTGGCCACATAAGCTGTGAGCCTGGTGAAAAAAAATAGTGTATCACTATTATATATTAAAAAATAAAATCACAAAAAACAATTATAGAACAGGTTTTGACATTCAAAGTAACTGAAGTAACTTTTTCTTACATTCCCAAGATCTTTATGTAGCCTGAAATAGATTAATTTGATTTTTTATTTATTTTTACTTTAAATGTGAAATGATGGCACAAAAATGCCCTGCTTATTGTATTGTGCATTTCATGGTTGTCATTGTTATGCTATTCATTTGCTTATCACAACTAAATTCACCATGAAAAATAAGTAAATCATGAAATCATTTTCAATCCCAAATCAGCTAAAAAATTGTTCTAGATTTATGGAAACTAAATGGTTTCAACAAAGGTGGTTTCTGAATATTGCCCTCTTTGCAACTAAAGAAACTCCTATAAACTCTTCCCCGAATCTACTAAATCAATCTAAACCTATTGTAGGTTTATAATTTCAGTGATGCAAATATAAAATCTTAAAACTAGTGCATTTTGCTGCTTCTTTTTAGTAAAGACATTGTACAGTAGTTTTGAATTAATCACTTTTCAATTTCTTTGAAAATCAACTCCTTTGTATCGTACAAATAATACAAAAACTTAACTCGTGTGCAAAAAATGTAACTTTAGGTCAGTAGTTATCCTTTATTTAGGTAGACATAAGAGGAGGTGTCTCTAAGAGTTCAGATAAAGTGTGACACCTTCAAGCTCCAAAGCTGATCAAGAACAATTGTAAAGTTTTTGTTGGTTTACCTAGTTAATAAAGTTGTCGGTTAACAATTGTCAATAAGCAGTCTAAAAACACACCATATAAGATAGATAGATAAGACTTTATTAATCCCTAAGGGAAATTGAGGATATAAGATCACATCAAGAACACAGGAGAGGAAAAAAGACAACAGGAAAAAGAGAGAAAAGAGGACAAGAAGAAAGAAGAGAGGAAAAGGAGGAGAAAGAAGGTCAGATCTCAAGAGAGGAGGAGTTGGAACTTAAAGGTTGTGCCAGGCGAGAGCCCCTACTTCTTAATTATCCAAACAAAACCTGATTGGTGCTAGGTATTTGAAGTTTTCTAGAGTGAACTTGCTATTCTGTGTGTTTAGGAAACTTGGGTTTCCTGGATAAAAGATACCTCAGTTAGAGACATCTTTCCTGCTTGTGGATGCATTTTTACAATAGGGAGACACTGTAGACTCACATTTATTTTGTGGCATGCAGGTTTGCAGAGAGAAAGATTTAACTGCAAGTTGTATTGCATTTATTTAGAAAGGCAGTTTATCTCTTTTTAAGGCTCCGTAGGCATTAAGAGTTTAATACTTTGTAGGAGTCTGGAGTTTTCTGGGTGATTAGACCTCTGAAATGCCTTGTCTGTAAATGTTTTTTCATGTGTAGCATTGTGTTTGTATTGTATTGTTAATGTTTGTTTAACCAAGTGTGCCTGAATCATTACTCTTTTCACCAAAGCTGTGCCAGAGAAAACATTCACATGCTGGGGTTATGGATATATTTTTACTTATTGCTTTGCTTAATTGTTTGGTCAATTCCTGATATTCACCATTTTTGTGACCCCCCTGTAGCAATGTTAATGATGTTCAAAAGCTTATTGCTGGGAAGAAAAGGTTCTCCCCACTTTCTAAAAGAAATTGTAAATATTTAAAGGAACAAACTAGAAAAATATAGCTTTGCAAAAATGCTTTTTGTGTGTTTACTTTTTCACTGACATATTTTTCACAGAGAGGAAAAAAATATGCACAATTTGCCCTGGCGCTACGTACTTTCACAAATGTCATGTAAAAGCACAAAAACCAAAATCCAAATTACAAATTCTGTGTGCTTCCAATATTTCTGATGATACCCTAACCATACTTGGCATTTATCTTTGAAAGGTAAACTATTAAACTTCCTAAATGTTTGCATGTTGGCCCCCTCTTATCGTACCTATCTTAAAGCACCGCTTGGAAATTCAGATCACGCAATAATTTTGCTTATTCCGATTTAAAAAACGAAAATAAAAAAATATCAAATCAAAAGTTAAATCAGTCAAGGTCTGGCCCCCAGAAGCTATAAAAAGCCTGAAAGGGTGTTTTGAATGTACAAATTGGAATGTGTTTAGTTCTGCTTGTGCCTCCTTGGATGAATATACTGATTTTACTACATCCTATATAAGTATTTGTGAAGAGGCATGCATCCCTACAAAAACTATCAAGACATACGGTAACAAGAAATCATGGTTCTCAAAAAAACTGCAAGATCTTTGTAGGAAGAACAAGGCTTTTATTAAGGGTGACCAGACTGAATATATCTCATCTAAGTATGAGCTGTGCTCTGCAGTGAGGAAAGTTAAGAGCTACTACAGTAAAAAACTAGAGGAACAATTTGCTGACAACAACTTAAGAACAGTTTGGAGGAAAATTCAGTAAATAATTATAATAATAATAAAAAACTTTATTTTATATAGCGCCTTTAAAAGTGGCTTCTCAAAGCGCTTTACAGAATGACAACAACAATAAATAAAAAGAATACACAAGATAAAACACAATTACAGTATACAGAGGAGACCCTGGATGGTGGTACTAACAAAAGCAGAGGGGTGAAGAATGGAACCAGTTAAGTAAAGGCTTTTCTAAAAAAGAAGGTTTTGAGTCTGGATTTGAAGGAGTTTAGAGAAGGGGACTCTGATATCCTTGGGCAGAGAGTTCCAGAGCTTGGGGGCATAACAGGAGAAGGCCCTGTCACCCATACAATGTAGATGGGCTTGGGGGATAGTAAGGAGACCAGAGATAGAAGAGCGAAGGTTGTGAGGTGGGGAGTAGGGCGATAATAGTTCAGACAGGTACTGAGGTGCCAAGCCATGCAGATCAATTACAAGAAAAAAACTCTGCCACCTTACTGGATGAAATCCCCAGTCCCAAATAAATGTACATTAACCAGTTTTATGTTCGCTTTGAAAAACCTGATGTGAAGGCTTCCTCATTACCTTAACTGTCGTCTACCCCTCTGCATCCTCCATTTTCCATCCATACAGACGAAGTAAGAGCAAACAAATCTTCACAAAACAAAATAAAAGAAAAGCCACAGGTCCAGACAATTTGTCAGCCGCAGCCCTCAGTTATTGTGCTGATCAACTGGCTCCTGTGTTTACCAACATGTATAATACTTCACTTTCTCAGCAGAAAGCCCCTCACAGTTTTAAAATATCCACTATAATACCTGTTCCTAAATCCCCAAAAATACCTTGTCTCAGCATTTGGATAAGCCAAATTCCTATACCAGTATCCTATTTTTGGATTTCAGCTCAGCAGTTAATACCATTGATCCACATAAATTATTCAGTAAACTGATGGACTTGAACATCAACCCTGCTGTGTTGTTGGATTTTGGACTTTTTAACACATTGTTAACAGACTGTCAGGGTGAATAACGTGACATCTTGCCCCCTACTCTCAGCACAGGTGCGCCCCAAGGCTGGTTCCTATCTCCATGGCTTTTTTCCCTTTTCATAAATAACTTTACATCTCGAGATAATTCTGTCTAGATTTCAAATAAGCAGATGACACTACTATTGTTGGTCTCTTCTCAAAAAATGATGAGACTTGTTACCTAAAGCAGATTGATTTGGGAACAGCCTGGTGTTTGGACAATGATCTCCTACTCAACACTTCTAAAACCAGGGAAATCATCATTGACTTTTGACGTATCCAGAACACAAAACAATTTTCATTAGTGATCTTCCTATAGACATCACAAACTCCTTTAATTTTTTGGGGGTACATACATAAACAGTGATCTTAAATGAAGCATCAACACTGACCACATAGTCAAGAAAGCACAGCAGAGAATTATTTTTCTTACAGAGTGAACAGGCAACTTCTTCTTCAATTTTACACAACCATAATCCAAAGTGTTCTGACAACCTCTACTACAGTCTGATATGGAAGCTTGGATAACTACTCAAATGGCAAACTGGAAAGGATTGTGTCCAAAGCTGCAAAAATTGTTGGCTGTGAACCTTCCATTTCATTCTCTATTCAAGTCACACTTCCAATTGTGCCAAGAAAATTCATTTCAGACCCCTATCATCCAGATCATAATCTTTTTCAGCTTCTCCCTTCTGGAAAACGTTTCAAATCCTTCCTCTCAAGGACTGCCCCTTTCAACCTCAGTTTTTTTCCCACTGCCATACAAACTTTGAATTCACATTGAGCTCTGAATTTTACTGTATAATTATGCAACTACATGGAAAGTGTTTACATATGTATGTGATGATGTTTGTTGTCTTTTGTTCTATTTAAATTTGTACTGTATATGTTGTATGTATGTCTCATCTGTGTTCCTTGCTGTTCCGAAAGCAAATTCCACCAACTGCTGCTGTGTGACAATAATGAATAATGAATGTGTAATAACCTTCTGTCTCATTGTTTTCAAGAATAAGGAAATGTATAGAAGTAAATATAATGAATCTGTACTTGACAAATTCATACCATGTGCTGCTGGGCCTGCTTAGCCATGCTGCATAGGAATCATCCGGATGGCGGTAAGCCAGCTGTTGAGTATAACCTATGGAAAAATTTAGGAAAACTATGAGCTTGAAAGAAAGATTAGATTTCTGTGAACCCTCTTTTTCTTGAAAATGTTTGTGATTTTACAATAATGTTTCAATAAAAAAGGTAATCCACTTTTGAGGCACCAGTCAAAATGATTTTGTTTTGAGTAGGTAAAGTAGGACTACTATAATATTCTCACCTGCATCCTTATAAGCACTGAGAAATATAACTATTTCATAACTATAACATGTTGCAATACAAAAGACCACACACACCCAACTGAACTCCTGAGTGTTTGATTTACTTCTGGCAGTAGGATGAACCATCCACCTCAGAGTCCTAACCTATCACCCAGTGAACTTAAAGAATCACTTGGCAGTTTAAGTCTTGACCTTAAGAATCTGATGCAGGCATCTGCTATGCTAAAACATTGGAAAAGTGACGAGTATACATAAACTACAGTTTCTTCTATACTATATCTCAGCTTATATGTGGACAAGGGAAATGCTTCAAAGATTATTTTCTAAGATTGCTACACAATGTTTTTGAGAAATGAGGAATGAATCGAAAAGAAATGAATCTATTGCATTCTAGTTTATACCAGAAAATGTCATTAAAGACATTTAGGAAAATGCAAAGAAAATTAATGCTTACAAAATCAACCCAAAAACAAGTAGATAAATTGATCTACCATCATTATATCAAATCCTTTTCTAATTATGAATATAGAATTCTAACACACATTTCAATAATTTACAAATAGAATTGTTCAAAATTAGGTAAAATGTGTTGTTACATACTGTACGAAATCAGGGTGTCAAAATCTAAATCTGAAAAGTTTATATTAGCAGCTGACAACAGGCAAAATTAAATTTTAGTTATAGCTGCAGTACTGTAGCATTAAACTAAATTAATAATTTAATTTATTCTGTGCCCAACACATGTATACGCCATGTATGGATGTTCATTAATTTGAAATTCTTCTGTGGAGTTATTGCATATGCTGAAAAAAGCAAATGCTAAATTTATGTGTTAAAGTGTTTTTAAGGTAAGATAAGATAATAAAGTACTACTAAATAATAAAGATAAAATTACTTTTAATAAAGATAAAAGTATACTAACACACATTAGAAAAATAGACCAGACAATTTGAAGAGGCTTGGAGAATTAATTTAAATTAATAAATAATTTTTGTTTTCAGTCCTGAATATTACTAGACATTTGTTAAGTAGTTCTACCTTGTAGCCTGATTTAATAATTATAATATTTCTGGCCTAATCTAATACTTTGTTAAATTTGTATAGTGTTTTTCATCCCAAAGTATCACAAAGCATTTTATATATAGGAAATAGTACTTAATCCACAACTGAAGTACAGACAGACTTGGGTGATGCATAGAAAAAGTTATGCACCAGCAGTCCCATTAAACCACAGATTAGGTACAGTACATTTAGAAATAACTTCAGCAATAGAATCGTGGGTGGAATTTAAGGGTGCCAATTATGCACACCTAAAACGGATTTTAATCATATGAACAGTAACATCTTTAATGACAAGTACTCAGGACCTTGACTTAACATCTCATTTGTAGGATGGCTCTCCCCACAATACCACATCCACAGATGCAAAACTGGACTATTGATGTTTAACTTCTGAACCAGGGAAAACAGAAACTTCTGAGATATGATATGACTGGCTTACAAGAAAGTTTTCTTATACACAGTACTTCATTAAGCAGCTCCTTTTAAAAGATATTTTTGAGAGAAATGGTAGTTAATGTCTTAATTTTCTGTAGATATGCATTCCTAATGTAGTTTAAAAATAATAGTTTTGACAGTGACATTGAAAAACAGTTTTTGCAAAGTATATTTTTCTTACCTTTGTTAATATAATTAATTGCCTCAGCTCGACGCTCCAGACCAACCTTTTCCCACTGTTGGGTGGAGTCCAAGTAATGTGTAGCAATAACAGGTGAAGTCATGTAAATCATGTTCTGTTCTCCACACCCACTAGGCTGTGTAATGAGACTGCCCAAGGGTTCACCACTAATGGCACTTTCAATAGTTTCAGTCAGAATCTCACCTGTTGAGGGATACAAAGGTTTACAGTAAATCAAACTCATTGGTCCATTTCATTCATTTGATTACTAACTATTGTATACCACAATTTAGATCAGTGATATAAATTAGGAAGAGAAGAATATACATTACATGCAGTAATATATATTCTTCTAATTACAAAACCTCAAAGTGAACATTTAGCACTTATTTGTTATTTATTTTCTATCCATTAACAAGTTCCATCCATCCATTTTCTAACGACTTTATCCAATATAGCATCACAGGGGAACAAGAAACTATTCTGGCAAAAATGGGCACAAGATAGTATACACCTTGGACAGGATGCCAGTCTAGCGCAAGACAGACACACACATACACACAAAGCTAGGAACAACAAGCTAGAGAACATACAAACTCCACACAGATAGCACCACAGTTCTGAAATGGAACCCAGGGTATCAACACTACAGATGAGCTATGCTAGCCACTGCACCACTTTTGCCTAGTTTTCAACCCAAATTCATGCATTACCTTAGTGACTAAAGTATGATAATTATTTTTGAGAACTCTCTAGAATCATTCTACTGTATATGAAGCTTTATTTAAAGCATTTGGAAATCTAAATTTACCATATCATAAACACTGCTTGTATCTTTTCTGCTGTTAGTTTATCAAATAGTTCAAACAAGTTAATAAACAAGACCAACCTCTTCTAAACCCATGCTAAGAATGACTAAGAATGATTTTATCATATGCATAATCCTCTGTTGCACTTATAATTATGATTTCCACAACCTTACATTATTTTAAAATGTAAAATATTTTATGCACCCATCCATAAAAAGGATGACTACATTAGGGATTTTCCAGTCAGTGAGTAATGCCTTTGTCTTGAGTCTGCTTGAAACGTTATTAATCACCTATGTATAACACTTCTTGTTTCCTAAGGGACAATTGGTAGAATTGCTAATTGTATAATCTTCTTGTAACCATAACACTTCTTCCTTTTTTTGCTATCATTATTTAATATTGAACTTTGTCTTTCCTCAGCCTGAAGCTTTTTGTCCATTTCTTTCTTGAGAAAGTTTTTTTTTTATTTTATTGAGTATGCCTTTTCTGTATGATTGTCCATTGTACTTTACAGTGCATATGCTTCTTTACTATATTAATAATAGAACAGTTCTATTGTTGATTACCTGTTACACTGATGAAAGTCTGAGGTTCTGTTTTTGGTACTAATGATGGCAGGACAATTTTATCAACTTTTTCACTTTGAACTCCACCTATGAGAAAATTGCAAAGACATTGCACATTGGATATATTCTCAGTTTTAATTCAGTACAAGCTAGTATCTGCTCTACATTATCAGTATGGTAGTACTCTGGTTTCTGAGAGCCCAGTTTTGTTAATATGCTTGGCTGTTACTGATTTTTACCATTATGTCTATATTACCTCTGAAGCATTTTTCTCGTGTGTTAAGAGTGACTCCACAGAAATGTACAAAGCTAATGAACACCATTAGAAGGGACTCAGAGAGAACACAATCATAGGGATTTTCAGTATTCAATGTACCAATGTAACTTGCTTGGCATGAGGGGTGACAACTAGACCATATGAAAGAGGTGGTTTAGCCCTATGTGAAATGACCAAAGAGTTGCTTAGCAGTTCCTGGGAAGGAAAGCCTGATTAGTCTTATTAATGTGGTGGAGGGAACAGGTGATTGTATTAGGGGCTGACTTTACTGGGAAAATTTAAATATAATTTCAATTTGTATAAATATAAAAATATATAATATGTATATAATTTAAAAATAGGTGATACAGTTTTATGCATAGTAGCCTTTCACAGAATGGCTAAGGATCTGCACCTGTGGCTGGAAGTTGCCAGTTCGTATTGGCCGGCAGAGGAATTTTACTCCGCTGGGTCCCTGAGCGAGGCCCTTAACTACAACTGCTCCAGGGGCGCCATATAAATGGCTGACCCTGTGCTCTGACCCTAAGCTTCTCTCCCTGTCTGTGTGTTTCATGGAGAGCAATTTGGGATATGTGAAAAAGACAAATTCCTAATACAAGTAATTTGTATTTGGCCAATAAAGTGATCCTTCTCTCCCTTTTAAAAACTACTTCTGGAAAGAGCATTTGAAAAATACATTTCATGTTGTTTTGTGCCATGAAAAATATTTAGAATTAGAGTAATCTAGTGTAATCTATGAACAACTCACCGTGGACAGACGGATTCAATTCAATGGTTTTAATAGTCTTTTTCGTTTGCACACCTTCTGCCTTTGGAAAAAGGTACAAATTAATTTTATTTCTTGTTTTTTTGCATTAATGTATTCTCTAAAGATAATAATCTACCATATTGCCCCACTTTTCAATGCTAAATAAATTCAGTACTGATTTGCAATAGTAATTAATTTTTGAATCAGTAATTGTTTTTTATACTTTCTTCTGGTTTTGGAATGAATCAAATCATCACCTTGTTTATTGCAACATCCCCTATGCTGCACATTGAAAATATGTAATTGAACAAACACTCATCTGACATATCCAGCTGCCTTACCGACTTTCCTAATTTATTGTGCTACAAGCTCCGCATTGCTTCATAGCAGGGACAGAGCTGAGTGGAAGAATGACACATCTTTCTTGCACACCCCAGGAGTCAGCTGAATTATCCCTGTCCATCTTAAGCTTAAACAACTCCTGACAGCATTCATCCATTGTGCAGTGTTGCTTGAAGAATGGCTAATGAAAACTTTACTATTAAAAGTAACTAAGGTTCTTAATTGATCTTCAGTAAAGTTGCTAAATTGTATTTAGAACTGATTTACATAAAATCTAAATGTATCTAATGTTTTATTCAATAGTTTGTGTGCTTTTTAAAGCAAGAACAATGTAAACTAAATTATTAGTTAAGATATAAATAAGCTAAATATAATTAGATATAATAGCTAAATAAAGCCATTGTTTATGCACCACAATATTACAAAATATCCTTATTAAACATAATAATGATGTTCCATATGGTTATTTTGTAATATTGTGGTGCATAAACAATGGATTTATCATTTATAAAGCCTTCATTCAAATGTTTGCTTACCACAACCCGAAGCTTCTTCTTTACTCCATCATAAACTGCAACACCAAAGACTGAGGCCTTAACTTCAATCTCCAACTCTCCTTTCTCCATGGGGATGATGACAAAGGGCACAGCTCTTGAAGATAATGGATCAATATTCACTTCCACCCTGTATTTTCTCTTCTGACTGGCAGCACTGCATACCTGTTCATTCTCCATCAGCTCCACACGCACCTGAAGGGAGGAAAATAAGAATTTCAATCAAGTAAATTTAAAATGTCTAGGAATAGACATTCAAAAGGAAATTATTTTAATTTTTACCAGAATAGTTAAAAAAAACTTCATTACACTACTTTAGTAGTAAAACGTTCCAGGTTGATATCTGGCATAATTAAAGGTTGCTTGTTTGTGAGATGTAAAATTGCCTGGAAAATGGAAAATTCTGTTTCAAGAATCAGCAAAGGAGCCCAGCGAAACTAGATCTGTAATTGACAGGTCACATCCTGAGAAGCAGAAAACCAATCAACTGGAGCACCTTCAAATCCATCTGATCAATCAGCATAATAATATACTAATTTTCAGAGTGCAGTCGCTTAAGTACAAGACACATCACTATAGAAAGATAAGATCACTTTATTAGCCGTATACAAATTCTTGCATTAGGAATTTGTCTTTTTGTATACCCCAACTTCCTCTCCATGAGACACAGACAAGGAGAGAAGCTTGGGGTCAGAGTGCAGGCTCAGCCATTGTACAGGGCCCCTGGAGCAGCTAGGAGTAAGGGCCTTGCTCAGGAGCTCAACAGAGTAGGATTCCTCTGCCAGCCATGGGATTTGAACCAGCAACCTTCCAGCCACACAGGCAGACCCTCAGCCACTGTGCCATCACCAAATAACACATCCTGTGATATGTTTTTATTTAGGAGATTAATCTATTTTGCCTATGGCAGAATAAATGGAAAGAATATGTCGCAAGTTTACCATGGTGAGGTCACAGTGATAATTTTACACGGTGTAGATGTTTTTTTATCTTGTGGCAATTCTCCCTTAACAACAGAACATCTTTGGTGGAGACTAAGGACATGTATACTGTTCAGCAATCCATGTCATATAATCAAATATTCCACTGTTCTTGCATGCTGTCTGTAGTTGGGAGCATCCAGGTAATGAAATGCAGTTTGACAAGCTTCATGAAGGATGTATGGAATGAATCTTACAATTTAGAATTTAGAATTTTCAAAGCTAGCCAGTATATCTACAGGTGATGGAAGTAAATGAGAGCATCCGAAGAAAAACAAAACTAACACAAGTACAGTAGAACATACGGGGTCAATTACAAAGAACTGAAAGCAGCGTACTTACTGGAATTCAACATGTGGTTAGCTGTTCTCAATTGCAATGAACCCAAAGCAACACCTTCTGCCCTTTAAAAGTTACTAATGTAGGGGACTAAGTTAAACTACCTCTTCATATGGTGTAAGCAACTTTATAGCATAGTAACTGAAACATTGGATCACAATAGAACATTCTTGACTATAGTTATATACATAACAAATGTAGGGATCTGTCACATAACATTTCCACATAATCTAACAACACCACATTCAATTATGTTTATTAATACATAGGTTTATTAATAAAAGTGATGTTTATTAATAATACAGTTTAATGTTCATATTTATAGTCTTTTAAGTCTTAAAATTGTTCTGTCACATCTAGAGAGCAATTGGATGGATTTGTTGTATTTTTTTACTGTGGTGGGATTCTACACTTGTGGTTCTTGGGGGAAAGAAAGAATATTGAGAAAATGGGGGTTCAGATAGTAAGTTAGTTATAATGTTAGGGTATGTTAAAGAAAAAAAAACCTCTTAGATGAAGTACAACAAATGTAGCCTATTCATTAAAAGGAATCTATATTTTTTATCAATGGGAATAAAAGTCATTATAATACAATACATGTTCAAATTCAAACCTGTTTGTTTTGTGACTAATTGAAACTTGAATAACACATTAGTAGCTACATATCCTAATCTGGTATATTTAGCATAAATGCAGTTTTAAAATTAAAAATGTATAATTATTAATATTAAATATCACTAAATACTTAATAAATACTAAATAGTAATGTGGCCTATATATTAATTTACTTGTATGATTAATTGAAATGTTCTGATTCAGACCCCCCACAGTTTTTGCTAATAAGATGCTGAGCTCTTAGTATACTGTAGTACTAAGCACAAGTTCATCTAGTCTCCAACTTTGTTCCATACATTTTTTTCATTATAATTGAGCTCAGAGTGGAGATGATCTCCAGACAGTATCGCATGAACAAATCTGCAAATTATTATGCATTTACGTGTTAAATTCAATAAATCCAGTGTGGGCTGAAAATGAAGAGAATGTAGTGCAGATATTTTATCTAATGCTGGTATTTTCTGATTATCAATCTTTAAAGAATAAGACATTTGGGAACAGCTAACTGAAAATCATACTGCATTTATTTAAAACAAAAACTTACTATGGCCCCTGAGTCAGTGAGAATATTGTGTATTATTATGGAAAGCAAAAGACTGATGGAGTTTCTTTGCTTTTTGTCACCATCTGTTATATGTAACAGGGTGTGGCCTTTCAAGCACAAATTGTATGCGGCATGTCATGAACAGGTGATCAAGTATAACACTGGTGTACATTTTAATTGATGTCAAATACATAGATCACCTGTCTGTATGGAACTTATTTGACTGTATTATCTCATCTGCAAATAAACCATTAACAATTCCCAGCAGGAGTTGGAATCAAGAAATGTCTTACTTTGATTGGCATGTCTTCATAGTTGTACACCACAGCCTTAATTTCCACTTGTTCATTTCGTACCACAGAATAGGGTAGCTTCAGGTCAATGAAGAAGTTCTTCAACACTGTGATCTCATAAACATCAGCTACACAGATTCCTAAACATACCCAGACAATATACAAGATTATATTACATTTTTGTTCAAAAAGTGCTAAATGACTACACTTTGAACCTTAAGTAGGATGAAGCCTTAGTACAACTCACTTAACCTACAGTAAATCGTGTAATGTAGATGGAGTTAGTGTCATTTTACGTAATCTTCAGCAAAACAAAATACCACATTAAAAAGATCAGCTTAGACGTATACAGCATTCCTTATATTATTATATATTATTCCTTATATAGTGTATATTCCTTAGACTGCCATTTTTCTGTTTTACTGAGCTATTATAGGTGTACAGTACGTCTGTAGAAATCTGTTTACTACTGTTTTAATTCTGAAAAAGCAAAATAAATTTACCTTTCAGTGGAGACAAACTGATGGCTGTAATTTCCCAGGTAGTGATAGAGTCTTTCAGGAAGCTCTGGATATCTTTTTTAACAAGGCTTAAACAAGAAATAAGGCCTCTTAAACCATAATGCTTTCTCATTAGGTTTCACACATTTCTGAATTAGAATCATGTCCTTGGTCACAGACATATGCCTTTCTTGTATTTATATTATATTGCATTCTTATGTAATTGTTTCAAGTTCATGAGCATTTTTTTTCATTCCACATAAAATTGTACAATTAAAGGATTTTTGATATTTATTTTTTTATATTTAGTTGAATATACTGAACAAAACTTCAGTATAATTTACAATTGCTAAACAGCCATTTGATGCATGTATCTTTCCCCATCCCGCCCCTTATAGTCTCTCCAATCTGCTCTAAACTTCAGAGCTTCATTCTTTTGATTTCATTAATATTTCAATTAATTAATAATTAATTTCATTAATAATCAATTAAGTGTCAGTTTGCATGGCCTGTTTGGCATCCAAAGCGCTGATGATAATTTATAGATAACAGGTAAGGAAAGATGGGGGGAAATATGTTGTAAAACAAGTGCAAGAAATCTGTTATGATGGTAGTAACTTTGGCTGTTGTTAAGAAAAATTATGACTTCACTGTAGTGGAACAGAATGTTGGGGGGTCTTCTAGTATCACATACTGTCTTGTCCAGTGTCTGTGAAAACTGCTGGTGTTTCAATGCCAAAGTGGAACTACTAAAGACATATTGCAGTGAAAGACATATTAAAAAGTTAATGATAGTATATTAATATGTCACTATTAGAACATTAATAGCATTATAATCATTATTATTACCATATATGATTGCGCTTTTTCCACCATGTAATAGAATATAGATGACTCTCATACAGTATGTGTTCATTTTAATTTAACCCGATGCCGACCAGAGAAGGATAGGCCCCCGCTTCCGAGCCTTGGTTCCTCTCAAGGTTTCTTCCTACTTTAGTCTAAGGGAGTTTTTCCTTGCCACTGTTACCTTAGGCTTGCTCACTGGGGGTTCAGGCCTGGAAATCTGTAAAGCTGTTTTGTGACCATGTCCATTGTAAAAAGCGCTATACAAATAAAACTGAATTGAATTGAATTAAATTGAATTGAATTAAATTGGATTATGTTATTTTTTAACTGTTATTAAAGAAGTGGTAAAAAAACAGCAGTTAATTCCTTATAAAATAAACTCTTAACTGCTGTTTGGTATTAAAATAAAAACTGCACAAACTAAATCTATTTGGTTCAGTGCATAGTGTTGAAAAAAAAGACAATTAAATGACTTAGAGCACATTACTACAGATCATATAAATTGTTGCCATACCCATCTTTGTCTTTGGGTGCTGTTGGTAAAGTTTCAATTTGCCACAGCCAGCTTTCTGGGAATTCAGTTCGGGACACAATTTCATCGTCACTTATGTAATCATCATCTTCTTCACCTACATTGAAACAAGGAGTGATGAACTTTGGAATAATTTAGTACAAAATAATATGCATAGCACATACACATTCTCCAGGTAAAAATACATAGTATTATTAAGACTCAGGAAAGTGATAGTTTAAAAAAATATAAGTATAAATATAAAGTCTTTTAAAACATAACTTTGCAACAAAATCTTCATTTAAAAAAAATTCTAATAAATAACATTAGAACCACACCGAATTTCCATATATGATAAAGGAATATGCTACCTCAATTAGTCAAGGTTATCTGTCAGAATTAAAAATGTTTTGATAAGAAAAGTTAATCTGGAATTAATGTTAATTTCACTAAATCTTTTTTTTATGTTTGTTAGAGACCCGGCTTTCAATAAAAAGGACCAAAGCCAGTAATGTTTCTTTCTCCAGCTGGTTTTGTGTTGTAAATACCCCCAACACAAAGCAAGAAAATAATTAACTTTAGGCTTTTCTGAGTTCTGTGCTGGCACAGGTAATAGTATCGTTGAATATTAATTGAATAAAAGTTATAACACAATGGTTGTATTCCGTAGCTACTATAAGTATCTAACAACATTTCAGGAACTGGTGATCTCGGGCTTTTAGGGATTCAGTGTCACAAATGACACAACAAAAAATAACAGAGTTGACCACTCTTGTGTTAGTCATCCATCCTTCTCTAACCACTTTATCCAATACAGGTTCAACCCGAGCCAGTCCCAGTAAGCAATGGGACCAAGGCTGGATACACCAAGGATGTTCATCACAGGCCCAGTTCATCACAGGGCACACACAAATACATACAGTACACCAGAGCCAGTTTTCACAGAAGCCAATTAACCTACCAGGATGTCTTTGAATTTAGGGAGGGACCTGGAGCACCCAGAGAAATATGGGAACAACATACAAACAATAATAATAATTCCTTACGCTTATACAGAACTTTTCTGGACACTCCACTCAAATAATTTATAGGTAATGGGGACTCCACCTGGATGATGCGACAGCAGCCATAGTGCACCAGAATGCTCACCACACATCAGCTATCAGTGGGGAGGAGAACAGAGTGATGAAGCCAATTCATAGATAGGGATTATTAGGAGGCCATGATTGGTAAGGGCCAATGGGAAATTTGTCCAGGACGCCAGGGTTACACCCCTACTCTATTCAAGAAACGACCTGGGAATTTTAATGGCCACAGAGAGTCAGGATCTCGGTTTAACATCTCATCTGAAGGACGGCACCTTTTTACAGTATAGTGTCCCAATCACTATAATGGGGCATTAGGACCCATATAGACTGCAGGGTGGGTGCCCCCTATGGTCCCCACTAACACCTCTTCCAGCAACAAACTTAGTTTTTCCCAGGAGGTCTTCCATTCACATACTGACAGGCTCACACCTGCTTAGCTTCAGTGGTTTGCCAGTTGTGAGTTGCATGGTAATATGGCTGCTGACTATACATTTTAACGTATATAGCCCTCCAGGAATTGAACCCAGGACCCCAGTACTGCAGGTCAGCAATATCAACCTGATTTGATATTCTTTTTTAAGATAATTGCATGTTTTGTCTTTGCAAGAGGATTTAAAGTCACTGAGGGATGAAGTGGTATTTCTATGATCACAAATAGGAAACAGCATTAAAAATAAGAAATAAATATTTGTTTAAAATTAAAATAGATTAATAAAATGCTCTAACAAAGTACGGTCCAGTAAGTACAGTTCTTTAAATTTGCCACAGTGACAGTGATATTGTGCTTATTTGTTTTAAAGTGACTGCCTTAATATGGAGAGTCAATTGCTGTAGTGTACATTATACATTATTCTGTTGATTGAAATATGAAACTCACTTCGTGCAAGAGCTAACATTTCCCTCTGACGTTCTTTGTGTCTTTTGGCGATCTCTTTACAGCAGTGCAAGAAAGCATCAATACACTCTTTGCCTTCGATAATAAATTGGGTCCTCTTTTCACAGGTGTAGTCCATAATATTCTCTGCCATTCCATCTCTACAGCACTTCTGCAGGGGTCCTGAGAAATTGCTTACTAAAAGAATAGAGTCAGAAAATTTTAATTACAGACTAATAAGCTACTAACCATTAATCAGGCGTACACTTTCAAAAATCACTTCCAAACAGTTTAGTAAACAATAATAAAAAAACATGCTTCATGATATTCTTACTCCAACACTGTAGTCAGCTTTTTCTAAACTTTTAGCTAGGATTTTTGCAGAAAAGTTGCTGCATGATAATTAAATGTATGTTTGTCCTTTCCATGTGGCTGTGATTTAAAATCTAGAAAACTATAAAAAATAGTTAAATAGTTAATAAAATAAAAGTACTTGCCCAGACTTGTTATGATGTCACCCAAAACTAAAGATCGGCGTCTCCTCTTTGGAGGCTCTGGGCACGTGGGATCTGGAATAAAATATTGAATCTATTATATTGCATAACATTTCTCCGAAGAGACTCATTATAATTAAGGTAAACCTGTCATTGACAGTCTGATACTGCTGTGAGTGCACATAGCATCTAAATTTAGCATGTGATTTAAGGTTATCATGTTCATTTGATACTGAATGTCTGTTGTATTGTATTTATATTGCAACTCACGGCAGCTCACACCTACAAAGTGCCATATGGTAAGGTGCACTGACCCTCAAAAGCATTTTGCTTTTCTCTTCCTTTTCTTCCACAGGCTTCCAATTGACATGCATATACAATTCGTATAAAATTATTCTCATTAGTCTCAGTTTTCTGAAAATTTCTGACAGGGATTAAAGTGTTATCAAATGAACCTCTGTATGCTATAGCAGGTTTGAACCTAGATGACATACAGTAGGAAGACAAAAAATTACTAACAGAATAACAAAATAGTCTGGAAATGGCTTCTGTTCTTTTGACCACATGTGCACTGCTTCCCTTTAGATGGTAAAAATGATATTGACCACATTACATAAAGATAAACAGCCAAAATAAAGGAAACACCAATATAAAGTGTCTTAACAGGATGTTGGGCCATCTGCTGTAGATTCTATAGGTGTCTGGAACTCTACTGGAAGGATGCAATACCATTTTTCCATGAGAAATACCATGATTTCATGACTGGGACAGCCATGGCATATTCATGCTTATTAAACCATTCATTTACCACTCATGCCCTCAGGGGTATTGTCATCCTGGAAGTTTTTACTCCCATCAGGTCATCTTTCACCACAGGATGAACTTTATCACTCAGAATAGCTTTGTATTTATTGGCATTTACCTTGCTCTGTTAGGGGTTGAATGGACCCAAACCAAGCCAGGAAAATGCACCCCACACAATAACAGAGCCGCCAGAACCCTTCACTAGAAATAAATACTCATACCAGTAGACATATTTTTGTGCCACACATGTACTTATGCATTTGTTAAGAACAGGGTGCAAGATGACTTATCTGACCATATGACTTTTTTTCACCATTTTTCCACTTCTCAGTACATTGTCTGTGTTCTTTATACCACCTTATTAAAAAAAGTGCATTTTAGGATGTAATAAGTCTTCATGCACTCAACCTGACCATGGTATCCTTTTCTGTGAAGTTCTTGACGAACTGTACTGCCCGCTCACACCTTAAATTGACACTTGCAGTCAACTGATTCAGAGCTGCACATCTTTATTGCCTTGCATCTTGAACCAAAGATATCATATTTGAGTAGTATGCACTTTCATCCACAGTTGCCCCTTGTTAATGTCTTCTTTCCCTAACACTTCCATGTCAGCATCACTTTACCATTGTTCCTCGGGAAACATCAACAAGCTTCTGCCAAACTGTGCCTCAATAATCACTCCTCTTTCAAAGCCACTGAGATCTCTTCTTTTATCCTTGGTAGCCAAAATAATGAGCAATTGGTCTAACCCAGCATCTTTATAAATGATCTTAAGCATGAAGGGATTGCTTCATTAAAGGAACCACCTGTTTTGAAGCACCTCTTTTTAAAATACTTTGCATCCCTCATTTACTCAAGTGAGTAAATCTATTTTGGTAAAAAATCTATTTTTACCTGTATAAGTGAAAAAAAAGAGTCTGTTTATCTTGTAACCAACCATGGGTAAAAGCAGACAGCTGCTCTTTAATCCAAAATTTTTAAATGTATTTTGGTTATATTACTTGGCCTCTTTAAGTTCTGTATATTTTGCTAAATGAAAAATTACACCTGCTTTAGACTCTATACATCTCCCTTCTTCTATTAACTACTTAATTTCATTTCTTAGATAAAAAGTCACAACCTCTAGTCACTCTTTATGATCATGGTTTAACTAAATGTGGAACTATCTGACAGTAACATTACTACTATCTAAAATTGGACCTGGACTGTACTGGGATGGAAGTCCTCGAAGAAAAATCCGATTACTGCTTTAAGTGGTGTTGATAGACAAAGGTATTGCTCCTTCCCCTGAAGCACAATTTCTAAAAAGTCAATGCTCCAATATGATTACCTGGTACACAGCACTATGCCTCAGATGAGAAGTTAAACCAAGCTCCTGAGTATTTGATTAGTAAATGTCCCATCCCACATATCGCATGGTTTGTAAGAGAAAAATTGTTAACCCTAGTTTCTTGTCAAAAATAAATTTTGGGTGTGTACAATGTGCCCATTCTAAATTTCCTCAGTAATTCATATTGTAAAGCAATTTCTATCTTTTCCATCTATGCTGTCCAGTGTATTGGGGCTTGTGGTATAAAAATACTGCTGCATATCAATCACTAGACTATACTTCAGTGGGCTATGAAGTGGTTTCCCTCAAATATCTGTAGTGTAATATAGAAACAAACTACAAAATAGATTTTGGGTGTTTCCTGAAATAATCACTTAATCACATTTTTAAATACCTGTTCTAGGTTTTGTTTCACTTCCAGAGCTTGATTTAAACATAAGCCCAGCATCGTTAAATACATTCATGTTGTCACTGCCACTGCCAGCTGTACAGCCAATGTCATTCTTCTCTACAATGTCCCAGATCTGTAATTAAATAAAACAAACAATCCTTAAAACAAAAGTTAAACAATTTTCCATCCATTCATTTTCTCTTTTTCAATTTTTCAACAATGAAATGTATTATTAAATTATGTGCCCCAATGATATAATACAGAAAATGCTTTAACCGAGGCAAAAACACTTCCAATGTTTTCCAGCAAAATTCAGTGACAGTAGATATGAATTTAGTACTGTGACTATCAGAATATCACAAATAAATTATACTTTGTATTACTGTCTAATGTATCCAAATACAGTGGAGCATTGTGTCACAACCTGACACACATAAGATTGGATTGCAGCTTCTTATTCAAAGTAAATGATTACTCACGAGATTGTTTAAATAACATAACTAACTAAAACAACAGAAGCACTGAAATTTAGTAGTGAATAGCTTTGTGCACAATGATAGGTACATGTATTAAGAAAATTTCCATAACATTTGTGCTACAGTAAGTTCCTCTACTTTCATTTAAAAGGATGTGATTAATTATTTCAATTGGTCTTGTACATAAGTACTCCTCAGTTTTTCTGGCTTGTCTCTTACCTTGGATTGTGAGAGTCTGTTTTTGTTGTTCAAAACATAGACTCCTTTATCAACAGCAACAAGTCCAACCTTTGCTCCTGGGTCCCCTATTAATGTTAGACTAAATGGTCTGCGTGGTTCATACACCCTCCTGTCTCTGTCAGTGGTTGGGGTCACACGGAGCTTGGAGGCAGAAGAAAAAAAAAGAAAAAACAAGGAAGAATTAAACTAATGTAAGGCATCACTGATTCATTCAGATCCCTTATCTGCAATACTTATAGTAACCGGTTTTGTGATGCACAGCACATCAATTCTAGAATAAAACTCAATACACTCTTACTCCTGACAATGATTGGTTTTGCCAATCACGTATTCAGTGCATGAAGCCCTTTGTAATGACAATGCACAGCAAATACAAAGAATGTGAGAACCCAAATATGTGTAGCGGCAATGCTTGTTAATAAGACAGAATTAAGCGTTGCTGTGCTTTCCTAACGTCTAGGGCTAATGATGATGCCTGATGCCTCATTTCTATGTACCTTATAACTGAGAGCAAGTATATGCAATGTTCTTTCCAACACTATTTCCTGTACAAATTCTCGAGAGGTAATGTGAATATTGGATGGTAGAATCCACCGTCGTACAACAGACATCACTTAACTCTGTTTTTGTTTTGAAGGCAACAACGCCTCAGGACCTCGTGACCTTCAAAAAGGGGAGATATGTAGCGGCAATGCTTGTTAATAAGACAGAATTAAGCGTTGCTGTGCTTTCCTAAATGAGGCCCCATCTCACTCTCCATCTCTGTGGTGCAGCCACAGAGAAAGTATTCATGCAGGCTGATTTAAGATGTTTTCTTTTGATAAGGGACAGCTCCCAAACGGGGATGCACTTGGCTAAGCCTGGCTATCATGATCAATGGTCATCCATTGGCGCCTATCTGTCTAGGGAGTGCCGAATGGACATCTGGACTGCATTCCTAAGTGTCAGGAGTAAGTGACTCATATCTCACCTTTATCAACCAATCAGGCAGGGCGGGGTAACACCACGTGGGTCTCCAATGCCCGCCAAGCTCTCAACCAATCAGCACACATCTGTGTCTTGGTCAAAAAGGGAGTGCAAGCTCAGATCGGGGCTCTCCTTGGCCATTTTCGCACATCCTCAGAGACAATCACGTGACAACTGCTGTTGTCTGCACTGGGACTTGGACTTTGTTCTAAGCGCGAGACCGAGGATCCCGTACGTATTCAGAATTCTACCAACGTGAATGCTCCGCTTGAACAACGGCAGCCTACAGTTGGACCCTTGTCGACAACCTGAATAACTTATTCAGAAGCAGCGCTGGACTGGGAACGAACCAGCTTCTTCCCGGGCAAAAGAGTGACTTGTGAGGACTCGCGGTCACACTCTGTGCATAGAGACTTTCTACTAGCCAGCCGGACTGCTGGTAGATCCCCTCGGAACAACGACTGCCCTGCGCGCCGCAGTTAGATTCCTCCGCCCGTCCTACTCTAAGCTGTACCTCGACTGGTTGGCCGGTAGTCAGAGGACGCCGGGACAACACCCATTGGACAACCGCTGGAATGGAGGCTGCAACAGAGCCTGTCAGCTGGTTTGGTGTTTGTGCTGGGAAATTCCAAATCCATACACAGTGGATAAGTAAACCCCATGTTCTACATTGCGTCTCGAGAATTCAATTGTACCTCAATACAAGTTGTTATCAATTTAATTCATGAGTAATGTATTTACGTCCGAGTTTAGAGTAACAGTGGGTAATAACACTGTTTAGCGATTTGGTAACCGAACGATATATATTGACATATATTCTCTGTTGTATCTCTTTGTGTTGGCATCTCTTCGAGATTATATACTTTGTGTATTGATAACCCTCACAGTAAGGTCTGCCGCTTGTATCCAGGCAGACTAGTATATGTTTGGTGCACAATTTATATTAATAAATGTATCTCGTGTATTGAACCCGTGTGTGTGCGTTGTTAGTTGTTCTGACATTTGATTTTCTAAAAGCCTAAACGAACCACCTCGTGATTACTGCTACAATTAATAATTGTCTCAGTAAAACCATCAAATCTCTACATATGGAACATACAATGTATGACCCTTAATATGGCAATAACTGATCAAATGCTTCGTGCTTTCCCACATGCTAGCTACTGTATGATATTAACAATTAAAATTGGGTCGTTTTATTTCTAAAATATTGAATAAGATTGTAATTATTACAAAACAAACAAATCAAGTCAAAATTATTTACATAGAGTGCAAAGTTGACATTATGTCCCAATGCATTATAGAACTGCCCCACACACATAAATCTCTTGTAAATCTGATGGGTTTTTTTTTTCTAAAAATGCCAGAGATGTATTTGATTAAAAAAAAAAGCTAGAGGGACTCTAATATAATACTCCACTAAAAATATACCACTAAATATTACCTTATGTATTTTTTCTTCATTTTTTTATATTTTAAAAAACTTAATAAAATGATGTATTATTTTACTGGTAACTAACTGTTACAGGCAAACCAAATCAACTGACTAAGTAAAAAAAAAACAATTTTTTATGCTGTATATTGCTTTTAACTTTTTAAACGATTTTAGACCAATTTGTTTGAATGACTAAAAGGAACAAAAAGTTATCATTGGTCAATATTTGACCTCTGCTTTCTTTCGATTTCCGTCATTGTCCTTGTTTGTCTTGATTTTAAAGACTGCATTTACTAAATAACCTAAAAGCTACATATTCCTGTGATAAATGAAGTACCACAGGATCTTTATTAAGTGTTCATGCAAGGCTAAACTTTTAGATTTTCAGGTGTACATTAACAAGATACACTGGAAATTCTATCCATTAAATGAAGGAAGAGAGAAAATAATTTATTCAGGACTCATATTAGGTGGATTTAAATTATTAAACTTGAATTGAAATCAAGCAAAACAGAGCTAAAAAAATAAAAATATCTAAATGTCTAAATGTCTAAAGATTCAAAACAAAATATTCAACTTTTTCAAAAATACTATTGAAATGTACAGATGCAGCCATTCAAAACGAGTGGGGTATGCCGCGGTAAAACGCAGTGGGCGTGTTGCGGTATAACACGTCATAACTCGTCATACCGTATAATACCGCATAATACCGCAAGTAAGATAATAGTATCCAGAATTACCGAGCTAATAAAGCTCAACCTCTCATGTACAATATTTGAGCTGTTGCCAGAAAACACCCGGATTTGACTCCCGATCACTGCTGAGGGACAATCTTTATTCAATTAAGAATTTAAGTTGTATACTGTATTACAGCATGTTAATCATTATACATTAAAACTGGTATATTTTATGAAAGCAAGATTCATCAGTTGGACAAAAGTACACAACCTACCACCTTTATCATAAATATTTTAATAATGCAGAAATATCTTACGCATCAAAGTCTTTAACGAAGATATTACTAATAGTATTAATAATGAATGACCTTGGACAAGCTGTAAACTCAAAGTATTACCCTGGTGCACATTCTTTGTAACCGTCTTTGTAAACGGAAATACTTTATTTTTTAATTGACAAAAACTAATGGGAAAGATGGTGACTATTCATTGTTATTAAAAAATGACTTACTGTAGATTCGAACAAGTTGTGATATTTAGAAATATAAAAAGGTCAATAGAGTGTCCATAATATTGCTATTTTAGTTTTTCAAAGAAATGTTTGTTAAGAGAAAACTCATGTGATAGCTGGATTTGAACAGCCAACCTCTTGCTTGTAAGTCAGGCACTTAAACCATCATACCACTAACACAGTCACATGACAGGTGGTGAAACAGCCGTACACATATCAATAGATATGTGTATATACTACTGTTTGTGTTACAGTACATGAATATAATTATATCGTTATTAATTTCTTTAGATACACGATTCCATATTATATTCCCTATTAATCAAATTCTAAAAGTATGCTTGTTTACTCCGGTATCGAGCGTATTCACAGAAAAACTTAAAACTTTCACTTTTCTCACAAAGCACTGTATACTGTATAAACGTATAGTAACATGGTCAGAAGGAGCAAGGAGCACGTAAAAATGCTTCCAAAATAACCACATGTAAGACTCTGATGCTTAAACTGTTTATAGAGAAATGGAATACTGGTGTGTATTTTTTCTTTAAAATATCAAGACCAGCAATATACAGTTTACATAATATGTTTATGTTCCTAAATTAATATAGTTTATGACCTTCAGATGCGTTATGCTCCTATTCTTTTTATGCTCAGCTACTAAAATTTCCCTTTAGTGGTAAAATTCCATATAAGTATTCAATACTTGCGGATTAAAACATGCACAGTAAAGACATTAAATGATTGAATCTTTCCACGACCGACCATGCACCACGAATTCCCCTGTCGGTCATTTTGGCCAGCCAATCACGTACCGCGGTATGACGCGTTATGAAGCGGTATGACGTAATGATTTGCCCGCTGTACGGGTTTGTACCGCGCACTTTGAATGGCTGCATCTGTACCTACAGTACTGCCAAAGCACTGAAATGTGCCTGCATTATGATGTCTGTACTATTTGCTTTTCCGATTTCATTGTAGCAAAAACTATTTTTTGGTACCTGAATAGGTTAGTGTGTTGTACACCCATGGATATTTACCAAGCAGTTCAAAGACTACATGTTTTACCTACTGTATGTAAAGTTTAAGAACTTTTAAAGTTTGGAGGACCTTAAGTAGTTCTGAACATTGACAAATGTTTGTCTTTTGTTCCTTCTTACCTATTTCTTGTAAAGTAATTGTGATATAATAATTATGTAAGCCTGGACTGACATTTTAGACAGCTGCTGGTGCCAATCACCATTAAAGAACTCTTCCTTAAGTTCCACTTTCCTTTATAATACTAGATAAAAACACATACAATTATAACAGTTATTACTTTATATTTTTTAGTCCACAACTTTGTTTTTGGAGTTAAATCAATTTTTGTATTTATAGGCAAACAGTACATTTTTTATTGTTAGTCGTATGCACTTTGTATTGACTACCTTGCCTTAATTTAAGTTTCATTTTAGAAGTTTTACCACGTAGAGACTGCTTTCCAAAATAGATGATATTTTTTTTTACAAATAATACTTACATTAACTGTCAGATACTTACTGTTCCCATACATGTGTCCTTTACATCCACCCAGACTGAATCGGCCACAACTTCGATTTGTCCACCTTTTCTGAGGTAATAGTATGCCACAAACCGGAAAGAAGGAATCATTTCTTTTTCAATGCGCAGTGATAATGTAACCAAGGACTGCCCAGGTAATCTTGCCTGTTTTCCAGCTGTCATAATCTGTCCTTTGTTTACAATCTGTTGAAACACAGTGAAGTTACAATTACAGTTCTAAGATTCTAATAAACCTCAATGGAAAACAAAAAACTTAATTGATAGTCTTCACACTAGCTTGAAACTGAAGACAGGATTGAAAATATATATTCAGACAAAATCAGGCTGATCTGCTTTGTCACTGATATCTCTAGGTGATGAGCCAGAGTAAAAATACTTCTTTACAGTACAAAGACTTATTCATATCATGATTACCTTTCAGGTGAAATGTCTGAAATAAGTCATAAAATGAATGTGCAAAAAACATCAGCATATGAAAGGAACAATTTATACTGTTGGAATAAATTCCAGCTGTAACACTGTGGTATCCTTTATCAGGAAGAGCTGAGACAGCAGGGATGCAGTTGGATATGCAGTCTGCTGTTTATGCAGGGCTGTCCTGGAACAGAGCATACAGGCTGACTGGAAAGGATCCTCCTGGGAAACAGGCAGATGGGCTGACAAGATCAGGGATGCCCGAAAAACAACTGACAGATTAAGAGCTTCCTGGTAAACATACAGAGAGGTATCACCTCTGGCCACGTGCTGAGATGGACCTTACCTTTCAGTTTCAGTGAAAGTGAATATCAAGCAGAGAACTAATTGGACTGCTTTCAGTAGCTTAATGTCAGATAACTGGTAAAGCACTGAATTAGCCTTAAATGTGATGTTTAATTTGTAGCATGATAGGAAGATTGCTGCCTGATTGATAGGCAGGCAAGTGGATAGACCTGGGGTCTGGTCTCATTCTCACTGAGATGGCTTGAGGGCACTTGGGAGAATGCTGCGTTTACCCATGGCAACTTCACATTGCAAGCGTGACACCAGTCATTTTAGAATTGCCTATACACTTAAAACAATTTAAAGTTTCTTTGTTTGAATTTTTGTTTCAATAGTTTGATCAAATTCTAATGACAAAATAACCCAGTTTTAAATTTTAGGTTGAGAAGCGGTCATAATCAGAAACCTCTTAAAAATCATCTTTTGTAATCATCTTAAAACTCGTCTGTAGTGTTTTACACTTTGGGAGGAAAGGATAAAATATAATGAACTGAATGTCATGACTTATTGCACAACAATTTCGTATGTTCTTTTGTGAAAATGAGGACCTTTTAGACAGACTTCAGGGGATTCAATTAGACAACTAAATACATACCTGATATGAAAAATACTTTATTTGATCCTGGACTCCAGCATCATTGCCTAGATTCAGATTAACTTGCAGATTTGTTCCTGGTTCCAGTTCAGCTGCCTGGATTCCAATATGAAGGTAGTTTTTAGAATTCAGTTGTGTCCTATAAGGCAAGGCCTCCATGCTTCCTGTAGCTTGGCGATCAGGAGTGAGATTAGGAGCTTTAGTTTTCACCTGTCAAAAATCACAATGTAAGATAGAGGCCATTACAGTCAAAGATCACAGGGATGATTATAGATGAACTGAAAGATCATAGCCTGGAGTCCAGAAGAACATTATTCATATTTGAATAGCAATTTTGTACATATTTAACACATTGAACATGAGTTCCTAAAACAGCATGTGGAACATACAGTGATTGGTAGTCTTGTAGCATCCCCACGTGTGTTAACGGTCATCTTTGTTGTTCCTTGTTGTTGAGTTCTGCCAGAAATTTCTGGACTTATTTCAACATCAATGTTGCTTGCTGGTGTGCCATCTGGATTTGTCACGAGAACCTTTGGGAACAGAAATATTTTATTAGGATACAGAGATAAAAAAGTAGATTTCATTATTAAAGGTTTTCTTTTTCTGTACACTGTGTGATAAAAAAACTCTCAATGTCAGAAATAAATGTAAAAGATGGAATATTAAAGAAGAACAAGTTTAGTAAAAATCTCTTTTAGTTGTGAAGCCTATCAGCCTATAGTGGATCTGAAAATTGGAACTATTCTGTTATTTCATTTGTCCATTGTCTTTTTGTTGTTTTTGACATACACATGTAGTGATATGATGATGAACAAACTAATTTAGGGTATTTAGGGTATTAATAAGAGCACAACATCATTTGCTAAGAGAAGATTTGAATGTTATAAATTTTAAAATGAAACAGAAACCTTTTTTTTTCTACCTTTGAAACAAATTCCTATATGAGTTTCATGATAGAATATGCACATATCCTAAAATACTATATGCAGTTATGTTAAATATCATAGTAGCATTGCTGATAGTGTGAAATTACCATGACATCAAAGGGCATTCCAGGCTTGAAGTACTTGGGAGTCTTTGTGAAATGAATGGCATAAGGGGACTGAACAATTTGGATGCCTCTCCTCTCAGCTTCCACTATATCACTGCCTTTAACAAAATTACAAATATAATATTAAGGTATGAATACAGAATTTTACATAGAAACATAAACTCAGTGACTCATTGCTCCTCTACAGTTTTATTATTTGAACATTTCTGGTTGAGAGGAGTCAAGCTTTATCTTAAAATTATAGTGACAAAACTGATTTTAAAATTATGTCCATAACAAATTTAACATAATACTTAATTCTAGATATATCTATACTCTATGTTAAAATTTTATAATACAGCCTTTTCACATATTATTTTTTTCATTATTGATTTATTATATATACAGCTATTTTAAAGGAGACTGGAATTATTCTTTGGAATCCATATTGGAATGAATAAAAACAATCTGGTGTAAATTTCCTGTGGATTATGTATTTATAATATGATACTCTAGTAGAGTGATTACTTTGATTCCATTCAACTGTTTCCTAATGTCTGAGTCATGAACCTGGATGTTTTCCCTAATGGATTAATTAGGGAATTATCAACACTTCTATACTGTTAAATACAGATCCAGCCATTCAAAATGGCTGCGGTAAATCGCAGTGCATGTTCAGCAAGGAAATGCAAGGTACCAAATGTTTTTTTTAAAATAGGGTGAAATACCTTGTTAAACTGCTAAGTGGTGCTGGGAAAGCTTAAAGTCTCATGTGCTGCATTTGGGCTGTCGCCAGAAAATGCACGGTTTCGAATCCCGGTCAAAGCTGAGGGACTATCTTTTGCCAGTCTAAGAATTTAAGTTGTATACTTTTTTTACTTTTAATGATTTTAAACTGTGTATTACAGCATGGTAAACATTAAACTTATTAAAAAGTAGGCATATTTTATAAAAGCAAGATTGCTCAATTGGACAAAAATACACAACCTTCCACTTTCTACATACATTAAATATGTTAATTATGCATATATATATATGCAATAAATATTCTATGCATCAAAGTCTTTAACTTGGTAACTTACAGTGGTTTGTTGTTTTAACGTGCTTGTTCTAACATTATAAAGCTTATATACTGTACTTCATTAAAAGTTATAACATTTTATCCTTTTCTAAGAATACGTACTGTAGTAACAACACCACTTGCTGTTATTGTAAAAAAGTAAAGTTGTACAGATTTAATACCACTTGATAGTAATATTAATATGGAGTCGTGTAACTAAGCAGCTAAAATATCACAAGTGGACATTTTAGAAACATTTTGACATTGGCTTTAAAAAAAAACTTTATACATTACCACTTTATAGTGTTAATGAAGAACAGCTTATCAATATGTTTAAACTGTACCATGACACTGAAGATGTGTTACATCTTTAAGAAAGCCAGTGACTGTTGTTTACTATGTTGTGACAATGCTGTGTGGCTCTGTGGAATTATTCTGTAAACTGAAGAGTTATAGAGGAGAGTTATAGAGGAGACATATTGTATATCGTCTTTTCTTATATCTGTATAAGAAAAATATATTATATCTTGATATCTTATATCCTGGGCTTGTGCCCTAGTTGATCCTGCCTGAGTTTGTCCTTCACAGCATGGGCTTGAACTGAGGTCTCCGGCGTTGCTCAACAGGAGTATTGCCGGCTGAGCAGGCAAAATTTGCTCCAGTGTGAGTGTGTGTATCTGGATAAATTATTATATGTGATGGTTTGTGACTAAGGATTTCTTCACAGAATTCTTTAAGATAAACAAAGGAGGGAAGAAGGGTCATTTTTGGAATTGCCAATAACTGGAGAACAGTTTATCAATATGTTGAAATGGTACCATGATATTAAACACAGACATGTTACACCTTTAAGTGAGCCAGTGACTCTTTTGTTTACTAATGTACACTGTCTAAATGCCGACCTGAAATATTTTAGACCAAAGCACTTGCTTATTAAACTCCAAGATCCTGATTTGACTTTATTTCCCCTCATTTAGCTGAAACGGAAAAATAAATCATAGTAGTTAATTTTATTGGAGGGCTCTGTATTATTAACAGACACTCTGACTCAAACCTGTGTCGTACAGTGATATAGATGTGGGTAATGTCAGTCCCTTAAATAATGTGCTTATCGCTCAAATCCTGCTAAACTAAAAGTGTTGCAAAAGGTGACATACTGTACATTATTTCTGAAACGCGGTTTAGTTCAAACAAGGTCCCGCTGTTTATTGGTAACAAACACTTATATTATTAATAATATCAATAATGAACAACCATTGACGAGATGTAAACTGAAGAGTTACAGAGACGATACGTAGAGTCTTGTCTTTTCATCTTGGAATTTAACCTTTAGAGCAATCCTTTTGGCTATATTTTTACATAACCAGATGTATGAAAATAGTTTGTTATTATAGCTTGTTGCGAACACGATGTGCCTCTCCGGATTTATATTCAAATTAAGAACAGCTTTATTTTGTGTTAATACAGATACTGCACTGTAGTGGCTTTCATACCATACGGTATCATATTTTATATACAGTATACAGTATACGATCACACTGCCGTTCATTGCTGTGTGAGCTACTATTTCATCGAATCTGTGAATCTCACTTCATGGGATTCGAGCAGGTGGAACAGGGGGAGGCAAGACCTGGTGAGGGAGGGGATGGGATGATTATTTTCATTATGCTATGAATGAGTCGCTGAAGCATACCGTTCAAATTTCAGAATTATAACAAATAAACCTTTGATGAGTTTGCACAAGAGAAAAAGGTATTTTTTCAGAAGTTGTGTATTGCGCAAAGTAGGTGAATTGGACAGCTACTGTAGCTAAAGAATTTAAAATCTATCTGACTGTACTTTAGATCTCATGTAATTGGGCAGAAAGTCACCTTGCTCTCACAAGCGGCTCTGTTAAATTTTGTGTTAACAGACTGCACCCTTTTGAATGGATTTGTATCACCTGTATCACATTTGTCTTTCTGGGGCGAGGAGGTTGAATGCCTTTTAACATCTGATATGTCCCCAGCAAACAAAGAGACTAAAACCCACTATCTGCCTTGAGACATTTCTCAGACTGCACCAAAGTGCAGAATAAAATCCACTAAATTGACACCACAATTACCCATAATACAGACTGCAGTACCATAATACCTGTAATACAAAGGACCACTACAAACTAAAACCAGCAGCACCCTGATTATTAATTTATTATTTTTTATAAAACCGCTAACATTGACACAGGTGCTGCTGCTGTTCATAGCCTCTCAGTAATTTAAAATGCGCTGAACTCTGCCACAGGCACCCCTTTTAATTTTTAACACCTACTGTAATCACATTTGTCTGTCCAGGGTGTCGCTATGAGAATGTGAATGTTTTCCATCCCCATCCCCCAAGCAAAACTATCTATTCTACATAACAAACATAATGGGGTGTAACACTCCTAGCCTTTGTGACAAATAAAATGCTTGTTAAAGTAAAGAGCTGCGTTACATAAAGTGGCTGCAATGGACTACGTAAAAGTTAATTCCAAACTGAAAAGAAAAACCTCAACATGTCTCCTCTGTAACTCTTCACCTTACAGATTGTCCAAGATATTATTAATATCTTCCACATTGCATTAAAAGTTTAACATTTTTACAAGTTTAATCCACCAGTCTATATATTTTCTAACCGCCTTATCCAGGACAGATAGCAATCTCACCTATAACATTTGGATATTTTTTTTAACGATATTGACAGACTTCAGAATGGTTCAACTGATGCATTGTCCCATTATTATTATTATTAAGTCACTTACACCTGAGATCCACTTTATTCAAACTAAGGTTTCTAAAAATGTAACCAGGTACTAGATATTGTTTAAATAAAAGCTGTGAAAATGTTTACATATTGCAATCTTTAAAATGCTGTGGTTTGAAGGCTCGGTGTCATTTTACACAAAGTTATTGACATCTGAAACATAGTATCTCATAAATAGGCATTTTAATTAGAGAAGGTTATGAAAACCGGAGAAAACAAATGACTCTGAAAAAGATTCAAGAAGTTTGAATTTGTATTAATAGTATTAATAACAAAAATTAGTATTAGTATTTTTATTATTAGTAATAATAGCAGTATTATTATTAAATTAATACTGTTAATAATGATCAGACACATTATTATAGTTTCAGTGGTATTTTTTATACCGCTTTGTTATTCTCGATTCGAATTATAATATATACGATTTCGTTTTAAGGCTTGTTGTAAAGGCTTGTGTTTAATTGCCTTTCACGTATTCACGTTTGCTCATTCATGTTTTTATTTAATATCACTTAACATTGAATATCTTATATAAAAAAAAATGGTTAATATAGTGTACATAATATTAACTATTTTATATTTTAAAAAGGAGTCTTTGTTTGTTAGAAGAAAAATTCGTTCCCAAACCAGGCATTGAACTCGGAACACCTAGACAGAACCCCTGCTGTACCTGCTGTACCAACGGGCTACTCGGAAACACAGCTGAGACAAACAACTTAAAAATGTTTCTAAACGAATCATGTGTGAATGAGTCAAATTAAAAATAAAAGGTGTTTACAAAGAAAGTGGATTACAGTAATACTACCAGCTATATAAATACATATATTTAGATCCTTAAATTAATAGCGTTATTAATTTCTTTAGATAAGCGATTCCATATTATATTTCTTATTTAGCGGATTCTAAAAAGTACACATTTTTTTACTGTGATAACAAGCGTAAGTATTAATAGAAAAGGTTAAAACATATAGCTTTTTATAAAGTATATAAACTTAATATAGCCAGAATGAGCACGTCAAAATGTTTCCAAAATAACCACAGCAAGTGACCGAGTGAAAGACTTTGATGCATAAAATGTTTTTGAAGAAAGTGGAATACTGTTGTATATTTTTTATTTAAACTGCCACTTCCAGCCATATACTTCCAATATATTATATTCCTAAATTAATATAGTTTATGACACTCAGAGACGTAAAGCCCCTCTTATGTTTATGCTTATCTAACAAATTTCCCTTTAGTTGTAAAATCCCACATTAATATTCCATATTAAGCGGATTTAAACATGCATGGTAAAGAGATTAAATGAAGCAATCATTACACTCACAACTAATGCACCACAAGTGCCACCTGTCGGTTTTTTTGGCCAGCCAATCACGGACTGCGATATTCTATGGTATTCTGCAGATACATTCCCAAAGTATGGGGTTGTACCCCATTTTTGAATGGCTGCATCTGTAAATAACCATTTTTTCACCAAATTAATTTGGAGTTGACAAGATCTGCAGGGTCCCTACAGTTATGGGTGATCTTGGAAACTTTCATAAAATCAAAATAGTCCAGGTGTATTCAAAATCACTATGTTTTGAATCATATTAATTATCAAAGAAAAATGACTAAGTATAACAAGTTGATAAATTTCAATAAGGATAGGCAGTTGGTTTCTTAGTAGCAAAACATCCCCAGAACTTATCTGTTTAAAGTTTGAAACATTTAAAACAATACTAGCTACTCTGCCAACTTACCCTTCACCTTGAACTTTCTGAATTAAGTTTTACTTTTAAAAAGAAGCTTCAATGAAATTACTATTGTATTCTACTCTGAATTATGCTGTAGTGAAGACTAAAGTCAAATTCACAGCAATTCACTAGAAACATTTAGTTTGACATGGACCAAACATCTAAAAAAACAAAATAGTATAGATTCAGAAAATGAACTTCACAAATGTCAACAGCATTTGTGTCTTTTGATGTTCCAACAGTTTTTTTTTTCACATACATCCTCTGCCAATGTCTTGCACGCTGTCTGATATTTAAGAAAATGTTAAAGAAAAAGACTTACCAGTTGATGTTAAAACTGTTGCAGATATGTAGATTGATTTTTTAAGGATTTCCTTCATTTCTTTGTATATCTTTAAAATATGTTGTCTTTTCAATGTGGCTGTTCCCTTTCCAGCTGTAATCTGAAATAGAGAACAAATTAATTCAATTTGTTTGTTACATTGTGCAATTTTTTTCACTTTTCAATGCCATAAATAAGCCTGTCCATCATTAACTCCATTGAGCCAGGACGCAAATCAATGCAAATCAAAGGAAAGTTCATGTGATTACTTTGAATCATGAATGACAGGGAAAAATTAAGTTTCAGCCATTTTTAGGTCTTTATCTTAATTTACAATATGTTCACTTTTGTTTACTCAGAACTAAAATGATTAATTTTGGTCCACATATAACTAACCTGTATACAGTATGTGTAGTTTATTGATCTGTTTAAAATATCTTGTAATGTATATATTGTGAAATGATACATTAGTTATATATTGTTAAATACAAACTTTAATGGCTATTGAATTTTACTACGCTTTGCTTCCTCATTGATAGTTATAATTGTAATGTGTCACATAAAACATTTAATTCTTTGGATTATAAAGTGTGATCAGGTGTCAGTAACATGTCAATGGTGGAATTCATCAGTGTCTGTGCAAGTCTGAAGATGCATATCTGTGGGGTGTAAATGAAAACTTCACTTTAGTGCTGGGGAATATTATAAAACCCTCAAAGACTGGATAATGTGCAGGCAAATCTAAGGTGTTCAAAACAATTTTTGGTTTCTACCAAGCAAGTAAGAGTTTACTAGTTTGAGTAAGCAGTTGCATCAGCCTGTGTAGGCTATAAAGAAACAGATAAAGGTTTATTTCATGCTAAAAGGAAAACAAAAGAAACACAGTGTGAAGCTTCAGGTGTGAAGCCTTCTTCAAGTGCGAGGGAGAGAGAGAAATTGGCATGGGAGAACAACAGACAGGGTAGTTAGCAAGGGGCACGGAGAAGGGGAGAAAGAACATCGACAATCAGGGAGAATGAGAAGAGAGGTATGAAGCCAAAACCAGCAAATGCATAAAAGGATTTAGAAGGAGACAAGTCTGTTGTTGAGAGGAGGGGGAAGGTGTGATCCTAGCTTCAGGATAATTTTGGTTAGGGATATAATCTTTGGTCTGACAGTTCTGACATGTTCCCAGAAATGGACTGCCAGTCTCCTTCTTGTCTCACCAATGTAAATAGCTGGGCATTTTCTGCATGAGATGCAGTAAATAGAGTTGCTGGAAATATACGATGTCATCTGCATAGTCTGGAATTGTCCAGAAGGGCCGTGAACAGTTTAGTACATTAACATATCCCTTTAGCCTAAAGACAAAGTGAGGGAGAAAGTGTTTCCATTTATGTGGGAAAGGAAGAAGTTAAAAGTGGACCCCTCACACCCTTCAGAAAGCTTTCATTTGTATCAAACTACTGTTGTTTTAAAAATATCTACTGTTGCAGGAATGGTGTTTACGCCTTAGATTAGATAGAAATGATTTTTTTTATATTACTTTCGTCTTTGTAAAAGAGCACCAATTGTTGTGTGCGCTAAACTTCAGTGATGCCAGTGTGTAATCAGACCCTTGTTATATGGTGAAAATGGGAAAATGGGAACTTGATTCTTACTTCTATTCGTTGAAGGGAGTCTGGGAAGCTTCTCTTTTCATCATTGTCCAGCACTACTCCAAACACCACATATGCAGACCCCACGACATCTTTTCCGTACAAGTACCTAATGTAAACAGTACGGGAAATGAAAAGGGCTGCAATCAGGTGTATGTTGAGGCAGTCATCTCTTCAATTATAGTGATATTTATGTTTTTCTTTTAGCAAAATTCCATCCCGTTTTTATTCTTAGTAGTTCAATAACATTCACAGAAAAAGAAAAACAATAGCCAGTATAGTTTATATTATATCTGTAAAAAATTTCAGGGGCAAGACAAATTGTATAAAACTTGGCTGTGCTTTCTGCGGCACATAGACATGACATAGGATCCATGAGGCTTGGCTTTCTGTTAGAGTGAGACAGTTTTAGTCCATGCACATTTACGTTTGTTTCTAGAACATATGACACTCATGACAGTAAGCCGTATTTAGGAACTCTTCAGCAAAGCATGTTTCATTTTCTCTGTTGCATGTTTTAACTCACAGCATCACCTGTTTTGACTGCTCATGACTGACAAATAAATTTGTATAATTCAAGTATGATGAAAGGGTGGCAGGCAGGTTGGCGTTGTCATGTAATTTATCTACAGTATAACTAACTACAGTATGACAGGTTGAAGACTCTCTTCCCTGGAACATCACACCATGGATACTACAGTACATTTCCTTACAATGACACATGTGCTCCAGCAGGAGGTAAGACCACATTGTTAAGGGCTATACCTGCTTAAGAAATTTCTGGCAGCATCTTGTTGGAGGAGTGTTAGTTTGGAGGGCTAGCTGTTGTTTATAAATGGTGTTTAACTACAAGTCTGTTACTTTTCTCCAGGAAGAGCAGGACTGTGCAGTGAACCTTGATACACAAGATTGGATACACAAGTGGTTGGTGGTCTCATGTATTGACTGGATTGTAGGAGAAGAGATCCAGTTCCTGTTCCTAATTTGTTCAGTTGTAAAAGAAGACAATAGATTTAATTTACAACGATTTCTGTACTGAGTTGCCTATTGTTAAAAATTAACACTTTTTACTGTATGTACAGATGCAGCCATTCAAAATGCGCGGGCAATACCGCATTATTTTCCGGTACGCTGTACACAGTCTACCGCAAGCTACCGGTAAATACCGCGAGTTACCGGTAAATACCGCTAGTTACCGTAAATTCTCCTATAATACGACAAGCAAAATAATAGTATCCAGAATTTCCGCAAGGTGGAGCTAATAAAGCTCAACCTCTCATGTTTGAGCTGTGGCCATCAGTCTTTAACGAAGATATTACTAATAGTATTAATAATGAAAGACCTTGGACAAGCTGTAAGTGTAAACTCAAAGTATTGCCCTGGTCAACATTCTTTTTTTCATTGACCGTCTTTGTAAAAGTAACACCACAGCATTTTGCAATCACGCATTTGTTTCCAATCATGCAAAGTACATTGATTCACCATGCCTTTCACATGCTCATAAAAGAGATTGATTTAGGAACATAAACATATTACCGTATGCAAACTGTACTGTATACAGTATGTATATGTATATTTAATGTCTTAACTGTGCCCGTTTAAGTATTGAATATTCATATCTAATTTTACCACTGAAGGGAAATCTTAGTAGCTGAGCATAAAAAGAATAGGAGCATACTGTAACGCGTGTGAAGGCCATAAACGATATTAATTTTGGAACATAAACATACAGTATATAGCTGGTCTTGGTACTTTAAAGAAAAAAATACACACCAGTATTCCATTTCTCCCTAAACATTTTAAGCTTCGAAGTCTTTAACTAACGTGATACCGGAGTCAACAAGCATACTTTTAGAATTTGATTAATAGGGAATATAATATGGAACATCAATTAGATTGCTCATAAACCTAATCGCTCAATACCCTCAATAGGCTTTGACGTGCTAATGCGTTGGTTTAACAGTCCGGGTGTGGCAAGCTTCCAATGTCAACTCGACTCGATTGGAAGACAATGAATGTATTTTAGCCCTAAATGAATTAATAGCAAACATGGTTTACATAAAATACATTTTTCCAAGAAAGTTTATAATAATACAATCTATAATTGAAATCTGAGCCTAAATATAAAGGAAAAGCATTTTCAGAGAGCAATCACGCTGTGTTTATGAGCAATCTAATTACCTATTCGCTTAAAACGCTATATAAAATAAAGTTTATTTAGAGATGAATGATCAGTGTCGCAGTTTAAATAATTTTTGTAGGAGGGCTTGGACAGATTCCAAGTGCATTTTTGCAATTTACGTTGCATTGTCCAATGTTCTGTTGTAATACAGGCTAGAATACAGTTACAGTAGTCTAAGCTTTATCAGCCTATTTAAAATAATTTTTTTGAATCCCCGGCGGAACACACTCCATAGGAATCAGCGCTTTTATACAGTATATCGCCTTTAAACACATATGTTTAAACATGCGTTTACGATTTAAATCAAAACGCGATTCAAATCAATATAAATGTATATTTTGTTACGCATAGGTGACTATTCATTGTTATTAAAAAGACTTAAATTCGATCATGTTGTGATATTTAGAAATATAAATTTGTTTGGTGCGAGTGAGGTTTTATTTAATCTCTGACCAAGGGAAACATTTCATTTTTTCAAAGAAATGTTTGTTAAAAAATAAAGTCATAGTTCCATGGGATTCAATCACAGACCATGTGACATGGGAGTCAGGAAACTAACACACAGTGCCACCGGATTTAATAACGCAATAAAAACGTTATAAAATAATGTGACTAGGCACAGAAAAAGTTTACAGCACAGTACAATAATAAATGCTGACCATGACTTTAGAAGCATAAATTACCTTACACTCAATTTAAACACAAGCTGTCTTTCTGTATGAACCTCTAAGCTGGTTCATACAGAAAATGTAGAAATGCATTAGCCTGATTATGATTAAAAAACACATAATTAAACACGCGTTTGCGATTTAAATCAGAACACGATTTAAATCAATATAAATGTTTATATTGTAACGCATACTGTCCAGCCTCCATTTCTCTATAAAAATTTACTCTGTTGCACACACACACACAATAGAAGCAGGAACCGCTGTCAGAAGGGAAGAAGGTGACTTCATTGTTATCAAAAATGACTTAGAATCGATCATGTTGCGATATTTTGAAATATAAAAGTCAATTGATTGTCCATAATATCGCTATTCTATTTTTTCGAAGAAATGTTTGTTAAAAGAAAAGTCCAGCACCAGCTGGATTCAAACACACAACCTGTGCATTGTTAGTCACGCACCTAGACCAGTAGGCTACAAGACAACTTGCATGAACAGGGAGGCGAAACAGCCCTACACAGCCCTGTCGCAGTACACGAATATAATCATACCGTTATTAAATTCTTTAGATACACGATTGTATGCACTTCATCAATGAGGTGGACTTGAGGGCACAAATAATCTAATCGGGGTTCTTACAATTTAAGAATATTTTAACCTCTTAGAGAAATCAATATTGTATAATTTCTGTTCTGTTGTATAATTATGTTTGTTTTATTCATTTCAGGGCTGGAGATTAACATAACAATAAAATTTCAATTTATATTGTTTATATTTACTTTGTATTTTCTTGACACAGTATGGAGGTTAATTGTAATATAAGAATTGAATTTACAAACAAAACATATTTATAATATAAGATTTGTTTATAATTACCCTACCTGGCAGTTACTGAGACAGTAAGTTCTTCATCATCAATGTAGAAGAACAGCTGATGTGGTTCCAGCTTCACTTCAAAATTTGGCAGTACTAGACAACAAGTAAATAAGTAGGATTAGATCGTTTTTAAAGGTTTGTCTACATTTCTATTCAATACTGTAGTATCAAAGGTATTAAAAACCATGAAAACAAATTAGCATTTATTATATTTAGTATTTTAAGTAGTATAAGTATTTTATTTATATTCTATTCATTTTTTAATATGTTTGAATGTTATTAATTTAGCACCTTTTCAAACTAATATTGGTTTGACATAAGGCCAGAAAAAATATTATATACACAAAATAAAATATAAAAAAATGAATGTTGAATTCGAAAACAAAATAAAAGGCTTACCATATTCCTTTACTTCAAAATCAGCTGTAAAATTTTTCTGAGGTGTACTTTCAAATTTTGTAACAACTTTCCATGTTCCCGTACTAGAGAAAGAAAAAAAGAATTGTCATACTCTGTATAGAAAAACTAGGAAAGATTAACATTCCTAAATTTAATAATAAAATAACATAAATTAATAAACACAGAACAACTTTTTTGTGTTCCAAAACCTTGCCTCTTCTTTACCTTAAGGTCATCATTTATCAAAGTGCTTAAAAAAGTATGTTCTGTTTGAACTCCTGACTCCACCAAACACAGCATCTCTACCATCGTTCAGAATTCTGTTCATTGTGTTTTGATTGAGGTGGTGAAAGAGACAGCAACTACAGCATCTGTACGCTTGTGGGTGAAGAAAAATGTATGTGTTATTTTAGGGTGGAGTAACAACCTACCTTTAGAGCTACAGTGTATCAGAGATCTGATCATATGTGTAGTCATGGCTCATCTGTTCGTGCTATTTGTTTCTGTATACAGCATTTAATCTGATTGTGGTTGAACCTGGCTTTCTTTATCTTTGTTACAGTATTTGGATACATCAACAAGGTCCCCATTTTAAAGCGAGCATCTCCAATTTATACTGTATATACAGTATATTTGTGTGTTTCCAATGGGCATGTCTATGTGTGGGTTGCCTTCACAAGTTCATGTTGATCAGTTCCTTCAGTATTATAAACACAATTTCAATTAACATGAAGCTTACCTAAGTATTTCTGGCAGCTTATATGATCCTGAAATAATTCCATTGGCTGAAAATAAGAGGTCTTTCTGAATTACAATACCATCAGGAGTCTGAAAAAGAGAAAAAAGAAGAACACGTATTAGTTATAATATATACATACTATATACAGGAACACACAGATGGTAACTCTGCTGTAAAAATAACCTTTTTCTGATTTTTTGTGATGTGTGCCTCAAAGAGTGATTTTTTATTCTTTCTATGTCTCAGCATGGGATTAAGCTCTGCATGTCCCACACTGACACAGCTCATGTCTCAAGAGTCCTCATACAATACATACATATATATATAAATTAATACATATGTATGTACATATAAAAACACAGATGAACTAAAGAAATGCAAAACTCACATGTAATGGCTTCAAAGCATCAATCAAACATTTTAAATATAAATATTAAACAAATAATACTGGCAATTCAAAAGGACTATTGACTTTGACTTCCTGAGTATTGCACAATCTTCGCACATCATAACTACCCATATGATCATACTAGGTATTTTAAGAGGTTACATTTCTGAAGTGTTTCAGAATACATTTACACAAACTGAACATTGCAAATGCCTAAATATCAAAACTAGGTAAAATTCCTGCTTAATTAATGGCAAACTTAACAGTTTTACAATGGTCCATTCCTGATTTAGTTTAATTCTGTAAAATAAGAGCAATAAATACTTTACCATGATTTCAACGGAAACTGAACTTTTACTAGGATCCAGACGATTGGTCAGGGCAAAAACTCTATAAAGAACTGAAAAACAAGATCTCTGTGAAATATACAATATAGTATTTCTTTATTTTATTACGTTATAGATACAATTCAAGTAAAGCTATGTAATTGATTTTAATAAAAAAACATTTTGATACTGACTGGCAAGTTTGAGGAATTAGTGTTTCTCTGAAATGTAAGCTCTTGGCTGTCAAAGACCCACTATTTCTCATGTAAAATAATCAATTAGCATTGCTTTGTGGAATATTTTTACAAAAAAGGTGCCAGTGGTACTGAAAAGTGCATAGAAGATTATATTCTTATTTTAGTTACAGTATAGTTTGTGTTTTCAGTTTTATAGTTGTTATACTGCCATTCATGATTAAATATCACTAAAACTTTACGAAGAGAAAACAAAACTAAACAAAGTTGCAGTAAATGTCAATCCTAATTCATATAAGATCAAACTAAAATATTATAATATGCTTTTAAACAAATTTTAACAATATAAAAAAATTAAAGTTAAAACACTCTTAGTCTCTAATGAGATTTGGGTGGGAATTATAATGTCAGGATGCCTCAATGCAGAATTCCCTAACAACTATACATACAATTATTACACAATGTACAATTTGAAAAAAAAGTGTACAGTACAATGATGAGCTTTATACTTGAGTAAAACCATTCTAAAATCAATTCTATGTTTTACAGGTTTTGAATGTATTTGTGCTAAAAATGGTTAAATGTGGTGACAAATGTTATTTTAACAACATTTATTTGCTCAGGTGAATGTTGAACCCTTTATAGAATCCACAATTATACAGTAGTTATAATAATCAAATAATAATATCAATATCAAAATAATAAATTAGCCTCTTAGTCATTCTGCTTTACAATAAATAATGCCTTCTTACCTGTATCAGTGGGAGTGTAAATAGATTTGTCTGTCTGCACAAATATATATCCAGACTGGAAAGAAACCAATACAGCTGACTCCACTACATGTCCTCCAAATTTGGCTTGCAGGTATACATACTGATTAAGCTTGGATTCTTTATTAAATGATCCCTCGGGAATCTAGATTGAGAAAAAAAAAATGGTGCATCTACTTGTATATTTGTTCAAGTAAATAATTAGTATTTACGGGACCATACCATAGTCAAAATGGCACTCATTCCTTATTGCATTATCTGGTCATTTCATATACTGTAATTTTCTTTAAAAAGGATCAAGCAATGACTTTTGCTATATCCTGTCTGAACAAGGAGTCATTAATCTTTTAAGTCTTCTGCACAGGAGGGTTGAAGACATGCAGTTACTTTCATCTGATTTCATTCAATTTAATCTTTTGCAGTGTGGCAAGCTCCACCGTATCTGACAGTAAAATTAGTGCTGATTGAAAGAGGGTTCTGTCCCTCACTGAAAGCCTGCTAGTTTCTGATAGTGCCTGGCAAGTTTTAGGAATTATTGTTGCTCTGAAATTTAAGAATCTCTTGGCTGTCAAAGACCCACCCTACCAAAGCAGTACAGAGCAGGTAATAAACTGTCTCTTTTTCATGTTTGGAATTTAGGTTTTAAATAATTTCCAACTTTGTGTGTGAGAAACTCTACCAGGGTTCTCAGGGTTCAGCACACAAGGAAATTCATAATGAACATCAAATTAAGTACAGGAGGCTTTATTGCAGGCTTTTCCATAGCTTGTTGAAAAAACCCACTTCCATCTACATGCTGTTTTGATACCAAACACAGAACACATATGTATAAGTCAATATGTATTTTGGCTGTTACATTCTTCACTGTGCAAAGTCTATCTTCATTAAAATATCAGGGTAATCAGGGTAACTGATCAATGCAATGGTGTTTTCCGAATCATACAAATTTCAGGCCTTTCCAAACCAAACGAAGTCAACAGCCAGTGAAGACCAACAAGATTTGGTTAATTTTCATTTTACAACAAATGGAGGAACTGTTATTTCACCATTGTTTTTTACATCAATGTCTGTAGTACAAACAACACTGAATAGCTTGCATGTGTAAGTCCTATAATACAAGTAACACTGCATTAGATTTGAAACAACTATAATTCTAAACATAATGTCTCTCATGTTCTGGTACTGGACCAAGGTTCCAGTATTTATAAGCCCTTTCACAGGTGATTGTTAATAGTGAACTCATCAATTGGTGAAAATACTCTATGGTGTTCAGCAGTATCACAAAACACTATGTAGTTATCTCTGTATTATATTTTGCTACGTGGCATAGTGGACATTTTCTTTTTTATGTCTGTAAACCATAATAATAGGTAAATGGTTTATTCCATTCTGGAAAGTAAACACAACATTTCGGCCCTGGAGCCTTCTTCAGGTGTCAGACTGAAACGTTGTGTTTCCTTTCTTAACTTTTCAGCATGGAATAAACCCATTACCTGTTCCTTTGCAGCCTACTCATGCTGACGCAGCTACCTACTTGAACTACTTCAACCATAAAAGATATACTTTTATATGGCAGTACTGAGTGTATTAATTGACTACTACAGGGGGTCCTTATTATTAGTCATAGATGTATTCCAGGAAAGTGCAATGAATAGTGGCAGTCGGTATAACAAGAATTTATAATAATAATAAGAAGAAGAAGAAGAGGAAGAAGAAGAAGAAGAATTCATTAAATCATTCAAACAAATTCTTCAAATTGTATTTGTGATGACTAGTAAGATTTTTTATGTCTTAAGAAACAATGGAAAAGGGTGGATTAAGTTACAACCAAAATACAACCAAAATATTTGTATGTACAATTTGAATGTACAATTCAATGAGATTTGAAGAGGATAGTTAGTGATTTTTGAAATCAACAAGTTATGAACAATAATCCAGCCAGTAGTACTGTATGGTGCAGAGCTTTAGACTCTCACTAAAAAGATGGAGAGTAAACTCATGGGTTTTGAAAACAGTGTCTTAAGAGAATTACAGAGAGCTTTATAAGGACCCTGATATTGTTACTAGTGTCAAAGGAGACTACTGTGGTATGGCCATGTAATGAGAAGAGATCAAGACCTAATAAAAGAAGGTAGAAAGTTGGACCAATAGTAGAAGAGAATATTGAGGGAAAGAGGTCATGAGGAAGACCTAGAATAAGATGGCTTGCCTCAGTGAAAGATGCTGACAAGAAGGAAATTGATGTAGATGCCTGGAGAGATGTGATGGAGGAGGCTAGTGGGCAAGGCAATTGACCAGCTTTGGTTCGAGGATCCATCTCAGTAAGCAGTAAGCAGTATTAAGCACTTTTACATTGTAATTCTTGAGCTTTGATAGTAATCAGGTTGCTGAAGAGTTTATTTTTTTCTGCGGACAAAACTATATAATTTCTTGGCGTTTTTTGAAGCTGTCTTGGTTAACATAGAGTCACACACATAATTTGAAGTTATGTTAATTTTTTTCCTGGGGGTTAACCCAAAATGCCAGTCAACATCCCTCACCTAGACGGCACTCCACTACTCCACACTACTGTGTGGTTGCTGGTATGTTCTCCAGGTGTGCCTTGTTTTGTCTCCCTCTATTTAATCCCAGTGCCTCCAATGCTCATTTCTCACCATTAGGGTTCAGATGTCGCGAAGCCCGCCTATCACCAGGCTGCTGCATGCTTGAGGGCAAAGGCCTCATCCCCAACATCGCCTGACCTTTGAGCCCGGGACCTGGAGGACCTCGCCCTGTTATCCTTGTTTATGTGCAGATGCAGCTATTCAAAATGCGCAGTAAAACAGTGTATTGTGCGAAATTATCTAAAGTGTAGCGCTTTATACCGAAGTATGTGTATGTGATTGGCTGACCAAAATGACCGACAGGGGCACTCGTGGTGCATTGGTTGTTAGTGAAATGATTGCTTCATTTAATGTCCCTGTTTAAATCTGCTTATACTGAATATTAATATTGAATTTTACAACTAAGGGGAAATGTTGGTAGCTGGGCATAAAAATAAGAGGAACATAACATCTGTGAACATCATAAAAATTTTAATTTAGGAATTTAGGCTGTTAGTGGTAGTTTAATTTAAAAATACACAACAGTATTCCACTTCATAAACATTTTAAGCATCAAAGTCTTTAATTCGGTTACATGCTGTGGTTATTTTGTAAAAAAAATTACATGCTCCTTCTGACATTAAGTTTATATACTACATAAAACGTTATAATGTTTTACTCTTTTCTATGAATACTTGCGCTCGTTATTGCAGTAAAAAATGCATACTTTTTAGAATTTGATTAATAGGGAATATAATATGTAATCCCGTATCTAAATAAATTAATAATTATATAATTATATTCATATAACTCAAATTATTACAATAGTACAATTACTTGGAAACTTTTTGCCTGCCCTTTACAGTTAAAGCTTAAGTTGTCAAGCAGCATGTTGGTGTAATGGCTTTGCCATATGACTTGCATGCTGGAGGTTGGGGGTTTGAACCCAGATCTTGAGTTTTTCTTTTAACAAATAAACATTTCTTTAAAAAACTAAAATAATAAATATTATCGACACTATATTGAATTTGTTGGTATTTCTAAATATGACAACACATTCAAAGTTAAGTGATTTAGTAATAATAACTAATAATTTCAAACTTGCTTGTATTTAAAAAAAATATTTAGTTTGGGGTGATTTGTCACTGTTTTCACAAACTTCAATGTATTAAACGTCTATTTTTGAGACAGGGTGTTCCAGACCTCTGTTTAATTTCTGAAACTCCCTCTGTATTCCATGTTTAACTAACACAACAAAGTTCCAGGGTCATATGGCGTACCAGCTGGCGGCACTCTGCGTATCACTCCTGGTACATGTACCACATTTTGAGAACCAAAATGTCAAAATATTTCCAAAATAATCACAAGTGAACGAGTTGAGGGATTTGATAATAATAGAGAAATCATAACAATATCCCCAAGTTATTTCATTCTAATTATGCAAGCCAACTGAAAGGACACTTAAATCAACACGAAAAGACGTTATTAAATAAATCAGTTAAAAACACTTTTTACTCACGAAAAATCATTAGTTTTTTTTGCGCGATCAGCTTAGAGTCGTTGTGTAAGCTGTTAGTTCTTTTTACTTCTTAAACTGTTTAAACACTTTAATTTTGTAAACGCAACACACATTCCATACAGAAATAAAATAATGTTTGTAAAGGTTGCTGACAAAATACCACAACGTCCACTTACAGTAAAGACCGTTCTACAGCTTCTATTTTTGAAAAACATTTTGAAAAGTTTCATCTATACAAATACCACAGACTATTCTCGATTGTTTTTTCTGAATGTCACACTTAGTTCAATATTTTATTTACATCTAAATAAGAAAGTCAAGTGTTAGCATATTAGGAATCAATAATAAAATTCGCAATGTAATAATTTGTTGCACTTCTTCCACATCATGTAAAAACATTAATTTACAAGACTTTGTTCCAGTATATGTTGAATATGACTATCAAAAAATAAGTAAAATACAAACTTATAAAGTAAAAAAATGAAGGTAAAATATAATTTGAAATTAAGACAGGATACACTTTTTTCTGTGTCTCTTCCTACTCTCTCTCACCCGCTTTGATTCGGACACAGAATGATTAAAAATGGGAGGGATTGTTTCATGCCAGTCAATGCATTATCATCTCACACCAGAGGGAAGGGAAAAAGCTGGTAGTGCTTGTCATTTAAGTCTCCATCACTCTGCACAGTGATATAACTTTTATATAAACAAGATATAGTATCTTGTTCAATTTAAAAAAAAATGTATTTTGAATTAATCAAATCCCAGGAGTGAGTTCATAAAGCCAGAATTACGTACTATTCCTACATAACACCTGCCCATCTACTGTAAAGGTTTCAGTGCTTTGTTTGTGTATGTTCCAATCGCAGCAGGGGCAGGGTGTATTGGGAAACATTTAGGCTGCAATTGAATTGGGGCTCTGTATTCTTCACACCTGAAACATTGTTTTCTCTGAAAGCGTTTTCTTCCCTCTTTAGCTGATCTTTTGCAGCCTACACATGCTTACACAGCTCACTATGTGAATTCTCGTTCTTGGCTGAGAAAGTTTTAGAGAACTTTACAACCATTTTTATTTTCAACAAGTTGAACATATGACATTTACATTGGTGTTATTATAATTTTTACACTTAAGCATATGGAGGAGTGTCAGCTGTCAAAGAGAGCTCCCCCCCTTCCCCCCACGGATAGACTAATAAAGCAATTTTGAAGTGTTAAGTATCCAGCCGTTGCAAAAGGTTCAACTGCAGCAGCCACAAATAAATAAAAAATAAACTTTTTTTTCTCCTGATGGTAACTGTAACAAATTGTCACGTTTCACATCCTTGCAAAACAATCATGACGTTCTCATCCAATCAAAGGTTTGATGTTTTTTTTTTTATTTTGAAACCGTGATTTTGACATGCAGGTGTGAAATAGAGTTAACAGCTTCATATTTTAAAGGTTATTAATAATATCTTCTGTGTCACATTTACATTGGACTGTTCTTACAAGTGTAAAAAGAGGCAATACACAATGTGTCTCCTTTATAACACTTCAGTTTACAGAGAACTTCCACCAGAGTCACACAACATTGTACAATAATACTCTACTTGTGTCTAATTTCCAGTGAGTAACCCTGTTACAAACGCGCATCGGTCCTTGACGTCTCATCAAGCTGTTAGTTCTTACAAACGTATCAACGTTTTGTACCAATAAACAGGGGGGGCTTCACAGTGATTCTTCTTTGAACTCAACTGTGCTCCAGTAAATAATGTACAGTTTATCACCTTCTACAATGCTTCTAGTTAAGCAGGATTTGCGTGATGTGCACATTGTTTAATGGGGATGACATTTCTCACATCTATATCACTGTATGACACAGTCAGAGTGTCTTTTAATAAAACAGAGTGCCTTCCAATCCATATAACTACTGAATGATTTCTTTATCTGTTTCAGCTAAATGAGGGGAATTAAATCACTCAGAATCTCAAAGTGTCAATTGTAAAAAGAACCCTTCTTCCCTCCTTTGTTTAACTTAAAGAATTTTGTGAAGAAATCCTCAATCACAATACTATCACTTAATTTATCCAGAAACACAAAGCTATAAGCTATAAGAGTGAACTATTTTTATGTATTCACTATATAAGAAACAAATCCAAAGTAATACTCTGATTGCACTTTGAACCATTTGGTGCAGTGGTTTGTCCATTATCACTACAAGGACAATAAAAGTAAAAAAAAAAAACGAATGTCAAAATATTTCCAAAATGTCCACTTGTGATACTCTAGCTGCTTAGTTACACGATTCCTTATTCATATACATAACAGGAAGAGAAGAGAATGTGATTTTTTTTCTGTATGAGATGTGTGTTGTGTTTATGAAATTCAAGCATTTTAAATAAAAAGTAAAAATCTTACAGCATATACAAAGATTCTAAGCTGATCTTGAGCAGGAAAAATCACCCATTTTTTGTGCATAAAAAGTGGTTTTCAGCTTTCTTAACCAGTTTTTTACAGCTTTTAAAGTCAAGCGATGTTAGGCAGGGATACATCATTGTATCTTATTTTGTGTTTGCCCATCGTGCTGATAGGCTGTTCTGCGATTACTGGCAAATGTGAAAAAATAACCATTCCCCCTCCCTTGTTTAACTTAAAGATTTCCATGAAGAAATGCTTAAACACAAAACCATCATGTATAATAATTAATCCAGATACACTCCCGGACCAATTTTGCCAGACACAACCTCCCAGAGCAAAGCAGGCACCTGGGCAATTACTTTCGGTTTGTTTGTTTGTATGGCTACGATCGCACATTGAACCGCCAGGGTGTAGCTCGGTACGTAGCAGTTATTACTACTACAAGGACAATAGAAGTTAAAAAAAATGAATGTCAAAATGTTTCTGAAACGTCCACTTGTGATACTTAGTTACACAATTTCATATTCATATAACTATCAAGTGATGTTAAATCACTACATGTATCTTTTTACAATTACAGCAAGTGGTATTCTTACTATGTATTCTTATTAAAGGATAAAACATTATAACTTTTTATGACGTGCAGAATATATGCTTAATAATGTTAGAACATGCACATTAAAACTCGAACCAACTGTAAGTTACCAAGTTAAAGACTTTGATGCATAAAATATGTATGCGTAATTAAATTATTTAGGATGAAGGTGGAAGGATGTGTACTTTTGTTCAACTGAGCAATCTTGCTTATATAAAATATACTGACTTTTTAATGTTTAATGATTAACATGCTGTAATACACAGTTTTAAATAATTAAAAGTATAAAGAGTATACAACTTAAATTCTTAATTGGAAGAAGGTTGTTCCTCAGCAGTGACCGAAACCGTGGGTTTTCTGGCGAAAGCTCAAATGCTGTACATGAGATGTTAAGGTTTATTAGCTCCACCTGGTGGTTTTATAAGGTGCTTCCAGATACTATTATCCTATTTCAATTAACATGCGGTATGCTGCGGTATTTTAACGCAGCATACCTTGCTCATTTTGAATGGCTGGATCTGCGTGTTTGTGTTTTCCCCTTTCCAAGAATTTTAACCTTGTGCCGTTTGAGGATGGATCTCACAGTTTTGGACTAATGGATTGTGCCCTGACCCTTCTTTGGACCCACTTGGATTTAGATGCCTGTCTTTATTTCCTTGTTCAACATAATAATTGCTTACACTTATATAGTGCTTTACAGGTAATGGGGACTCCCCTCCACCACCACCAATGTGCTGCATCCACCTGGATGATGCAACAGGAGCCATAGTGCCCTAGAACACTCACTCAGCTATCAGTGGGGAGGAGAGCAGAGTGATGAAGCCAATTCATAGATGGGGATTATTAGGAGGCCATGATTGGTAAGAACCAATGGGAAATTTGGTTACACCCCTACTCTTTTCGAGAAACGCCCTGGGATTTTTAATTACCACAGAGAGTCAGGACCTCGGTTTTATGTCTCACCCGAAGGACGGCGCCAGTTTACAATATAGTGTCCCCGTCACTATACTGGGGCATTAGGACCCACGTGGACCGCAGGGTGAGCACCCCCTGCTGGCCTCACTAACACCTGTTCCAGCAGCAACCTTAGTTTTTCCCAGGAGGTCTCGCATCCAGGTACTGACCAGGCTCACACCTGCTTAGCTTCAGTGGGTTGCCAGTTGTGAGTTGCAGAGTGATATGGCTACTGGCTTAAGTACTGTCAGTTACTTTGTTGCACTATTAAACCCCTGTGTGTCTTCCCCGAACTACGTCTCCTGTTTCCTCCAGCTCTTACCGTTTCACATAGGGTCTAACATAACACCCAAGACGGACTGCTGAGCCAATCCATAAAATGAGGATTTAAGAGAAGCATTTGACTAAGATGCTTATTTAATTTCATCTGACTTTAGGCTGTCACAATTATTCCAGAATTTCAATGAATGATGAGAAAGGGAAATATATAATTATTTTATGACACAGTGTATATACATTGCATACCATGGTCATAGAGAGGCCCAAACCAGTTATTCTTATAGGTTACATTAAATGGATTGTTAAATTGTCTAAATTACTTAATTGAACAAACACCCTCTTTAATTGTTTAATAGATAATAATTCAGTTGTTTTAGGCTTTTAGAAGGTTTAAAGGATACCAATACAGCATGCTGGACTGGGGATATCAAAGATCCCCCTGCTGTATACTGTGTTATAACCTCCTAAAACACAAGAAGGGCTCAACTGTTAGCTGCTGTGTTTGACACTCACCTTAATTTTGTGTGTGGCTTGGTATTGATCTGGTTTCAGAATAACACTGCCTACATAAAGCTGCTGCTTTTTTCCTGGAAAATCAAACACAAGAATGTCCACGTTCAGGTCTCCACCAACGTAGTCATGAGCTTGAAGGAGTATATTTTCTTCACTCTCCACTCGGAGGACATTGGGAGCAGTAAGAACATAACTGGTGAAAACAGAAACAGAAACATTAAATATTTTACACCCACTCCAAATATAACCCTCAAGGAATTCAGATGCTGTTTATAGATACAATATGTGAAATTAGTGCAGTTTTTATGTTTCAACAATATGCTTCTCATTCAAAGAAGGGTCCGTGCATTTACTCAAATGGATTTCAAAACAAAATTTGTTTTGGGAAATATGTTTCAGTTAACATGGGTGATTCATGTCTGCTCTGTAGTTCAAATCTTTTATTATGTAATTTAATTCCATTATATGTTTACACACATTTTGTTGAAATATTTCAACCAAACACAGCTAGATATTTTATGAAAGTGGAAAAAATCCACTAGCAGGGTCATTGCTAGTCTCTCAAAAACTAATGACAGACAAAACTAGTTAAACTAAATTTTTATCTTTATCTTTGTTCTGGAGATTGGAGTATGGGCTTAATAGAGGACAGATTTTTAGATGAATCTGTAATAAAATAATACTATTTTAAAATATTTTACCTCAATATGATACATTTAAACAATTACTAAAAAGGGAAGGTATTTTGACATATTTCACAAAATTTAAATTATCTTTTTTTTTCAAAAATAACAGTTTTACAAAAACAGATTCAGTATAAACATTATATAGATTTTCCCAAACATCTGTTATATTTAAACCTTTACTGTAAATAAATCTATGTTCCTTGAAATTTCCTTTACCTCTGTAAGTAATAAGCCACTGAAATGTAAAAATGTGTACTCTTAAACACATAAACATTATACTTACTGCATATTTTCTCAGAACACAAACATCTATTCATATAAATATTCAGTCAAATAAATAAATGTTTATTTTTATTCACATAAATAAACAGTATAAAAGTATACTCACAGAGGCTGACAGCTGACAGTTGTTGGGTAAGATAAACCCAGCACAGTGAGGCATACCACAAACACATTCATCTTGCTGAACTGGGTATGCCTTACTAAGCCTGCATAGAGGGCAGCCTTTGTATTTATACACAAGATTACATAAAGAGTTAGGCAATAAGACTAACCTTTAAACAGAAAGGAGGATCCTAAGAATGTCTCCAATTCCAAAATAATCATCCCCCCGAGCAACTTAAACTTCCCAGAATTTCTATTGAGAAACATTAGAATGCAGTAGAGGTGTTTGGAAATTAAATTAATCCAAATCAAGTGAACTGAAAACAATTGAATCATTGTAAACATTTAGTGTGGTTTCTTCTTGTTCCTTCACTTTGTTTGCCTCAAAAAGTTTCAACAGCTAAAAACATTAAAACCACCATGCTTCTCTAAAGATGGATCCATTGAATACATACTATTTAACATGTGTTTCAATTTGTAGTACACATGTCTTCTCTCCAATTTCTGTCTTCTGTGAAAATCAAAAACAAATTAGTTTAAGTTAAAATAAATGGATATTCTGTTTAGCAGTGATTACTCAGTGATAATTTTTTTCTGAAAGGCTATTATATGCTAGTAGAACTTTTAGCAACTTATATCCCCTTTTATGGCAGCACAGTGGTGCAGTAGTTAGCATGCTGCCTTGTAGTGCTGGGGTCCTGGCTTTAATTCCAAACTTGGATTGCTATCTGCATGGAGAGTGTATGTTTTCACCATGTTTGTGTGGGTTTCCTCTGAGTGCTCCAGTTTCCTCTCATAGTCTAAAAACATACTGGTAGATGAATGTGTGTGTCTACAGTATCTGTCTATCTGCCCTGCGATGGACTGGCATCCCATCCAGGGTGTACCCTGCCTTGCACCCATTGCTTGCACCCATAGGCTCTGGCTCCCCCCGTGACCCTGAATCGGAAGACGCAGTTAGAAAATGGATGGATGGGAATCACTGTTACAGAGATGAATAAGAAAATTAATTGGCGGGTAGAGTTTTTTACGTTATATGTAATTATTTCCTAGGTGTTTTCTTTCTAGGAAAAGGATAACATTAATTCAATTTTTATTCAAATCACTGACTATAATGTTTAATTGTTGTAGTCAGATTATAGAGTTGAATGTTCAAACATATTTCATGCATCAAGAAAGTCTGCACACAACTGAGCATGTGTACATATTCATGGATTTTAACTATGTGCACACTCTTGCAGAGTGTAGAAGAGGTGCATGGTGGGTGAATAGGGTAGGCAGTCATCACATGCAAAATGTGTATCCATATGTTGTAATGTATAAATATGTGAGCATTTGTGCAATCAGTGCAAAATGTGGAACAATGTAAAGGGTGAGGACATATCTGTATTGCAATGTGCAGTCAAGGAGCTATCAATGAAAACTAATTTTGATCTCTATCCACACTGTGTTTCTGCCTATCATTGCTCTTGAACTTTTTTAGCCATGGCTCCTTACTGAACATAGCATTGTGTCAATTTGCAGTTAGAATGTCTTCATGCACAGACACAACTTGTTACCCAGTTACCAAGAAGATATGTATCATATGTTCTAGTGCAATATTGGATAGGACAATTTACTGATACTGAAAGTTCTGATACTGAAGATGTCCAGGTGTCTCTACAGCAGTTTCGGATGCATTTCTGATCCCAGGGATGTCTCATTTAGATATACAGTACCAATCAAGTGCATGCATAGCAACACATGATATTATCAACCTGCATGCCAAAGTGTCTAGTGAAACTGGACTTTACCATTGACATTCTTGCCTTTAATATTTTAATACTCTTTTTCTGACTACTTTTTGGCTGTGAAGTCTTTGTGACATTACCATTATTAGTGCAGATTTACGCTAGCTTTTTTTAACTATGGAATAACAGTTACAGTAACATGAACAGCTGCACAGATGAAAAAAAAACATATTTGTTAAACTTTCTGCATGCCCTAGGACAAAATGAATTCAATACTGCAAATAGAACTAATCAAAGTTCAAAGTTTATCATATATGAAAATCTGGTCAATGTGGCTATGGTTGTTATTTGTGTTTACATATGTTAATATTTAATTACATTTCCATGGTCATTGTGAGTAGTAAGAAACAGTAAAAGTATCTTTCTGAACTGATATTTTAATGTTGATGGGCAGTGCGGTGGCTAAGGATCTGTGCCTGTGGCTGGAAGGTTGCTGGTTTGAATCCTGCGGCTGGCAGAGGAATCCTACTCTTTTGGGCCCCTGAGCAAGGCCCTGAACCCCACCTGCTCCATGAAGAGCAAGTTGGGGTATGAGAAAAAACAAATTCCTAATACACAAAATTGTAGATGGCCAATAAAGTGATCTCTCTCTCTTAAAGTGATCTCTACAGTATATGTTCACTTTGTTCTGCATTTGTTTAGGGAATTGCTTAACAAATGCTGCATTTTTGCGGCATGTCACCCAGCCCCACTCATAAGGGCATATTTTAATATTTTAGTATCTTAAGATTTAAATGTATATATTTTAACAATTTTTCATATTAATGCTTTGAATTAATTGCTTTTGTGACACTACTGTACACGCTCCCAGTTATATGAAGACTTCATTTGAAAGATTTGTAATTGACTGTCAGCCATAAAGCAATATTATAGAGAATGATATGCACATCTTCACCAGTGACATTCTTTGTCTACTAATGAGTAAGTTTATAGTTAAAAACTTATAACTGCTCTAGATTCCCTTGCCCCAGGCAATTCTTCATGCTGCAATGAAGAATTATTATCATATCTCTCTGTGGAAAGATAAAGAAAATACAATTACACCAATACAAAAGTTGAAATTTCTGAAACAAAATCTGAGAAATGTGAAAACTAATCCTATATTCAATATAAAATTCTATTAAAAATCAATTTTGACACTCCAAATTAAACATTCTTAACAGGCAATGTAAATCTTAAATAGTTTTCTTTTTGGAGAAATACCATCTGGGATGTGACTAAAAAACTCTTCTATCTTTACTCTAGAATAACATATATCACCAGGGCTCTCTAGCTTTATTTTCTCTCACAATCTGTTTTTAAAGCCTTTGTAAAAAATAACTAGAGTTATATGCAAAAGTATACCAATTCCATTTTATTTTAATTTCTCTCAAAAGGACTTGAATTTGTGGTGAATTTATTGGCCCTTGTAAGGATAACAAATGGATTGCTGATAAATGCAGAATTCCAAGAATTAGGCTAAGGAAAAAGGAAGGAATGTCTTTCAGTGTGTGGTCTCCATGACTGAAACTTCATTACTGTCAAAACTCTCTTTCTCTGTCAATTTCTAATTTTCCTTTTCTCACAAACTGTCTATAGATGGGTTTTATGCAAACCAATTAATACAAATTATACAAACTTTTTGTTTTACTTTTAATATTTTTTAGCTTTATAAATTATGCTGTGAATTTTCAGTTCCTCATGTTACTTACTGATTTCTTTGATTTATTTCTCTGTGAAGTGATTTAATAACTATTTTGTAATGAAAGGCACTCCATAAAAAGTTTCATCTAACCATCTATTTTCATCCAGTTCAGGGATGAGGGAGAGTTGGAGCCTACCCCAGCAAGCCATACTGTAGGTGCAAAGAGGAATACACCCTGGATGGGACACCAGTCCAACATAGTCAACACACAGACACAAAAACCAGGGCAATTTTTTCCATTAACCTACCAGTATGTGGTAGGGTAAATGTACAAACTCCATCCAGATAGCACCCCAGGTGCAGAATTGAACCCAAGGCCCCAACACTGTGAGTAGCTACAAGTTGATGTGTTTGTATTTACAATCTTTGAAGAATAGGGGGAAATTTAAAACCTGTAGGATATTATCTAAGTACAAAGGTATCTTCAGAAGTTAGTCAAAATATTTGGATTACAAACTCAGAAAGCAAACACTGAAGCAATACATTTGTACAGGGAAAGCAGACTAGACTGAAATATATTTGGATTAATTCCATGAATGAGCATTATTCTAGTGCAAGTATCTCCAACCCTGGTTCTGGAGAGTCCCAATCCATTTACTTTTATGTTACTCTAAATATCCTGATTTACACTGAGATTGCTTTGTTCGGTTAAAGAAAATATGAACCATGGTGAATAAAAACTACTCAGATTTTGTCTCACATTTTCTCAGTTTTATATAATTTAACAATTCATTTGCTTAATTGGTCACAGTAAAATTGTTCCAATTTTCCAAAAGTCGATTATTTAGAGATGACCTAAAAACATGTTGGAATGGGGCTCTCCGGGACAAAGGAAGTCTATTTAATGGTTAACTTAACAGTTTACTGGTTAAAAAAATAACTTTTTAAGAGACATAATACATTTTAAAGAGGCTATGAAATTACCAGAAGAATACATAGTGCACAGAGCTGCAAGTACACAATAAAAATGCATTGAAAAGTTAAAAAGAGACAATTTTATAACTGTTTTTTAGGAGCACTGCAAGTAGTTAAACACAAACTTCTCAACTTTTTTTTTAAATTTTGTAACAGGTATTATTACAATATATTGTAAATATAACAAACATTTTAGCATGTTATTGAGTAAGAAAGAAACCAATAGAATTCCTTGGGTTCAAGCTTCTATGCTCGATACTGAACAATCTCAGCATAACAGAAAGAAGACAATTCAATCCAAAGCGATTTACATTCGTACTTATTTACTCAACATGGAATTCTACTGAAGAAATCAGAATATTTATCTGGGTTAAGAATGCGACTGCATCACTGCACCGAGGATATCAATCCGCAGATTTAAAGTTCTAAAAAAAGAGCCCCAAACATGACACCACACTGCTGCCTTGTGAGAGGACTGCTGTTTGTGATGCTGACACACCATCTGTCTTATTATGTCTTCATCTCATGCTTTAGGTTTGTATATTTTATTGGTAGAATGATTTTTTAATTAGTGGTTGTTCTTTCTTTCTTTATTTTATTAATATATTTTAAAATATTTTTTATCTGATTCACTTACTTTAATACTGTTTGCTGCAAGTTTCAAGGTGGCTGAGACTCATCAGCTGGGATCAGTTTTCCCTGTCTTCTTGTTGCCACTTGCTTGACTACCCAATTTTGTTGCTTCAATCTTTTCTCCAAGAGATGGGAGGCACCATCTTTCAGATGAGATGATAAACCAAAGTCCTAAATACTTGGAACTAAGAACTTAGGTAACTGTACTTAAGAGAAAGAGTGTTAGATTTTCAAATAATAGTCAATTATCAACTTTATTATTCAAATTATTCACATTTCAAATATTCAAATAGTCACAATGTTTTGTGTTCCATTATGACCAGTCAAATGCCTTCTCAAAATCTATAGGAAACACTACACAAGAAAGTGGTGGTAAGATGCCAGGCCTATGACATGAAGAAATTACTGTACATTGTCGAAAGCAAACTTTCACAAATCTGATGTGGTCATGATGTATTTAATAACAAGTGTATTTCTTAATAACTTAAAATGGCACCTTGATCATTGCATTGCAAAATTAAAGGTGATCTATATGAAAAGATATCTGATGATAATATATTTGATATTTTACTGAAAATCTAATGAATTTAATGTTAAATTGAAGATTTGATCCCTTACTGCCAGCAGAGCCTCAATCACCACCATTGTCTGATCGATAGAGAGATCAGACATGACAAAATAGACAATGAAGACAGAAATAACAAAGCAGATGTGATTAATGACCTAGGACAATTAATATATAATATGTTCTCAACATCTGCAAATGTAACATTCATATTACATGTATTTGCCATTCAGTCTTGCCAATGGGATTTTTTTGTAACAGAGAATAGTGGGATGATACCAAGCCGAAAATTGTTAAGTGCAACTTTCAAATTAATATCTCCACAGACTAGACTATAAATTCTAGCTCATGAGTGAGCCCCTTCCTGCCCCCTGCCCAAATAACCACTACCTAACATCTGCATCTCAATGTGGTCTTGTTTTTGAATTGTTACAAACAATTCCCCGTTCTATGTGGGGACTGACAGGCTGCTGATGGCTTTATAGGCTCATTGACAAATGTATTGCCCTTTTCAATCATTTTACTAATAAAGGAGGCAGAAAGAGAAATTTCAGGCATCTGCTGGATGCAGAGGTAGGTTCCTGTTGTTCATTTTAGCTGAGTAATCCGAAGACTGGGGAAAGTTGATCAGAATTTTGCTTACTTAGTTCACATTACTAAGATGTATTTTGTTTTAGTAAAACCTTTTTCAAAATTAAAGCCAGAAAACCACCTGAACTTTCAGAAATACCTGTATTTGCAGGATTTTATGCATGAAGGTCACCTCACTCATGCTCAAGCAGAGATTTTCCACACATGTTGAAACTGCAGTCAGAAAAAACATTAAAATATATTTAAATGAATCTTGATTGTAATTCAGTCATAAATCAAACTATTGCTAATGACTTAATTCTTCTAATCATACATACTATATACTGTAATACATTATGCAACTGTATGGGCATGTACTTTATTATATATGAATTTGGCAATTCACAATGCCACTCTGCACTGAACCCCAGTGAATGTTGGGGCACTATTATCTGTTTTAAATGATGTTTATGTAGGGAGCTGCATCAGCATGCAGGCTATAAAGAAAGAAAACAAATGTAGTAGAAAATGAAAAAAACACCACATTTTGACTGTGGAGACACATCTGAAGAAGGCTCACCTGCAGAAACACGTTCTTTCTTTTTTTCTGATATTCAGTTTGTAATGAACCTCTACTTAAAAGTCCTCATCAGACACAGACCAAACATTTAATCTCCCGTGTAAACAAAAAGCCCACTAGTTGGCAAATAAATGTTCCAGCACAGTCTTCATTGCCAGTCTCACCAAAATGACTTCACTGTAGTGCAAAGTTCACACCCACTCAAGCCTCAGCAAATAATAAAGGTCAGCAAATGGATAAATGGAAAAAAGAGAGGGGGCAAAATTAAAGGAAAAGGAGAAGGGAGGTGATATTTAAAAGGTGCATAAATACTCCTTCTTTTTATCACAGATATAGTATGTGATATATCTGATATACATACTATGTGAGTCTACATAATAAATTCAGCATGAATCAATAATCTCCCATACATATTGGACCATTATAAATCAACATCCTCCAGTCAGCTATACAAAAAGATATATAAGAATCCACAACAATATCATCACAAATCTCAAAAAAATATTTTTGAGAACCTAAGACTAACATGAAGAACAGACATTACTAAAAAAAAGACAATTTAAAACTGAAAAGGTACAAAAGTTAAGAAATTAATATTCCACGCCACAATTTATTTTAATATACAATTATAACCAGACAACATTTCTAAAACAAATTGTTATGTTAAATGCACAAATCATGATTTAATTTCAACTGTGGTTCAAACGGGATATAAATATTTTATATCTGCAGCGCTAGCACTGTGTTCTCAGGTTGTTTTTATTTCTGGAAACAAAAATTAGGCAGCAACAATTATATTAAGTCAATTGCCAAACATCATCAGTTTTCCAGCTTTTTAGAATCTTGTATTTATATAACCATGTCACAGAAAAACTCACAAAATAGATGGAAGCTGGAGAGAGAGGTACTTTTTATCAGTTAGCATAAACAAGCTTGCACAGCACTTTCACTGAACGATGTATTATATAAAGAGTACATAGTATATCAGCAGGTCTAAAATGTCTAAAAACAGGTGGAAATTTCACAAAAAAACTGTATAGTGGTCTAACTGAAATTCAAACAACTACAATTTAGTACTACATCCAAATATTCCTGCTGTATCATGTAGTTGTAAAAAAGATACATGTGCATTTTCAACTTATTTTTGATTAAATACACACAGTTGTGAAAGCACATAGTAAAAATAAGACACATTTCTTATTGCAGCTATAGCTGATCAAATGAAAAACATTTTAGAAATGTTATGTGCTCAGTCAATTGTTTTGATATTGATATTCTTAAATGTATTACATTAAAATTAAATTAAAATTTTCACCAAAAAATTCCTATACACGTAAATCACTTCTTAATGGTGTAATATCAAAGATGAATTTGGTGATATATTTGATTTAGTTATTTAGAATATTTAGATTTGCTAAAGATTAGAAGTACAGTATAACAGGGTATAAAAATGACAAGCACAATTGCACTAATAATAATAATAATATTTGCTTACACTTATATAGCGCTTTTTCTGGACACTCCACTCAAAGCGCTTTACAGGTAATGGGGACTCCCCTCCACCACCACCAATGTGCAGCATCCACCTGGATGATGCGACGGCAGCCATAGTGCGCCAGAACGCTCACCACACATCAGCTATCAGTGGGGAGGAGAGCAAAGTAATGAAGCCAATTCACAGAGGGGGATTGTTAGGAGGCCATGATTGATAACAGCCGATGGGGAAATTTGGCCAGGATGCCGGGGTTACACTAAATAGCCTGCCTCTTCTCATTACCAATCTTTTACTGGATATCTGCTTGTCATAGGAATATATTATTTTCAAAGCTCTGAGGTTCCTCAATAACATTGCTGATAAAAAAGAGAAACTTGGTGAAAGGCATCAAAACATCATGTAACATGCACAGACTATTACTTTCACACATTTATGGACTGCAGGGACCCAGATGTGATGTGTTTATATTGTGGTATCAATACACATATCTTGCATAGCTGGTCAGCAGCATAGGGTGAATTGCCCAGGACTGTGTGGTCATACACATTATGTACTTGTGAAGTGGAAATTGTTAATCAAGTGGACTTTTCCATAATTAACAACATAAGAGAATAGAAGCATGCAAAGCAGTATGACAATATGCTAATTTATTAGAGACATGTCATTTTTAACACTGACACATAAGACAGTTGGCATCAGTCAGAAAAGCATTATGACTCTTATTGACAACACTGCATGCTCCTTGTAAGTCACTGGGACCACTGTGAGGATAATTCACAATTCCAGGGCTGAGTCAATCCAACTAAATCCCAAAGGAATCGGAGCACTATCTAATATACTAATCTCAACATAATACTGTCACAACTGGCTCATGAAACAGCCCAGAATCTAGCACGAGAGAACCATCACTTTGAGCTTATTATCTCTGCAGAACCCCTTATTCTATGTATTTTAACAGATCCTTTGCTTTGCTAATGTCTGTGCTTCACACATTTTTGTTCTTCATAAACAGTTGAATCTTTATATCTTTATATTTATATTTTTGTCGAAGTGAACTAGACTCACCTGTTTGTCCCAGTAATTGGTCAAGAGAAAATCATTCTTGCAAACAAAATATAAATAACAATACACCATACATTTTATTATGTGTTTCTATCAATGGAATCACCTTCTATGAAGTTGATCACAAATTTTAATGCAAGTACTAATAAGGACAGCTTAGTAGGGCTCTGGATGGAAGGCATGATGTTGATAATAGCTCTCATTCAGTCTTAAAAAAGCTTTCTTTATTTTATTAAACTTTCAGCGTTCACCAGTAGTGAAGATAGTTTACACATAGGCTATGTTAACCAGTACTGTATCTACAGACACTTTAACAATCGGCAGAATCTCACATTATTGTAAATAGTTAATAGAGTATGTGTTGAACCTTCATTTATATAACTTAATATAAATTCTTACCTTTAAGTTTTTATAGTCAACATATGCCACAACAACAAGGTTCTTTGCCTTTTTTCGAGGCATTTTACCAAGTAATTTCACAATGTCAGTTTAACCTCTGGACCTCTGATAAGTAAAGTATTTGCCAGGAATAAGTATTTATCTTAGATAAGATACCCAGGTCTGGAATTTCTTTTAACTTCATACTGCTGAAGGAAGTTAAACTTGTCAGCATCTGTTTCTTTTCACTGTTACTTGTTGCAGTTTCATGTGGTGTGAATTCCACCATCTGTCAACATGACACTGAAATAAAAATGTGACTTTTGGCATTGCAAGGGTGTTGGAAGAATTGTAAATTGTAAGTTTAGTAGGAGATCGAATCTACTAGGGGATTTTGTGATAATTAATTAAATCAAAATGGCTGAGAATTACAAGTAAGATGATCATATTGAGATTGTGGAACATTTTATGTTTCTGCTTTTGTTTTATTTATATAAACAAATGTGTAATTCCTATTGGAATGATAAATTTAATTGTGGTAGAAAACTTTGTAAAGGAAATGAACAGAATCATTTTCATACTGTAGGTGCCCTCTGGAAAGGTCAGATGAGATGCAAGATAGATTTAAAGGTCCTGTCTTTCTTTTAACAGTTGGTATACTGATGGGAGGAAGTTCACCTGCTTAGCTTCTTAGTCAGTAGATATCAGATCAGATGTAATCCTCTTCTACAAATTCTGATCTCATGAAGTGGCTCAATTTAAAAGAAATCAGTGAGTGGGTCTGTACAACCAACAGCAATGGTAGTTGTATAGCTGGATCCCTTCTAAAACTAAATTGAATGGCATTTATAGCACAATTTCAGGATATATGAAAGCAGTCAGGTTTGACTTGCTTCAGCTGATCTAAATTGTAATCATTCCTTTTGTAATTATATGAATTAAAAAACTGAAAAATGTAATTGTAATTGTAAAAATATTGTAATTTTCCTTATTGTAAGTTAAATTATTGAGGTGAAATCAAAATGAACTCTTTAGTATACTTTTCCCTTTTTAAGATAAAATTTCTGCTTTTTGTTGAACAGATGTTTCTGTTGTGCAAGTTTGAAATAATGTAAAGAGACCTGAGCCAGAATGAGTAGTTTTTTTAATTAATGCAGACAATTGAAAAATAATACTACACACACAGCTGGTGTGTCCCCGGTGTTGTCTTGTCTTCCTTCTACTTTTCTTCTTTTTTTTTTTCTCTTGCACAAGACAAGGTTTATATACCCTAATTTATGTAAATCAAATTAAAAAAAATCTGACAACAATGCCCTGATGTGGCAACAATACTGAACACAGTTTGAACCATGAGCAGGGTTTATGTAAGATGAAGAAGGGGATGCAGGGTGAGCTAGGGACACTAGCCGAGTAATGATTGGTTACAGATGTCTGCTTGGTCTGCGCCTCGGCTGTGTAGTTGGAGTAAGTAATAGAGGTTGGGGTTCCCTCTGGTGGCTGAATGGTAGATCCATAACAGTAAACCACCTCCTAGGGACAGCTCCTGAACCCCTCGAGGGATGAACTGGGAATTGAATATGAAAATTGTAGATCAAGGTACTTCAGGTACCCAAGAACGCTCCTCTGGTCCATAACCTTCTCAGTTGTCAAGATATTATAGTTTTCCATGGTTCCAACGCAAGTCATGGATGTCATTGACAGTGTAAGCTGGCAGGCCATCAATCACACGAGGTGGAGGCAGTCGAGGCTGTGTTCCGGATAGTGGTGATCTGTGATAAGGTTTCAGGAGGGAAACGTGGAAGGTGGGATGAATTCAAAGAGTAGGTGGAAGAGCCAGACGGTAGGTAACTGGTGTAATCTGGGAAAGGACATGGAAGGGTCCAGTGAACTGGAGACCTAATTTGCGAGAGAACTGGTGTAGTGGTATGTTGCAGGTGGAGGGCCATACAAATTGTTGTGGGAAATTCTTCATCAGAGGAGCAGGACATAGTCTTGTGCAGATTCAGTTTTATTGAGCTCAATAAGTCCGACAACGCGCCCTGGGTCTGCCCCACAGAACAGACAAACTGCAAGGGTTTCCCAGCTCTTACTGTATATACAGTCAGAAGAAAGTTTGTTTCACAATCTGAGTGCTTGTTCTGTTCTTTGATATGTAATTACTTCTAGTCCTACTGTCTTGCTCTAGGTTCTGTCCTTTGATATGCAGCAGACATAGGTCTGGTTTATCCTGTTTGTGGGTGTTGTTCCTGTCTTTTATTATGTAATGTTAAGCCACTGGGGCTGCTAAAGCAAGTCAGTGTCTTAGTGTGTAACTTTTGTTTGAGGCTAAATTAACAGACCCTATCAACACCTCTCACAATGTGCTTAAGTGGTGATACTGTGATCCTGGATAAGTGAGATATATACATGTCAGACTTCACAAATTATCCACGTTTGATTCAGGGAACAACACAACAATATTGGTCCACAGCCTTATTTTGATGATCAGCTGTACGCTAGAGGGTTGCTTTTGCCGTTTTCCACAATTCTTGCTGATTGGAAATGTAGTCCTGAACAGAGGGCACCGAAAAATCAGGAGTGGTTTCAGGGAAAGGTGGGGATTGATAGCCCAAGAAGCACCAGAAGGGTGACATGTCTGTGGATGAAGTTGCCAAAGAGTTTTGAGCATACTCTGTCCAGGATAGGAGGCGTACCCAGTTATCCTGGGTTGAAGATCTTGATTGACACGTCCAGCTTGGGGATGGACGTAAGACTGGGGATGACAACCAGAGGTCAAAGAGACTGAGGCCCCTAAATAGTTACAAAAAGCCTTCCAGAACCTAGAGATGAATTGTGGTCTGTGATCTGAAACAACATCTTTAGGGATCCCAAGTAATCCGGAAACATGTTGTACAAACACGCCAGCCATTTCTTGTGCAGTGGGTAAAGCAGGTAAAGGAATTAAATCTGCGGTCTTGGAAAACCTGTCAACTATGACTAGAATAGTGGTTGTGCCTTGACATTCCGATAAGTCCAATATAAAAGTCAGCTGATATGTGAGATCAGGTACAGGCAGAGATTGGACTGGGCAGGCCAGTCTCAGTCAAGGTGATTTGATCCTAGCACAGATACAGATGCAGCCATTCAAAATGCGCAGCACAGACAAGTACCGGAGGTAATTGGCTACGGCCTCGCACGTCACAATGCAAAATACCGCAGTACGTGATTGGTTGACCGACACGGGCACTCGTGGTGCGTTTGTCGGTCGTAGAAAGATTTAAATGTCTTTACTGTGCCCATTTTAGTATTGAATATTTATATGGAATTTTACCACTGAAGGGAAATCTTAGTAGCTGAGCATAAAAAGAATAGGAGCATACTGTAACGCGTGTGAAGGACATAAACGATATTCATTTTGGAACATAAACATACAGTATATGGCTGGTCTTGGTACTTTAAATAAAAAATACACACCAGTATTCCATTTCTCCCTAAACATTTTAAGCATCAAAGTCTTTACTAACGTGATAACGGAGTCAATAAGCATACTTGTAGAATTTGGTTAAAAGGGAATATAAAATGGAATCGCGTATCTAAAGAAATTAATAACGATATAATTATATTCATGTACCGCAACACAAGAATAGTACACGCTGTACGATGTCTGTTGATAATGTTTGTAGGGCTTTTTCAACACTCCTCATGCGACCTTGCCGGTGGCAGTACTGTATCTACAGATACCCACCCACCTGCTGCAACCAGTCCAACCCCAGGATACAGTCCTCACGGACTGGGGCAAGGTACTGTAGAAGGGGTGTTTCACCCTTGCAGCCCCAAAGTGCACGGTGAGCGCCCTGGGGGTCCGGTTGCCTTGGTGCCAAGCAGGATAACAGGCCGCAGCAGGGTGATGGTCGAACCGGTGTCGACGAGGGCCTGGCAGGGTCTGCCCTCGATGAGGCAGGGAAGAAATAAGCCCCGGCTGTGGCCAACCCTTCCCACGGCAGCAGGCGGGGTGAAGCGCTCCTTCTGGCTTTCCGGAGTAGGGGAAGCGTCGCTCAAAGGCGGCCTTCCCCTCTTTAGGCAACACCACTCCCGTTTCCCGATGGCCTCCGGGGTCCCCGGGGCTCCAGTGCGCGGTACGTCCGTGAGATATGTCCCCTCTCCCCACAGCAATGGCAGATGACCAGCCGTCTTAGCTCCCCAAGCATCGCCGCGCTGGGCGTCTCCTCCTCCCCATCTGATTCCCTGTGCGCCCCTCCGTTGGTTCTCACCGGTCTCCTCGAATACGGCATCAGCCTGCTCAGCAAGAGCCAGGGCCTGCTCCAAGAGGACCGGCGCGGCCAGCATCACGTGGCACTGGACCTCAGTCGGCGCCAGGGCCCAGAGGAACGCCTGGAGTGCTATCTCCCGGTGGGCCTCTTCCGGGAGAGTAGGGTAATCCTGGCGGGCTAAGTAGGCCACGTCTGCGGCTGTTACCTTCACTGTCACCTGGATACCTCTTTATTTAGAACTCACTCTTCCCCCTGCCTGTCTGGCTTCTTTTGATCCTTCTGTGCCCGGATTGCAGCGGGTAAGATATTTTTCCATGAAAAAAAGAGAAATTAAAAAAAGAGAAATTTCACCAGAGCCCCTTCTCGTGTCTAATTTTTAGTTTAGAAGGATTCAAGCAGGATTTTGGGTGAAAGGCAGCGACCTTAATCAAGCCCAAATCATAATTGAACCCATTCAGAGCCTACATTACATTTTAGCGTTTCATTCTGAGCAGAAGACCCTCACACCTGAAGAAGGCTTGCGTTTTCTCCTCTTTTAAGCATGTGTACAATGCTGTAATACAATTTAAAATAATTAAAAGTTTTAACAGTATCAACTAAACTCCATTAATATAAGTATCGAGTGGTATTAAATAAATACAGCTTTTTAGTTAGATTACACTTTTCTAAAATGTATTTAAAAAATAAAAACGATTACTTTTAGGGATTAGGGAACGATTAGGGAACGCTGGCGCATTTGGCTGCCGCTCCTCTCACCAGTTTTTCATTTTTATCTACTTATTTATGTTTTTTTCCCCTTTTTCTCCTCAATTACACTGATTACTAATTAATCTATTTTCATCCGCTTCACATTATCCGCTCCACGTTACAGTAACAAATTCACAAATGCGACTTCCACTGCATCGTGAATTTACTCAACTGAAGACCTTCACCACTTGCTACCGCCTTCTCTGGATTTCCTTCCCGTCTCGATTCATCGATCATGTCTCTGAGGTACACTGCACTGCAACTTCTTCAACTAAAACAAAGCTACTTTCTGGTCAAAGACACATTCGATTACTGCCGTTTTACTGGGATTTTACAACCGACTCACTACATCCATCGCAGCATAGGACGCCGTTTTTTTTTTGTTCGTCTGCCTGTGGAGTCTCTATCCCTGCCTTTCGGCACACGTCTGAAAGTCCATCACGTACCGGCGCTGATCTAAAAAAATCTCCTCTCACTACCGCACCTGGACCGCACTCCACTTCCCCCCGCATCCCCGAGACTGGCCAGATCAGCGCGACTCAACACCCGCTCCGTTAACAGCAAGGCTCTTCTTTTATGTGACATTATCAAAGAAAAACAACTGGACCTTCTGTGTTTAACCGAAACATGGCACAAACAAAACGATGGACTCCTGTTCAACCAACTAGTTCCTCCTGGATATGGTTTGTTTGACCTTCAGCGTCTTTCAGGCAGAGTCGGGGGCATCATTGTTATTTACAACCTTTTTTACAGTCTAAGTCCTATAACTATACCTCCTCCCTCTTCTTTTGAGTGTCTTGTTTTAAATGTTTCTATCCCCCAATCTACTATTATTGCCACAGTTTATAGACCACCCAAACCCAGTGGAGTCTTCTTAGGTGTGTTTGCTGATTTTCTCTCATTCTTATCCCTTAAGTTTAAAAGGATACTTATTCTAGGGGACTTTAACATACACATTGATTCAACCTCTTCCAGTCTGGCTAAAGACTTCCTTTCTCTTTTGGGATGCTTTGACCTTACTCAGTTTGTTTGTACCCCTACACATAACAAAGGACACACCTTAGATCTAATTATTGCAAACGACTCCTTTGTCTCCCACTGCTCTCCCCTTGATCTAGGCCTCTCTGACCACTTAGCCATTCTCTTCAATCTGGAATTACCTGTTTCTAACACTTCCCCCTCATGCTCTGTAAATTTCCGCAACTGGCGAACAATTGATCACCCAAGGTTTGCAAATTCTGTTCTGTCCTCCTTATCCTGTTTCTCTTCCTCTGACCCTCTAGAGGACAAAATACAGTTACTTGACAATGCTCTTTTATCTGCCCTCGACACCTTTGCTCCTTTAAAAACTCGAACCATCTCCTTCTCTCGCCCTGCCCCCTGGTACAATGACCATCTGCGATTCATGAAGGCAGCCTCTCGTAAACTTGAGCGTAGGTGGCGTCTTTCCGGCCTAAATGTACATTATCAGGCCTGGAGAGATTACTTATCTGATTATAAGGTTGCTATAGAGTCTGCTAGATCCACCTACTTCTCTCACATCATTGAAAATCACCAAAACAACCCCAGACATCTTTTCTCCACCATCAACAGACTGCTCAAGCCAAACTGCCCTACCACATTATCTGCCTCATCACAACTTTGCAACACATTCTTAGATTTCTTTAGTTCTAAGATTGACAACATCCGGCGTCACATTCTCTCCACTACGGATCTCATTTCCATACCTCCTCCCTCCTCATCTAACTTCTCTGGTTCCCGTCTCTCCAGCTTCTCTCTTCTTGACTCAGCATCCCTAAACAAACTAGTTACAGGCATGAAACCCACCACAACTATTTTAGATCCCATTCCCACCACTTTATTCCAGTCCTGTTTCTCTTCTCTCTGTCCCATTGTCCTCAATATTATACATGAATCCTTGAGCACTGGCATTGTACCAACGGTCCTCAAAACTGCTGCCATTACCCCCGTGCCAAAGAAGCCTAACATGGCTTTCGACAATCTTAACAACTTTCGCCCCATCTCCAACTTACCCTTTCTCTCTAAAATTCTAGAACGTGATGTCACACTTCCATTACATAACCACCTCATGACAAACAACCTTTTTGAACCCCTCCAATCTGACTTCCGTCAACTTCACAGCAAATGAAACGGCCCTGGTCAAAGTCACCAACGATCTCCTAATAGCTTCTGATTCTGGTTCTCTTTCCATACTCATCCTCCTTGATCTCAGTGCTGCCTTTGACACTGTTGAGCATAACATCTTATTTTCTTGTCTCGAGACTGTGTTTGGAGTTTCTGACACTGCCCTCAAATGGTTTAAATCTTACCTCACTGATCACTGTCACTTTGTCTCTCTTAATGGGTATAGGTCTGACATTGGTCTTGTTAAGTCTGGTGTTCCTCAGGGCTCAACACTGGCTCAATACTGGGCCCCTTGCTCTTCAGCATTTATATTTTTACGCTGACGATACTCAAATATACATCCATACCAAACCTGACACTGATGTGGCTGTCTCTATTCTATCTAATTGCATCTCTGACATAAAAATTTGGATGACTCAAAACTTCCTTCATCTTAACTGTGACAAGACTGAAGTCATGCTTATTGGTACCCCCCATCAACTTCGTAAAGCCAGTCCTGTAACCCTATCTGTAGATGGCTCTGTACTTGAGGTTCAATCAAAATTGAAAAACCTTGGGGTTATATTCGATTCTGGCTTAACATTCGACCCACATGTACAGCATACTGTCAAAACATCTTTTTTTCACCTTAGAAATATCGCAAGACTACGCCCAATGCTATCATTAACTGTGGCTGAAAAGCTGATCAACATATTTGTATTCTCTCGAATTGACCACTGCAATGCTCTACTCGCTGGGGTATCTAAATCTACTCTGAACAAACTGCAGTATGTCCAAAATTCAGCAGCCAGAATCCTGACCAGGTCTAGTGCAAGTGTTCACATTACTCCTATCCTGGAGTCCTTGCAATGGCTTCCGGACAAATTCCGCATAGACTTTAAAATCCTCATGCTCACCTATAAGGCTCTACATGACTTGGCACCTCAATACCTGTCTGAACTATTATCGCCCTACTCCCCACCTCGCAACCTCCGCTCTTCAAATTCTGCCCTCCTTACTGTCCCCCAAGCCCGTCTACATTGTATGGGCAACAGGGCCTTCTCCTGCTATGCCCCCAAGTTCTGGAACTCTTTGCCCAAGGATATCAGTCACCTTCTCTAAACTCCTTCAAATCCAGACTCAAAACCTTCTTCTTCAGAAAAGCCTTTACTTAACTGGTTCCATTCTTCACTCCTCTGCTCTTCTTAGTACCACCTTCCACGGTCTCCTCTATTGTTATTGTTGTATTATTGTAATTGTAATTGTGTCTTATTTTGTGAATTCTTCTTATTTATTGTTGTAGTCTTCTTATTTATTGTTATTGTCATCCTGTAAAGTGCTTTGAGAAGCCACCTTTAAAGGCGCTATATAAAATAAAGTTTATTATTTATTATTATCATTATTACTAATCATATTTCCACGTTTGATCCCAAAATCCCAAGAAATATAAATCTAAACGGGGAGAAAGCTATGCTGAAAGTTTATTAATATACTTAGAGGACAAAGATAACAATTTATGTTGCATTTGTCTGATTGTGAATCAAAAAATACATTTAATTAACTGCTCTCAGTGACAGCTGACAATCCTCCATACACTCAAGTGAAAAATTAGTAATGCCAATGTAAACGTCGTATTTACAATTTGTTGATAATAGAAATGTTAAGTTCTCTAAAGCTTTGTGAGGCAGCAAAAGGCAGCAAAAGATTCGAACACCCTATATTGTAATGAGCTGCTGAGCTGAGAATGGGTTATGTTCCTGCTGTCAGAGGGGGTGGAAAGTGCACCCGGTCATTTAATTACAATTCGCACTGATTCCCTTGCGAAGATATGGACATAAGAATATTCGTGAGTGGTAAAAAAATGGCATTAAACACTTAAAATAAATATGGTTAATAAGAGTAAACTGTAACATGCTGTAACACAATCGGCTAAACTGGGATCTATCGCTTACGCCTGAAATTGGAGCTGCTGGCCACGCAAATAGCGACTAATAAGTCTATCTTTCTGTGGGGGGAAGGGAATCTGATCTGATCTGCAAACCTCCAACAGAGCTTTTCAACCGTTTTTTGTCGGGCACCTCAAGTGTCAGGTGTAAGCGATAAATATATTTAGCTGAAAAGCTGTACAACCCAAGACTTTCCGTTACTCTATGTTTAGTGAAAAAGCACATTGTGCTGCTGTAATACAGTTTAAAATAATTAAAAGTCTAAACAGTATCAGCTTATGTATGGGTTAAAAATTAAAAAAAAAGTCAAAAACCGCACTCAAAATGCAATTTAGCGCTTTTTAGCAAGATGAGACACCTAAATTAATAATGTAACATGCTACTGTTTGTGCATGAACATAGTTACTGTATACTGTTATTTCTTTAGATACGCGATTCCATGTTTTTCTTTCATCCCTGGCGGAACCGGGCGTCCATAAGAAGTTATAGGTTTCATTGCTCTTTGGCAGAAACCAAATTATGTCGTTATTAATTTCTTTAGATACGCGATTCCACATTATATTCCCTATTAATCAAATTCTAAAAGTATGCTTGTTGACTCCGGTATCGAGCGTATTCGCAGAAAAGCTTAAAACGACCACTTTTTATACACATGTTATTTCACGTTAGTTAAAGACTGCGATGCTTAAAATGTTTAGGGAGAAATGGAATACTGGTGTGTATTTTTTCTTTAAAGTACCGAGACCAGCCATATACAGTTTACATACTGTATGTTTATGTTCCAAAACTAATATCGTTTATGGATTTCACACACGTTATGGTAAAATTCCATATAAATATTCAATACTAAAACGGGCACAGTAAAGACATTAAATATACATATACATACTGTATACAGTACAGTATACGTGTTCCTAAATCAATATCTTCTATGAGCATGTGAAAGGCATGGTGAATCTGAGATTCTTAAAAATTACTGTACTTTGCATGATTGGAAACAAATGTGTGATTGGATCAACGAAATGCTGTGGTGTTACTTTTACAAAGGTGAATGAAAAAAAGAATGTGGACCAGGGCAATACTTTGAGTTTACAGCTCGTCCAAGGTCAGTTATTATACTGTAAATACTATTAGTAATATCTTCGGTAAAGACTTTGATGGCGACAGCTCAAACATGAGAGGTTGAGCTTTATTAGCTCCACCTTGCGGAAATTCAGGATACTATTATTTATTTGCGGTATCATGCAGTTTCATGCTGCACTATGCGAGAATATACGGTATTAATATACCGCATTATTTTCCGGTGCGCTTGATGCAGTATCGCCCGCTTGTTTTGAATGGCTGCATCTGTAGTGCAAGCTTGAACATAATCAGTGATGTCTTCTTTTATAGTAGACCACCAAAAATCCCTAGAGAGAAGATCCAATGTGCAGCACACCTCAGAGTGACCGGTGAAATGTGAATCATGTCCCCACTGGAGAAATGAGGCTTGAACTCAGTTGGGGACAAACAAGCAATCAGGAGAACACTGTGGGGGTATAGTCTGACCAACAAGGGCATGTCTTACCATGTCTTTGATGTCCCCTTTGATGACTGCCAGGAACTTGGAGCCAGGATGGTTTCTGGAGTGTCTTCCGAGTCCAGAGGATCAAGGAGGCAGGAGAGTGCATTGACCTTGATGTTCTTGGAACCTGGAGTATAGGTGATGAAAAAGCAAAAACAAGAGAAGAACAGGGACCATCTGGCTTGACAGGGACTGAGGCGCTTAACAGACTGCAGATACAAGAGGTTCTTATGATCTACATAAATGAGGAAAGGGTGTTGTGCACCTTGCAACCAGTGCCTTAACTCTTCAAGAGCTAGTTTGATAGCTAGGAGTTCCCGATTACCTGCATTGTAGTTTATTTCAGCAGGTGACAGCCGTCGGGAGAAGGAGGCACAGATGTAAAGAATTATCTTTTCACCATGATGTTGCGACAGGAACGCACCAACACCATGACCCAAAGCATTGACTTCTGCGACAAAAGGTAAAATGGGATCAGGGTGACGCAATAAGGGGGCAGAAATAAAAGGGTGTTTAAGGTGTTGAAATGCTTCTTCTGCCTGGGGTGTCCACTTACCCTGTTTCAGACCCTTGCGGGTGAGAGCTGTGATTGGTGCTACAACAAAACTGAAATTACACATGAGTCGTCTGTAAAAATAAGCAAAACCCAGGAAACGCTCAATTGGTTTTTTGGTATGGGCCAATTCAGTATGGCCGAAACTTTGTCTGGGACCATTTCCAAACCCTGAGAAAAAAGAATATAACCAAGGTAGTATACTTGGGAGACATGAAAAACACATTTCCCTAATTTAACATACAGATGGTGCTCTATGAGATGTTTAAGAACCTTTTGGACATGGTAAATATGTTCCTGCAGAGAAGAGAAGTAAATAAAAATGTCATCAAGGTATACCAGCACAAACTTCTGAATCATGTCCCTAACAATATCATTGACAAAAGCCTGAAAAACAGCTGGGGAATTGATGAGACCAAAGGTATCACAAGGTATTCAAAGTGGCCATGAGTAATCATGAAAACCATCTTTCATTTGTCACCGTCACAAATTCAAATCTAATTATAAACAACCCGGAGGTCCAGTTTGGTAAATATAGTCACTCCATGCATAGATTCTAAGGCTGCTGGTATCAACGGTAGGGGATAGCGATTCTTGATGGTGATTTTGTTTAACCCTTGGTAATCAATGCAAGGATGGAGACCTCTGTCTTTTTCTATGAAAAAGAAGCCAGCACATGCAAGAAAAGTAGAGGGATGAATAGTTCCAGCTTTGTATTGTTCCATGGCTTCAGACTCTGGATGAGAGAGTGGATAGACCCGACCCTTGGGTGGCAGAGTTCTGCGTAGAAGGTCGATGGCGCAATCATATGTTCGATGAGACTGAGATAAGGCTTTCTGTTCACTGAATGCTTCTGTCAAGTTGGAATATTGTGGTGGAATCTCAGGGTGAACAATTTGTGGGAGAGAGGTTTGAGTAAGTTTTAATGGAAGGTGACAACAAGTGTTTTCACACTAGGATCCCCAAGCGAGTAAATCTCCTTGTGCCCAGGAAATGTGTGGGTCATGTTGACACAGGCATGAAAAACCAAGTAAAAGGGTATGAAATGATGTATCCAGTAAAAATAAACGTAAGTTCTCTGTATGGGTAGCCTGAAGGGTGAGGAGAGTAGTATGCCAATTAACAAGACCTGAGGCTACAGAGGATCCATCTAAAGCCTGAACATGGAGAGGAGTATCCATAGATTCCAAGGGAATATTCCAGAAGCCTGCTAGTGTGGAGTCGATTAAGTTTCTGGCAGCACCTCAGGCAACAAAAGCAAGAAGATGAAGTTCAATATTACCCCAAGAAATAGTGGCCGGAACAAAGAGACCCTCAGTAGATTTCTTGTACAAAGGGATACCACCAGTAACTCCTTTTTTGCTGGTGAGCGTCAGTTTCTTTGCAGTTTCACTGGGCAATGATCCTGAAAGTGACCTTGAGTTCCACAATAGAGGCAGCAGCCCACTCTTCAATGTCTTTCTTTTACCTCAGCAGATAATCATGTGTGACCAAGTTCCATGAGTTGCTCAGGTGGTGAAGAAGAGTTCAAAGTTTGAGATCTCTGGGGCATTTCACTCCAGAAGGGCAGTGGCCAACTCAAAGGCTTGTCCAGATAACAGGATGATAATGAAAGCTATCTTCTCCTGTGGTGTGGGATAATCCACTGGGTGCAGTTTAAAAACCAGGGAACTGTCACAATTGTAATCCCTCCTCTTAAGGGCTTTCTGGATGTTTCACGTTTTACTTGATCATGTGCACCTGTCTCCTATCCATCCCCTCCTTAAAAGCAAGACGCTCACTCTGTTCCGGGCTCTGCCTTGGAAGATGGACGCCCGGAGGCCCGCCTACCACCAAGTCGCCCTATGTCCATGGCTTGAGGGCATAGACCTCCTATCGGCACCTGGTCTAGCTGAGTTTGGGGTTCAGAGTACCTGGCCTCGTCGGCCACGTTTTTATTTCCTCTCCCTAAACCGGATCCCGTTCCGGTTTTTAACTTTATCTTGTTATCGTCTCTTCTGGATTTCCCATTTTTTGGACTATTGGACTTTATCCCGGTTTTCCCCTCTGGACTCCCTCTGACTTGTTTCGCCTGGACCACGCCCACCTGAGCGCCAGTGCACTATCGTCCGCCCCTCTGTTCGTCAACCTGCCCAGTTCCTTGCCGTCTCCTTCCTGTGTTTCTTGCATCCCCTTCCGGATTCTGTCGTCTGCATAGGGTCCTGAAAAATGCTTCATAACAGGAACACTGTACTAAAAAGCCACGACATTTGTGTGGGGTGCCATCAAACCTCTCTGGGGTGATTAGAGGTGGTGATCAGTGAGCAGGAGGAGGAGGTATGAGAGGCTGAGGAACTGGAGGGGTAAAGGTTGCTGCTAATTGAGTCAGAAGATTGGAGAGTTGCTGGATGGTAGTCTGAAGCTGAGTCAGGGAGAGTGAGGGCTGACCCAGCACTGCACGGATTTCGTTGTTTTCTGAACTCAGAGTAGTGGCACAGTTTGAACCATGAGCAGGGTTTATCTAGGCTGGGGAGGCGTGGTGAGCTAGAGACACTAGAAATGATTGGCTACAGATTGCTGCTTGGTCCGCGCCCCGGCTGTATAGTTGTAGTAGGCAATAGAGGTTGGATTGCCCTCTGGTGGGTGGATGGTGGAGCCGTAAGATTATGGGGCATATGTGCTTTAAAACACAAAAATTGGCATACTGTGTACACATTAGGCATTGGACGATCAAAGGCACAAAGGTGGGCACCTCCTGTGTGAGGTAGTTATAAGATGAGTCATGGCCAACCAATAGTTGACCAATGACCAACAGTTGTTTACAAATAGGGTGGATGTACAGTATAATCATATATATATACAGTGCCTTGCGAAAGTATTCGGCCCCCTTGAACTTTTCAACCTTTTGCCACATTTCAGGCTTCAAACATAAAGATATAAATTTTTTATTTTATGTGAAGAATCACCAACAAGTGGGACACAATTGTGAAGTGGAACGAAATCTATTGGATTTTTGAAACTTTTTTAACTAATAAAAAAATGAAAAGTGGGGCGTGCAAAATTATTCGGCCCCTTTACTTTCAGTGCAGCAAACTCACTCCAGAAGTTCAGCGAGGATCTCTGAATGATCCAATGTTGTCCTAAATGACTGATGGTGATAAATAGAATCCACCTGTGTGTAATCAAGTCTCTGTATAAATGCACCTGCTCTGTGATAGTTTCAAGGTTCTGTTGAAAGTGCAGAGAGCATCATGAAGACCAAGTTACACACCAGGCAGGTCCGTAATACTGTTGTGGAGAAGTTTAAAGCCGGATTTGGATACAAAAAGATTTCCCAAGCTTCAAACATCCCAAGGAGCACTGTGCAAGCGATCATCTTGAAATGGAAGGAGTATCAGACCACTGCAAATCTACCAAGACCTGGCCGTCCCTCTAAACTTTCAGCTCAGACAAGGAGAAGACTGATCAGAGATGCAGCCAAGAGGCCCATGATCACTCTGGATGAACTGCAGAGAATTACAGCTGAGGTGGGAGAGTCTGTCCATAGGACAACAATCAGTCTTACACTGCACAAATCTGGCCTTTATGGAAGAGTGGCAAGAAGAAAGCCATTTCTCAAAGATATCCATAAAAAGTCTCGTCTAAAGTTTGCCACAAGCCACCTGGGAGACACCCCAAACATGTGGAAGAAGGTGCTCTGGTCAGATGAAACCAAAATCGAACTTTTTGGCCACAATGCAAAACGATATGTTTGGCGTAAAAGCAACACAGCTCATCACCCTCAACACACCATCCCCACTGTCAAACATGGTGGTGGCAGCATCATGGTTTGGGCCTGCTTTTCTTCAGCAGGGACAGGGAAGATGGTTAAAATTGAGGGGAAGATGGATGCAGCCAAATACAGGACCATTCTGGATGAAAACCTGTTGGAGTCTGCAAAAGACCTGAAACTGGGACGGAGATTTATCTTCCAACAAGACAATGATCCCAAACATACAGCAAAATCTACAAAGGAATGGTTCACAAATAAACGTATCCAGGTGTTTGAATGGCCAAGTCAAAGTCCAGACCTGAATCCAATCGAGAATCTGTGGAAAGAGCTGAAAACTGCTGTTCACAAACGCTCTCCATCCAACCTCACTGAGCTCGAGCTGTTTTGCAAGGAAGAATGGGCAAGAATTTCAGTCTCTCGATGTGCAAAACTGATAGAGACATACCCCAAGCGACTTGCAGCTGTAATCGCAGCAAAAGGTGGCTCTACAAAGTATTAACGCAAGGGGGCCGAATAATTTTGCACGCCCCACTTTTCATTTTTTTATTAGTTAAAAAAGTTTCAAAAATCCAATAGATTTCGTTCCACTTCACAATTGTGTCCCACTTGTTGGTGATTCTTCACATAAAATAAAAAATGTATATCTTTATGTTTGAAGCCTGAAATGTGGCAAAAGGTTGAAAAGTTCAAGGGGGCCGAATACTTTCGCAAGGCACTGTATATAATGTAATAATATTTTGGGAAAAAAACTAAGATCCTTGTCTTGATTTGTAGAAGCAGTGTGTCACCAAGAAATAATGTGGATCTTAGCTTGTGTATGTTTCAACTTTTTCAGTTAAAGTTTCCTTAACTATTCCCAAATGCTATCAGATATAGCTGGAAAATATGTGAAAAGGGCCATTTCCATTGATTAGCTCTTCAGTACTGTATATACTGTTTTTTCTGAGGAGCTAGTATGCTATCATTGCTATGGCTGAGTTTTCTCAGTTTCTAGAATCCTCATTTTATGTTTCTGAAGTGGTCATATCCAATTCTATTTTTGTTATTTGATAGTACCATAACTAGAACTATGTCAGCTTTAAAAGCTCACATACTGTAATTAAAGTGAATATACAGGTACATCTTAAGAATCAGCTTTGAGAGTCTAGTGGTTGCATGGCTTATTGATTTAATTTCCCTTTGATGTTGCTAAGTGCTCCCCTCTTGTGTCCTATCCTACTTATTCAAGCTCACAGTACTCAGACAAACATTTTAGGTAACAATACATCCATATGTAAATAATTAATAAAGTGTAAAATTGTAAGATAACATAAACATGGAAAATATGTATTAAATTAAATTATTTCTGTGTATTCAGTAATATTAGACCCAACTAAAGACCTACTTACTACTCAGTAAAAGTATTTATTGTTAAAATAATCTATGGCATATACAACTAAGTTTAAAACTTAAGTTTTAGCTGCCAAGTTTTGTTTTCTTTTTTATGTGATGATTAATCACATCCATTAAAAAATCCTGCCTGTAGAACCTCCTATGAAATACATAATGATTAATTAAGTAATAGAATAATTTCTCTTGCTCTGATACATTCTGGAAATTGTCTGATTAATTTCAGTCTCAGGTAAAAACAAAATCAAGTTCACATGTATTTGTCATTCCAGCCATATACAAGTATTTGTTAGGAAACCCTGGTGGAAAGATACAAGAATCCTGTGCAGACGCAGGAGTGGGTAGTTGACAAAGCAGGCAAACAATCCAATACGATAGGTGATTATGTAGTCCAAAGAGAAGGGTGTTTCAGTAACCAGGAAGAGCGGTAGAAGCGAACAATCCGAAGCAAGAGACAAGGTCGTGGTCAAAAGGGGTAAAGTAGCTCCTAATCCGGGGAGAACACAGGAGGCAAACAGTCCGACACGTGAGGCGAGGTTCGAAGTCGAAAAGGCAGAAGGGAAGTCCAGAATCCAGAATAAACGAGGTACGGGGAAAAACTCCAGGTAGAGCTCTCAAGGAGTACTCAATACCGAGCAACAGGAAGCAGGTTAGGATGGCATAAATAACATGGTGTGCCATATGGTAGAGCGTTTGCAGGTGTGTTAACGCGTGCGGGGGCGCTTGTTAATAATAACCTGCTGCTGGTGCTGATTAGATCGCTTAAGAGTTGGTCTCCGCTGGCTGGCAGTCGTGACAGTATACAGTGGAACAAAATATCATTCCTCCTGGTCCAAGGTGCAAATACAGACAGAACATTGACATAGACATTCTAGACAGGATACACATAATGCAAAGTGCAAATAGTGCAAATTACTAAGACAAATGCATAATACAATATACACAACACACTGGGGAATTAAGCCCTGTTTCTGGAATTGGGTGCAAGTAGATTCCAGGGTGTTATGGAGCCTGACAGCCTGCAGGAAAAGCTGTTACAGAGTCTGGTGAAGCTAGCCCGTATACTGCGATACCCTTTTCTAGATGGTAGGAGGGCAAAGAGTTTATGGGAGGGGTGCAAGGGGCCATCTACCATATTGGAGGCCCTGTGTATGCAGCGTTTGTGATACAGATGCAGCCATTCAAAGTGCGCGGTAGAGACATATACCGGAGGTAATTGGCAACGGCCTCGCGCATCGTGACACACATTGACGCAAAATACCACGGTACGTGATTGGTTGACCGACAGGGGCACTCGTGGTCCGTTGGTCGGTCGTAGAAAGATTTAAATGTCTTTACTGTGCCCGTTTTAGTATTGAATATTTATATGGAATTTTACCACTGAAGGGAAATCTTAGTAGCTGAGCATAAAAAGAATAGAAGCATACTGTAACGCGTGTGAAGGACATAAACGATATTAATTTTGGAACATAAACATATAGTATATGGCTGGTCTCGGTACGTTAAAGAAAAAATACATACCAGTATTCCATTTCTCCCTAAACATTTTAAGCATTGAAGTCTTTAACTAATGTGATACCTGAGTCAACAAGCATACTTTTAGAATTTGATTAAAAGGGAATATAATATGGAATCGCGTATCTAAAGAAATTAATAACGATATAATTATATTCATGTACCGCAACACAAGAATAGTACACGCTGTACGATGTCTGTTGATAATGTTTGTAGGGCTTTTTCAACACTCCTCGTGTGACCTGACTCCTGGTTCCTGACTCCCACATCACACGTTGCGTGACTTTTTTTTTAACAAACATTTCTTTGAAAAAATAAAACGTTTCCCTGGGTCAGAGATTAAATAAAACTTCACTTGCACCAAACAAATTTATATTTCTAAATATCACAACATGATCGAATTTAAGTCATTTTAATAACAATGAATAGTCACATATGCGTTACAATATAAACATTTATATTGATTTAAATCACGTTTAAATCGCCTTTATTTAAAACCCATAAATAAAGCTCATACTGTTTAGACTTTTAATTATTTAAAACTGTATTACAGCAGCACAATGCACAATGCAACGTAAATTGCTATCTTTGTCTTCTGCGTAATAATGTTCACCTCTCTGTCCAGCAAATTAACAATAGTAATAATAATGAACTTTATTGTATATGGCGCCTTTAAAGGTGGCTCCTCAAAGCGCTTTACAGGATAAAAACAATAACAACAATACTGTTAGGCTGGGCAAACTATTTTTTTTTTTTTAAAGAAATACAAAATGAGACATAATGATTCCGGCTTAGACATTTATGAAGAGCATAACAAAGGTCATAAAGGTCATAAACGATATTAATTTTGGAACATCAACATATTATGTAAACTGTATGTTGCTGTTATTGGTATTTTAAAGAAAAATACTGTAAAATCCTGGGTTCGGTACAATGATTGAGGCATTCATGTGAAGGACAACAAAGCTTTCACTGGCTCAAAAAGACAAAAAGACAAAAAGAATAACGGACACAGCGCGAGCCTGCATTCTCTCCTCAGCCGTCCACACCACACTTTTCCCTGGGTCAGAGATTAAATAAAACTTCACTCGCACCAAACAAATTACCACACAATGAACACTGAACATGTTAACCCAAATATGTCTCACAATACTTTTATGTTACATTACTTTGCTAAAATGTATTTAAAAATAAAAACGATTACAAACGCCAGCAGAGAGAGAGACACACACACAGTTCTTCATTGTCAAAAAGTAATTGTTTTTTACTTTGTCAGCACCCAGACAAACGCAAACGCGTTAATAATGAAATGCTTTTATTCATTCTAAATCGAACTCACAAGTTGTCATCTGCTGGTGAAGCTCTTTGAGACTAGACTCACACATGGCTAGACTTGACTCGGCTCTGGCTTTCCCATCTAAACCGAAGCACTGCAAGTACAACCCCCCTCTCTGCTGGAGTGCTGGCTGTGACTAATTAAACCGGTTTCACAGGTATTTTCAAAGTAGAAGGGGGCGAATTTCCAGCGAAAGACACCTCCCCCCCTCAAAAACCCAGTAGGTACAGTACTTACTAGTTGAGAAAGCTAGGCTCTTCAATGAAATTGCTTTAACATGCTAATGCTTTGGTGTAACAGTCCGGGCGTGGCAAGCTTCTAATGTCTCCCAACTACGGCGAAAGGAACCCTTCTTTCAATGAAAGACAATGAACATATTCTACCCGTACATGAGAATATAATGCTGGTGCGTGGGCGCGGTGGGGTGCTGTACCAGCTGTCAAAAAAAAAGTTTTTTTTTTTAAAGTCAGTTGAGTGTCCATAATATTGCAGTAAGTGAAAAGACCACAGGCATTCTTCCTCCCCCTACATTCTCAGAGAAGAATAGGATTTATTATTAGCACAATTTATTACAGTGCTAAATGTAATATTATTGATTACTAATAATTTATGCTAACACCTAGCTTTCTTAACTAGCAAGTACTGTACTTACTGGGTTTTGGAGGGGAAGGGGGGTGTCTTTCGCTGGAAATCTCGCCCCCTTCTACCTTGAACTCCCCCCTGTGTATTGTCGGTTAGGGCAAGCGAGAGAGAGTGTGCTGTCCTTTGACAAAACAAGGCTCGCCAGATAATGTGAATCGAAACCTGTTTTTCTAGCTTTTAAAGTCGTGCGATGTGTAAGCAGGAACACATCATTATATCTTACATATGAAAAATACATAATATAGCTCCCAAACAAACGCAAACGTGTTTTTAATAAAATGCTTTTTTCACTCATAATCTGACAATTTCAGGAAGACTAAGGAAGGACTAAGGAAATTGTCATCTGTTGTTGAAGCTCTGTGAGCTTGGTGACTTTGAGACCACTTGTTATCCCAAGTTGTTTGAATCGCCAAAATTCAAATAGAGAAAAAAGAGCTGACTGACAAGATTTAAGATGTGGCTGTCAATGTTGGATTAAAAAAAAACACGTTGCCCGACGTTAGTTGCATTGCTTGAAAAATAATTTTATTTCGAGAGACTGGATAAGTAATTCAAGTGTTTTTTTAACTTCCTGAAAAACAAGTAATAATTTAACAATATGTGCAAACGTTTTTTTTTATTTGTCGCTGTTGTGAATGTCTGTGGAGTATATCTTATTTGCCTGTCTGTCCTGGCTGTGCTCTCTCACTCGCCCTCAGCCCCCTCTCTCTCTCAATTCAATTCAATTCAAGGTGCTTTATTAGCATGACAGATGGGTACAATCAGTGTTGGGTATGTAGCGGCAATGCTTGTTAATAAGACAGAATTAAGCGTTGGTATGCTGTCCTAAATGAGGCCCCATCTCACTCTCCATCTCTGTGGTACAGCCACAGAGAAAGTATTCATGCAGGCTGATTTAAGATGTTTTCTTTTGATAAGGGACAGCTCCCAGACGGGGATGCACTTAGCTAAGCCTGGCTATCATGATCAATGTTCATCCATTGGCGCCTATTTGTCTAGGGAGTGCCGAATGGACATCTGGACTGCATTCCTAAGTGTCAAGAGTAAGTGACTAATATCTCACTGTAGCGGCGAGGCTTATTAATAAGGCAGAATTAAGTGTTTCTGAGCTTTCCCAAATTAGGCCTCATCTCTCTGTTCATCTCTGTGGTGCAGCCACAGAGAAACTATTCATGCAGGCTGATTTAAGGTTTCCTTTGATAAGGTTTCCTAGGACAGCTCCCAAAGGGGGATGCACTTAGCTAAGCCTGGCTATCATGATCAATGGTCACCCATTGGCGCCTATCTGTCTAGGGAGTGCCAGATGGACATCTGGACTGCATTCCTAAGTGTCAGGAGTAAGTGACTTATATCTCACCTTGACCAACCAATCAGGGACTGGCAGGGCATGGTAATACCATGTGGGTCTCCAATGCCCGCCAAACTCTCAACCAATCAGCACACATCTGGGTCTTAGTCAAAAAGGGAGCGCAAGCTCAGATCGGGGCTCTCCTTGGCCATTTTCGCGCATCCTCAGAGACAATCACGTGACAACTGCTGTTGTCTGCAAAAGGACTTGGACTTTGTTCTAAGCGCGAGGCCGAGGATCCCGTACGTACTCAGAATTCTACCAACGTGAATGCTCCGCTTGATCAACGGCAGCCTACAGTTGGACCCTCGTCGACAACCTGAATAGCTTATTCAGAAGCAGCGCTGGACCGGGAACGAACCAGCTTCTTCCCAGGCAAAAGAGTGACTTGTGAGGACTCGCGGTCACACTCTGTGCATAGAGACTTTCTACTAGCCAGCCGGACTGCTGGTAGATCCCCTCGGAGCAACGACTGCCCTGCGCGCCGCAGTCAGATTCCTCTGCCCGTCCTACTCCGAGCTGCACCTCGACTGGTTGGCCGGTAGCCAGAGGACGCCGACACAACGCCCATTGGACAACCGCTGGAACAGAGGCTGCAACAGAGCCTGTCACCTGGTTTGGTGTTCGTGCCGGGAAATTCCAAATCCATACACAGTGGATAAGTAAACCCCATGTTCTACATTGCATCTCGAGAATTCAATTGTACCTCAACACAAGTTGTTATCAATTTAATTCATGAGTAATGTATTTACTTACGAGTTTAGAGTAACAGTGGGTAATAACACTGATTAGCGATTTGGTAACCGTATATATGGACATATATTCTCTGTTGTGTATCTCTTTGTGTTTGCATCTCTTCGAGATTATATACCTTGTATATTGATAACCCTCACAGTAAGGTCTGCCGCTCGTATCCAGGCAGACTAGTATATGTTTGGTGCACAGTTTATATTAATAAATGTATCCCGTGTATTGAACCCGTGTGTGTGTGTTGTTAGTTGTTCTGACGATTGATTTTCTAAAAGCCAGAACGAACAACCTCGTGATTACTGCTACAATTAATAATTGTCTCAGTAAACCCATCAAACCTCTACATTTAATAGCGTCCCTGGGTGGGCGAGTTTAGAATGAAATGAGAATCAATCGCACAGAATAACTGATGTTGCTGTGAGTTCAAGTTCAGCACAGCACCGCGGCTTCTATACGCGAATACCGGGTGTGCTGATAACTGCGTAAAGAAATCCCCCTGTTTTCTAGCGTTTAGTGTAACGTGTGCTGATTGGAAATCCATCTGCTCGGGTGTTTAGATTCCATACTGTATTTTGGTAAATGAAAAAAAAAAGTAATACTCTTAAAGTTTCTCTTACGTAATGACAATGGCTGCTAAAATGTCTGAAGTGTAGTCGCTTATAAGTACTATTTCTAGCGACGACAATCCTGGTTACTGGAGCGGTATCGAAAAGTTGAACTTTGATGATATTGAGAAGCTGCAAGTAGATTTAGTAGCTAAGGTAGCGAACCAGCATAACACAGGAGGGTCTGTGAACGCAATTCAGGTCCTGTCTAGTTTCGCCTTAAATCTAGCTAAACAGCTGGAACTGTCTTTGTCCGAGCTGACAAAGTTTCAAAAGCTTCAGGGAAAGCTAGAAAGATATAAGGCGGAGAGAGTTGAGTTGTTGGATATAATCAGAGAAAAGAGAGTGAAAAATGAGGAAAGTGAAGACAGACTCAGGGAAGTTTTAGGTAAATTAGATGACCTGTCTGCTAGAGAAACTGTGGCTGAGGTAGCTAGGAGAGACCTGGAGGCGAGCTTGAAAGAAAAAGAAAAAAAGAAATTGAGAGTTTAAATGAGCTCAGCGAGGAAAGGCAAAAGGAGTTAGATGCTTCCGTACTGAAAGCAAAACAGGCTAGATCCCACTTGCATGCCAGCCCACCTAGCAGCCCGGAGCGCTCACCCAGGGTTTCTCCCGGCCAGGGTCTGTGGTCGGATCGGCATGGGGGAGATCGCCAAGTCCTGCGCGAGACGCAAGGGCGATTCAATTCAGTCATAGACCCCCTGCTCCTGATCACGGCCATCTCCCTGCCCGCGGAGAAAGGGTAAAAATTAACCTCTCTGAGGCAGTTAGCCAAAGATGTAGAAAGGTTTGACCCGTCAGTGTCAGGGAATAATGTGGTGACCTACATCGATGAGCTGAGATTTACTTTGCAGTTTATGCCCGAAGCGTCCGAACAGGAAAAGGCTATGTTAGTAAGGAAAACTACCAGCCGAGCGGTCCACGAGTGGATGTCTAGACAAGGACCGGAGGTCTGTAATAGCTTTGAGGAGCTGTGTCAGGCAATGATCGGAGAATTTTCGGCTTTTATCGATCCCATAGCTGCCGTGGCCGCTGCGCACCATATTAAGCACGAAAAAGCTGATGCCCCTCGCGACTATTATGAGAGGCTTAGGCGCACTTATTTTGCAGGGCAGAATGAAGAGGGTTGCGAAGAGAATGTGAATTTCAAAGGTTTATTCATTGCTCATCTGCATCCCTCAGTCAGGAAAATGATTGTGATGCACACTGATGCAAAAGCGATGAAAATGGCTGACATTAGAAGGTTGGCTCAAAAAGCCTGGGGAGCTGAAGTCTCTGCTTCCTCAGAGCGAAAACCTGCTAAAACGGCCGTGTTCGCCACTAAAGCCAGCAGGGTTGACGACTCGCCTCAGCTCGAGGGAGCTGAGGTTCCTGAGCCCGCCAAGCCCCGGCGCAAAATAGGCAGGCAGGACCGCACTAAGCGTCAGAGCTGCCGTGAGCGCTACGGGGAGGGCAAGGGCTCAGGCAGAGCCTATCATAAGGCTGGACGAAGGGAGTCAACTGCAGCCCGCCTGGCCAGGCTTGAACAAGCCCTGCTTGAGAGATCAGGACAGGGTAAACCTTCCGCACCGAATGCCGGAAGCGTGAATGAGCTGAGGGGGACCACGCCCCTTCTCACTGGAGGAGGCGGGGATCCGTCCCAAGCCCCTCCCTCAGTCTATCTGACTGGGTGGGATGGTTCCTGCCTGGAAGAAGGCTGTGACTCTGAGTTGGGTGCTGACCCCGCCCCTGAAGTCAAAGAAAAGGCAGGCTTCCAACAATTCTTAGGGAATCTCAGCCAGAAAGGCAAAGCAAGGTGTATTTATATCAAGGTTTCTCTTGAAAACGTCTTAGATAGAGAAGCATTGATTGACACTGGGGCTGAAATTAGTTTGATGTCAGCCGATCTACTCAGCGAGCTCAAACGAGTAGCGAAAGGAAAGGGCATCAGACTTAAGGTAGAACCGTGTAAGATAGATATTTCCAGCTATACCCAGGATCATGCCAGGATCACACACCGAGTGTGGGTGGCACTTAGGTTCGGGCCAATGAACGTGGTGCATCCTGTTTACATCTCTAGGTTTAAAACAGAGCCACTACTCATTGGCCAAGACCTGCTTGACAGGCTGGAGCCTCTGGTGGACTGCCAGCGTGGAAAATTGTGGGCTCAGGTCAAAAACCCTAGGCCTGTCGCACAGCAAAAAGGGGGGTTCAGTGGTTGTGCTGTGCTCACACAGTACCCACTGAACACTATAGCTGAGTTGGTGGTTCCTCCTGGTTCCTCTGGACGAGAAATAAATGTCTTTTCTTGCTTTCCAAAACAGGAGCAGTCTCCCAACTACAGGAGCAGTGCTCTGAGCAGCTGCTTGACCCGCCAGGTAAAGCACACCCCTTTTTCATCCCTGAAGAAGAGTGGATCTCCCTGTCCAGTAATGAATGTGAGTCCTTTCTGTGCACCCTGGTACCTCAGGGGGACCAGGACTTCCACCCCATGGTGGTGGGAGGGTTCCAGGTGGCAGAAGTGCAGGTTGATGATGTAATTCTTAGCCTCAGCTCTGAGAAGTCCATAATCAGTGAAGGTCTGTTCGAGGACCTGTCGCAAAGCCGTCAGGTGACCCTGGTGACGCAGTCACAGGTTCTGTGGTGGGCACCCCCACCTCATAGGTCCATTTGGAGCAAAGGAAGCTGTGTAGCTTCCATCTCCATCGGAAAAAGGTCAGGTCAGACGATTCCTCAGGCCTGCCAGGTAGTAAACGAATTGGACCTGATTGTTCCTGCGTCAACAGCAGGGTTTCCGGTACACCTTGTCCTAAAGAGGGGACGGAGAATGGACGCTGAGATGGTTTTCTTCCAACCATCAGCTCAGTTTATCAGACTGAACCTAGCAGTCTGTGGTACCCCCAGACTGGAACGGAATGGCCGAGCCACCTGCCTGTTGGTGCAGAACATAGCAAAACAAGATGACAAAATCCCTGCTCGCACTGACATGGGACTGGTAATTGACAATGGTTTCCCTTGGCCAGGGAGGGGGGAACCGAGCAGGTGTATTACACCTACCCCCAGCGGATGATTGCAATTATGCCAATAGAGGGATTCTGCAACCAGGAGGTGAGCAGGGTGGACCTTAGTGATAAGGATGAGATGGTTGTGTACACAGTACACGCAGGTGTTCCGATGGACCACTCAGCCGAGAGTGCGACCCGGGATACCGCCATGCCGTCAAAAGCGGGGTTCCTAGAGCAGGTACAGGAACAGGTTGGTAAGGCAGATGCCCTGGAAACGGAAAGCCAGCGTCAGCAGCTGCGTCAGATCTTCCAGGATTTCCAGGAAGTGTTTGCACGGGAGGCCTATGACTGCGGGGTGACAGATTTGCACACAGTGCGCATTCCCACAGCCCCTGGCGCCCGCCCAACCTATGTCAGGCAGTATCGCATTCCCCTCACGGCATACGAGTCCATAAAGCAGACGTTGGATGCTCTACTAGAGCGTCAGATCATAAGGGAGTGTAACTCCACTTATAACTCCCCACTGTGGCCGGTGCTGAAACCCAATGGTAAGTGGTGTCTGACCATTGACTACCGGCAGCTGAATAAACAGGTTCCTTTGTCACGATGGCCAATGATCTACCTAGGTCAGGAGTTAGCCAAGGTGACAACAGCAAAATATTTCACCACAGTGGATGTGGCCAATGGGTTCTGGACCCTTAAGGTAGAACCGAAAGACCAGTACAAACTGGCCTTTTCCTTTGGAAACAGGCAGTTCACCTAGAATCGATGCCCCTTTGGGTATTCCAAATCCCCAGCGGAGTTCAACATATTTCTGCACAAAGCCATGAGTGATGCAGCCGCCAGGGGCAACCTGGTCTATGTGGACGATATTCTGATGCGGAGTCAGACCTGGGAAGAACACATGGCCGAGATCAGGCATGTGTTGACCCAGCTCTCCCGTGCAGGGGCCAAACTGTCCCTGGCTAAGGAACAGTGGTGTAGGACCCAAGTGGAGTACGTGGGACTATTGGTTGGAGCCCAAGGCATACAGCCACAGTCCAGCAGAGTCCAAGCTATCCAGAATATGAAGTCGCCCACTAACCTGTCTGAACTGCGCAGCTTTCTGGGAGTATGTAATTATTCCCGGCAGTTCATTGAGGATTACGCCGAAATAGCAAGGCCCCTCCACAAGCTGTTACAGAAAGACGTGCCCTTTGAGTGGGGGCCTTCCCCAGAACAGGCTGTGATGGAGCTGAAGCACAAACTCAGTAGTGCGCCGTGCTTGGCCTACCCTGACAAAAATAAGGTCTTCTACCTTGAAGCAGGGTTCTCAGAGCACTGCCTTGGGGCTGCTCTGAGTCAGGAATATGACCAAGAGCGAAGGGTGGTGGCGTATGCCAGTCGAGCCCTGAGCCCAGTGGAGCAAAAGTTCTTGGACTGCGAGAAGGCCCTGTTGTCTACGGTCTGGTTGGTAGAACACTTCCGTAGTTATGTTGGGGGACAAAAGATCATCATCGAAACCTGCCACCAACCTGTGACATTCCTGCATAGCCAGAGACTGAAAGCGGGCAGGGTGTCAAATAGCAGGATTGTGGCATGGATGATGGCCCTACAAGGCTATGAGATAGAGGTACGTTATGCACAGAGCAAGAAAATGTACCAGGGACAGGGCCTGGCTTTGGGCCAAGTGTGTCACGGCTGTGACACTGACATGGAAGCTCCAGAAAGTATTCCCGCTGCTGAGCTACTGAACAATCATCGGTACTACGATGAGAACGTGGGGCAGGGCTTACCCATGGCCTATGTTGACGGTTGCTCTTTTCGCCACGAACAGCAGGTGCTAGCAGGGGTAGGAGTAGTCTGGCAAGACAATACTCCCTGTGGGCCGACCCGCTATAAGCTAGGACCAAAGACTAGTCAGTATGCGGAAGTAGCTGGGATGCAGAAACAGGACCCAGCAATTGGGCAAATGTATCAGCATATCGCTGACCCAGTGCGTCAACCTCTTTCGGAGCAGGTGCTGAGCCAGTCTCCGGAGCTGAAGGAGCTGAAGGAGCTGGCAGAGGTGAAAGACAACCTAAAATTATAAAGGGGTTGTTGGTTTGTGTACCAGTTGCACAAGGTGTCCCAAAGTGGGTAGTTCCCTGCTGTCATCGGGGGGTCATGATCCAACACGCTCATGACGAACCCTGTGGGGGTCACCGGGGAATCAAGGCCACGTACGACACTATCCAGCAGGTGGCATTCTGGCCTCACATGGGCCGAGACATCGCCGCGTATGTAAAGGGGTGTCTGACGTGTAGCCAGTTCCAACCATCAAGGCCCTTGCACCGTGCACCACTCCAGAAAAAGGACATGACATTCCCCTGGTCCAATCTACAAATGGATTGGGTGGGGCCGCTGGTGAGGTCATCCAGAGGGAACAAATATTTCCTCACTGTTACGTGTGCATTCACAAAATGGATTGAGTGCCTCCCAGCACCCAACGACACGGCAGAGACAACTGCAGTGCTGTTGGTGAACCATGTGTTCAGTCGATGGGGACTCCCCCTGACCGTGGACTCGGATCGGGGATTCCATTTCACAGCTACAGTAATGGCAACCCTGTGGAATATGCTTGGGGTCAAGGCCCAGTTGCATATCTCCTACCACCCTCAATCCTCGGGCCAGGCAGAAAGGGCAAACCGAACGGTGGTTAGTATGCCCCTTGAAGTTGTGGAACCCGGTCCTCCTACTGGCATAGTCCTACCGGACGCTCCCGGATTGTTGTTAACAAATTGCAGAACATATACTCAGCGAGTGTATGTACGGCTGGACCCACATGATGTGTTTCGGAAGCACATCAACATGAACAGTAGGGTGTCCTATCATGGTAGGCAGTGGGCTGGGGATACTATATGGCATGCCCAGCTAGACACTATACAAATGCTCCGCCAGCTGAGGAAGGCAACAGTCATCCAGGAGGAGATGACAGGCCTCAGCCGCCCAAAAAGGTTCTTGGGGGGTCTGATTGCTGTGGCCTCCGCAGTGGGTTCGCTATTTTCAGCGGGTCTGTTTGCTGCTAACACTGTCACCCTGACCACCCTGAGAAGGCAGGTGTCTGGGTTACGTAAGGAAATGCCAGAAATTTATGACAGGCTGTATCAACAGCAGCAGCGGCTGGAAAGCCTAGGGAAAACCTTACAGGGCACAATTTTAGCAGTAAACCTTCATGCAGCAGTGTTAAATAACACCCTCCACACCGTGGGCAGGATTGTCGACGTGTTACAGTGGGACTATGCTTATGTGCAACAGGTCAGAATGCTGATGCAGGACCTGCTTAGGGAGCTTAGTGCTACGGTAACTAGCCTAGCCATGGGACAGATTCCAACCTACTTGGTTCCACTGTCCTTAGTAGAAGAAGTACTGAGGACAACCACTTCCGAGATAGTGCAGCCATTGCAAGTACATCTTGCATACAGTCTAGGCAGTGCCATTCCCATTCATGTCAACCCCGAAGCCAAGGAAATTGGTTTCCTGTTGAACCTTCCCATCGTGAGTAGCAAGGATATCTATAGACTCAAGTCTATATCGAACGTAGGCTTCTGGAGGGGGGACATGCATGTGAAGTTGACCACCCCACTGCTCGTAGCTTACCAGGAGGATGATCTAAATTTGTACCTTGTTCCAAACCTGGAACTGTGTATATCAACCAAGGATATCCACTGGGTATGCCCAAGTAAGCCATTCCTTAGGGATACAACTCAGAGGTTGTGTGGTATCAGAAAGGGGGCTGCCACTGAAAAGTGTAAAGCCACAGTGATGAGCAAAAGTGAGGTTAACGAACCCCAGGTTGAGCAGGTGGGAAAGAATGGCTGGTCAGCACACCACAGCTAACTGTTACAATAACATATGACAGGCATGATACAGCTACCGAAGTGCAGGTACCCAACCAAACAGTTTTTCAACAAGTTCCTGAAGGAGCTATAGTGCATCTCAACGATTTAGCACTATATCACCTGGAGTCAGAACTGTATGAAACGGAACTCGAGATTGTGGACGCTTTCAGAGGACACAGCGTTGACTTAGATCAGAGAATCCAAGAGAAAGTAAGTCTTGAGGGCGTCCAGGTAGTCGAATTTGTTCTCATCGACACAAACTTAAAAACTACACTGGTAGGTCCCAAGCACAGTCGTTGTGGATCCTCTGGGGCGCTAGGAACAGTAAACGTGGTCATCTTGACACTGCTGCTGGGTAGCTGGATTATGGCTGGGGTAATGTGTTGGATGCTGTTCTCTTGTATCAAAGCCTTGCGGGGTAGTTTGAATGAGACAAAGGGAGCAATGGTGTATCACCAAAATCAGGTAACCACTCCCAAATGTCTGCCTGCTGCAGAGCTATCCGATACTGATAGTGAACTGCCGGAAGTTTAACGTCTAGGGCTAATGATGATGCCTGATGCCTCATTTCTATGTACCTTATAACTGAGAGCAAGTATATGCAATGTTCTTTCCAACACTATTTCCTGTACAAATTCTCGAGAGGTAATGTGAATATTGGATGGTAGAATCCACCGTCGTACAACAGACATCACTTAACTCTGTTTTTGTTTTGAAGGCAACAACGCCTCAGGACCTCGTGACCTTCAAAAAGGGGAGATATGTAGCGGCAATGCTTGTTAATAAGACAGAATTAAGCGTTGGTATGCTGTCCTAAATGAGGCCCCATCTCACTCTCCATCTCTGTGGTACAGCCACAGAGAAAGTATTCATGCAGGCTGATTTAGGATGTTTTCTTTTGATAAGGGACAGCTCCCAGACGGGGATGCACTTAGCTAAGCCTGGCTATCATGATCAATGGTCATCCATTGGTGCCTATTTGTCTAGGGAGTGCCGAATGGACATCTGGACTGCATTCCTAAGTGTCAAGAGTAAGTGACTCATATCTCACCTTGACTAACCAATCAGGGACTGGCAGGGCATGGTAATACCACGTGGGTCTCCAATGCCCGCCAAACTCTCAACCAATCAGCACACATCTGGGTCTTAGTCAAAAAGGGAGCGCAAGCTCAGATCGGGGCTCTCCTTGGCCATTTTCACGCATCCTCAGAGACAATCACGTGACAACTTCTGTTGTCTGCAAAGGGACTTGGACTTTGTTCTAAGCCCGAGGCCGAGGATCCCGTACGTACTCAGAATTCTACCAACGTGGATGCTCCGCTTGATCAACGGCAGCCTACAGTTGGACCCTCGTCAACAACATGAATAGCTTATTCAGAAGCAGCGCTGGACCGGGAACGAACCAGCTTCTTCCCAGGCAAAAGAGTGACTTGTGAGGACTCGCGGTCACACTCTGTGCATAGAGACTTTCTACTAGCCAGCCGGACTGCTGGTAGATCCCCTCGGAGCAACGACTGCCCTGCGCGCCGCAGTCTTAGTATAGATTACACTTTTCTAAAACATATTTAAAAAAATAAAAACGATTACAATCTAATCTTTCTACGTTTGATCCCAAAATCCCAAGAAAAATAAATCTAAATGGGGAGAAAGCTATGCTGAAAGTTTATTAAGATACTTAGAAGACAAAGATATCAATTTATGTTGCATTTGTCTGATTGTGAATCAAAAAACACATATATTTAAACATGCATTTGCGATTTAAATTAAAACGCGATTTAAATCAATATAAATGTTTATATTGTAACGCATACTGTACAGCCTCCATTTCTCTATAAAAATTTAAAAGATCAAGTGCACAGCCTAAGAGAGGGGTCCACTGTCAGTGACAGCTGACAATCCTCCATACACCCATGTGAAAAATTAATAATGCCAATGTAAACGTCGTATTTACAATTTGTTGATAATAGAAATGTTAAGTTCTCTAAAGCTTTGTTATAGTTGACCCAGGCAGCAAAAGATCAGCTGCACTGGTAAGATGCAACACCAAAGGTATGATTAATAACCTTTTAAATCTGAAGGGAGATCTAAAGGGATCCCCCCCCACACACACACACAATAGAAGCAGGAAGCAGAAGCAGGGACCGTTGTCAGAAGGGAAGAAGGTGACTATTCATTGTTATCAAAAATGACTTAAATTCAATCATGTTGTGATATTTAGAAATATAAAAGTCAATTAATTGTCCATAATATTGCTATTCTATTTTTTCAAAGAAATGTTTGTTAAAAGAAAAGTCATGGCACCAGCTGGATTTGAACACACAACCTGTAGGTGTAGTAATCAGGCACATAGACCAGTGGGCTACTAGGGAAGTCACATGAAGAGAGAGGCGAAACAGCCCTACACAGCCCTGTCGCAGTACACGAATATAATCATATCGTTATTAATTTCTTTAGATACGCGATTCCATATTATATTAGCAGAAAAGCTTAAAACTACCACTTTTTTACACGCTATTTTACATGTTAGTTAAAGACTTTGATGCCTAAAATGTTTAGGGAGAAATGGAATACCGGTGTGTATTTTTTCTTTAAAGTACCGATTCCTGGAATCTGACTGGCTGACACCCTTCTGAAGTGGTTCCATAATATCTGGTATACGGAAAAGAAAGCGTTGATAAAAAAGCCTGGATTCTCATGTATCTGATACAAGTATCTTTTAATACAGTCTTTGATGTGCTCTTGAAGATCCTTGTGATATTTTGAGCTCTGGTTGAATGATAAGTGTCGCAGTTTAAATAATTTTCATAGTTAGAAATTATGAAACGCTCTGTTAAAAGCAAGGGAATTTTTATGTCCGTTGCAGGAAAAGAAAATGCCTGACAAAGTAGGGCTTGGACAGATTCCAAGTGCTTGTACAAATGTGCTAAAGAAATGAGCAAAAAAAGTCATTCCTTTATCGTATTGGCTAGCTAACGTCCTGTCCTCGTTAGTTAGATCTACGAAATGCTGTGGTGTTTGTCAAAGAAAAAAACTTAAAGTATTTTCATTTAAAATAATGGTTAGAAAGAATGTGGACCAGCGTAATACTTTGAGTTTACAGCTTGTCCAAAGTCATTCATTTTTAATACTATTAGTAATATCTTCGGTAAAGGCTTTGATGCATAAAATATTTCTGCATAATTCAAATATTTATGATAAAGGTAGGTTGTGTACTTTTGTCCAACTGAGCAATCTTGCTTTCATAAAATATACCAACTTTTTAATGACTGATGATTAACATGCTGTAATACACAGTTTAAATTTAAAAGCTCAAATGCTGTACATGAGAGGTTAAGCTGTATTGGCTCCTCCTGGCGGTTTTACAAGGTGATTCCGGATACTTTCCGGCATGACGTCAAATGACGCGATATACCGCGTGATACTGCGTTTTGATGCGACACGCTCCTTAATCTCTCACTGAGCAGCCAATTGCAATATTAGATAATCCATCTTGTTCTCCAGGGAACAGACATTGGAAAGAAAAATTGATGGTCTGTTAGGGTTAGCTTTTAACCTGGCATGGATCCCAGACCTCCTGCCTCGTTTCTGTCTCCTTTCATACCGTTTTTAGCGCCTCCTCATTCGGACACCTGCAACAGGTTGCACTGCTCTCCCGGGACTTGATCCTCACAGTAAGCCAAGGCTACTTAGCTTCTCTGTCAGCTTCTCCATCAGAATACTAAGCGGGTAGTCCTTGCATCATTTTTCAATTTTCAGCATGGTCAGGCGATCGTAAACATTTGAAAAAATTGGACAAAAGACATTTCCTCACCAACAAATAAATAAGGTACTTTAATGTGCCAGGCCAGGCAAGATACTTGCATGTGAATAAAGTTCACCAATGTCCATTCTCTGTCCATACAGTAACTACAGTATACGCTACCATCCATTGTTAATTACCCCTGGTCCTGGAGGGCCTCTTATGGCTTTTTCTATCTTTGATTCCTATTGACTGATGATAAGATGCTGTTTTACTTAATTATGACTAAAGACACTCTATATACAGCGCTTTTCTCATTAAGATTTATGTGTTCACTATAAATTAACTGCAGCCCTCCTAGACCATGAGAGAATATCACTGCCTCCATCACTTTGACCACTGGGTGTTTCATATCATGAATAGTAAAATATTGAATGCTGCTAACAACATAACATAAAATCATCCTTGTAATTGAGACAGGTTGGACCAGCATCTATAGGATCATCCATAATAAAATACTTTCCATCTAAACTCCATGGCAGTTTCAAATCTTCAAAAAGAGGTATGCCACCATTTGCACAGCGTAAGAAGGTGCAGACCCATAATCTCTAATGCATTCCCTAAAACAACAAAATGAACAAATAACCTACATAAACTATGATTTGGAGCTCAGTGACTGTAATATAATAAAAGTAATTGGATTCCAATAAAAGTGACAATGTATCAGTTTTCTTTCCTTGCAAGCTTATGCAATGTTTAAGTCAGTAATACAGTAGTAAGTCTGTCTGTGGTAGTGGGTGCAGGAAGATTAAAGTATATCCCAGCCTTTTGAAATATATTTTGCAATGAGGTTGTATAAATGAATAAGAAGTAAAAACAAAGGACACACAATATATATACAAGAAGGAGAAGAATATAAGAACCTCCTGGAAAACTTCCATTTTTCGATAACACATCACATCCACTTTAGCTTAAGGTGAAAGTCAAACTCCATTTTTCAACTGTTGGAATGCCATGTCTACACAGTGTTCATAAGATATGATATACTGTATTGTAATCTGTATTTTATTTCCTACAATACAGTTGGAATCATGTAAATGATACTGATACATTTTGATTAAGGTAAGGAATGACAGGGTGGAGACAACCTTACAAGTTGTCTGACAGTTTTTACTGCCTGTTTCATTACAATGTTGTTACGGATTCGGTAAGTGAAACCAAAACCAGTGAATGAACCCACTTGCAGGAGCTGACAAAGCCTAGCCATGATCCAAAGAAAGCCGTAGTCGAAGGAACGGGCCGAGAGTCCAGGGGAAGCCAGAGATCCAAAAGGGAACGAGTTACCGAAGCCAAAGCGTGATCCGAAACCGTAGACAATAGAGCAATTCGATAGTCCAGGGGAAGCCAGAGATCCAAAACAGAGCGTGAGTAACGAAGCCAAGCCGTGATCCGAAAAACCGTAGTCAAAAGGGGAAAAAAACGTAAACCGAAAACCAAGAAGGACACAAGGTAGAAGTAGGAGTAGCGCAACCAGGAAGCTCGAAAGGAAAACCAATACTGAGCAAGGAGGTAGGGAAAGACAGGTGTTTAAGTAGGACGAGACGGGGGTGTGGTGGTGAACAGGAAAACTGATAGATGAACTGATGGAGTAAGGCTACGCCTACTTCTGCCTCTTCCGTTGCCGGGAGGCAGGGATCGTAACATTACCCCCCCCCCCTACGGGCGGCTCCTGACGCCCTAGCGGGACGATCCGGGAAGTTGAGGTGGAAGTCTTGGATGAGGTTGGGATCCAGAATATCCTTCTCCGGAACCACGAACGCTCCTCCGGACCGTAGCCTTCCCAATCGACTAGATATTGCAGGGATCCACGAGACCATCGGGAATCCAGGATTTTATTGTCAGTGTAAGCAGGGAGTCCATCAATTACTCGAGGCGGTGGGGGTTTTTGTTGCGGTTTAGACAGGGTGGATCTGTGAAAGGGCTTAAGGAGGGAAACATGGAAAGTAGGGTGGATCCGAAGGGTAGGAGGCAAGGCCAGCCGGTAAGTTGCTGGGGTAATCTGGGTGACGACACGAAAAGGACCAATGTACCTGGGAGCAAGCTTGCCAGAAGGTTGCTTTAGAGGAAGGTTACGGGTAGACAACCAAACAAAATGACCACGTCAAAATCTGGGTGGGATTCGACGGCGCCGATCAGTCACCTTCTTCTGCTGAGCTGCGGTGCGAAGAAGGGTGGCTTTGGCCTTCCTCCAGAAGGTCTGCAGGTTTGTGATATAGTCCTGAACCGATGGGACCTCCGTGTCGGGATGGGAGTCTGGGATAAGAGGAGGCTGATAACCTAAGGCACACTTAAAGGGAGACATGCCAGTAGATGTGGTATACAATGAATTGTGTGCATACTCTGCCCATGGAAGCAAGGACACCCAATTATCATGGGTAGAGGAGGTAAGTAGGTCAGCAGTTCCTGATTCATGCGTTCCGTCTGACCGTTGGCCTGAGGGTGATAAGCTGAAGTAAGTGAAACTGAAGCGCCCAGCAACTTACAGAAGGCCTTCCAAAATCGGGAGACAAACTGAGGGCCCCTATCTGAAACAATATCTTTAGGGATGCCATGCAGTCGGAAGATATGCACTACGAACAATTCTGCTAGTTCTCGAGCTGTAGGTAAAGATGGCAGGGGAATAAAATGAGCAGATTTGGAGAAGCTGTCTACCACTACCATAATAGTCGTGTGCCCATGGCTAGGTGGAAGGTCAGTAATAAAATCAACTGAGAGGTGGGTCCAGGGACGGTCAGGGATGGGTAAGGGTTGAAGAAGGCCTGCTGCCCTCATCCGGGAAGACTTCATTTGAGAACAGATAGAGCAGGCCTGGACATACTCCTTGACATCCTTGGCCATGGCCACCAGAAATCTCTGGAGATGAAATCCAAGGTACGCTGGAATCCAGGGTGTCCAGAGAAACGGGAGTCATGTCCCCATTGTAAAACTGCAGATCTGACTGGATTAGAGACAAATAATTTGTCCAGGGGGCACTAAGGAGGTATCGTCTGTCCTACCAAGGCTCGTCGAACAATTACCTCAATGTCCCATCTTACAGCTGCCAGGAACGTACCAGAAGGGGTGATGGGTTCAGGAATCAATTCGGCCTCAGGAGGGTCGTGGATACGTGAGAGAGCGTCTGCTTTGATGTTCTTAGAACCTGGAGTGTAGGTGATAAAGAAATTAAACCTGGTAAAAAAAAGGGACCACCTAGCCTGGCGAGGACAAAGACGTTTGGCCGATTGCAGATACTCCAGGTTTTTGTGATCAGTGTAAATCAAAAATGGGTGATGAGCACCCTCTAGCCAGTGCTTCCATTCCTCCAATGCCAGCTTAATGGCCAAGAGCTCACGGTTACCAACGTCATAGTTCATCTGTGCAGGGGATAACTTCTTAGAGAAGAAGGCACAGGGATGAAGAATCTGTTTTTCTCCATGACGTTGAGAGAGAACAGCACCCACACCATGGCCAGAAGCATCCACTTCGACCACAAAAGGCGAAGTAGGATCAGGGTGTTATAGGATGGGGGCTGTTGTGAATAGGTGTTTCAGGCGCTGAAATGCTTCTTCTGCTTGAGGGGTCCATTTACCTTGTCTTGGTCCTTTTCGAGTTAAAGAGGTTATTGGAGTGACCACCGAGCTGAAGTTTCGAATAAACTTCCTGTAAAAGTTAGCAAAGCCGAGAAATCGTTGTATGTGTTTGAGATTCTTGGGTGTGGGCCAATCAGTAATCGCAGAGACTTTACTCGAATCCATTTCCACCCCCTCTGGAGAGATGACGTAACCTAAAAAATGAATCTTCGAAGCATGGAAGGTGCACTCCAGTTTGACAAAGTTTATCCTTAATGAGCCGGGAGAGTACATCTCTGACATGGAGAACATGATCCTGGAAGGAATTAGAAAAATTTAGAATGTCATCTAAATAAACCAAGACAAATCTTTGTAGGAGATCACGAAAAATGTCATTAATAAAAGACTGAAACACTGCTGGGGCATTAACCAAACCAAAAGGCAGACCAAATATTCGTAATGTCCATGGGTTGTCATGAATGCCGTCTTCCACTCATCCCCTTCCCGAATGCGGATTAGATTATAGGCCCCTCGTAAATCCAGTTTGGTGAAGATCTTGGCCCCATGCACAGACTCAAGTGCTGCTGGAATAAGAGGCAAAGGGTACCGATCCTTGATTGTGATCTCGTTGAGGCCAAGATAGTCGATGCAGGGACGGAGCCCACCATCCTTCTTTTCCACAAAAAAAAAACTGGCACATGCAGGTGAAGTGGATGGACATATAAGTCCAGCCTTCAGAGAATCTTGTATGTAAACTTTCAGGGCCTCAGATTCAGAATTGGAGAGTGGAAAAATACAACCTTTAGGAGGGATAGTACCTGGCAAAAGGTCAATGGCACAATCATATGGTCGATGAGGTGGGAGGGCCAAGGCCTCCTGCTCATTAAATGCTTCCTGTAGATCAGAATATTGAGGGGGTATGGTAGGAACACCGGAAGGGTGCAATTCTTACGGGAAGATGACAGCAATTTCTAATACATCTGGGTCCCCAAGCTAAAATTTCTTTACGGGACCAAGAAATGTTAGGGTCATGCTGTTGTAGCCAAGGAAAGCCTAGTACAAGGGGATGTGTTGGGGTCTCAAGGAGATAAAACCAGATGGCTTCCACATGGGTGGCGCCAATCTGCAAGCTTATAATTTCAGTTTGCCACCTAATAAGTCCTGGAGATATGGGGGAACCATCAATAGATTGAACACGAAGAGGTGGAGTCACCAGGGTCAAGGGTAAGTTCCAAGTTTGAGCGATGGAGGCGTCTATAAAGTTTCCTGCCGCCCCTGAGTCAATAAAAGCAAGCAGAGGTTTCTTTTTATTACCCCAGAATAGTGTAGATAGAATAGAAAATCCTGAGGAAAACTGAGGGGATTGAGTTATCTCACTCACCTTAGGATCTTGAGAAGGTGGGCGGCGCCTCAAGGATGAGTATGAAGCAGGGCAGTGAGCTTTAAAGTGTCCTAATTTCCCACAGTACATGCAGCGACCCTCTCGTTGGCGTCTCTCTCGTTCTTCAGGGGTTAACCGGGTGCGGGCTATTTCCATAGGTTGTTCTGAGTCTAAAGTTCTGGTAGGTGATGGCCAAGGAGCCTCTAGTATTGGTGTCCGAGATCTTTCAGTACTTCAGTGGTTCTGCCCAATTGCAGCATATTTACCAGGTGGTCCTTTATTTCTTCACTAAGTCCTTGACCGAAAAGAAAAATAAGGACCTCATCATCCCAGTGAGTCTCCGCTGCTGCTACTCGAAAATCTATAGCATAATCTTGTGCAGATCGGTGGCCCTGGTGGATGGAGGAGAGGCGGAAGGCGGAGTCTTGACCAACTAAGGGACGACAAAAAACCCCCTTAAATTTTCCTAAAAAGAGATCATAATCCTGAACTTCAGGAGCCCCGCGATCTAGCAGGGCAGTAGCCCATTCCAAAGCGCGGCCGGTTAACTGTGAAACTATGAAGGCGATCTTGTCCTGAGGAGAAAAAAAAGTTTCCGGATGGAGCCTGAAAACCAGCGCACACTGTGCTAAGAAGCCCCGACATTTCGTAGGGTTGCCGTCAAACCTGTCAGGTGGAGTTAGTGGAAGAGGTCGAGCGGCAGGTGTAGGAGCTGGCAGGGGCGGAGCCGAAGCGGCAGCTCCTGCGTTGCTTTCTCGATTGCCGGTGGGCGGCATTGCCGACAGGTGCGCGGAAATCTGTTGGACGGAAGCCTGTAGCTGGAGTAAGGCTTGCCAGTGCTGATCCAAAACCGAGCCAATTCATAGATGAGGTTTATTAGGAGGCCATGATTGGTATGGGCCAATGGGAAATTTGGCCAAATAATAAGAAAACCCTGGGTGTCTGGTTAAGTAGGACTTGCAGAACATGCCATGAAGAAACTTCACTGGGAGTCAGGCATTTGTTTTTCCCTTTTTTTCAATTACTATTTCCAGTTTGGTATTTTGTTGAATTAAATGTTGTGAAGAAACCTCAGAGACTTGAGTCCTACTGTAATTCTTCTTTTGTGTTCAAGGACAAGTGAAAGAACGTGCCTGCAGTAACGAGCTACCTCAAGTCAACAGATACTTTATACATACATGGAAATGCAATAATAACATTTTAATAACTGATGGAGCAATGCACAAATAAGAAATGCTGTGACTAAAGTTTTGTCAGTTTTAAAAACTTTTCTGACCTCAGTATGTGATTTTCAAATGAAAGAATCACCTTTAAAAAAGTTATTGCAAGCTTTGTTCAGTATTATATACAAAATGTCAGTGAAATATATTTGCCTACTTCTTCATAAACAAACAATAATACGAAAGTGTTATATGATCAGTATTTGAAGACATTAATCCCAAAACTGTATATAAAACAGAGACTCACGAAACAAATAGGCAAACATTACAGTTGCATTCAACAATATTTTTAATGCTACATGTAATACACAGAAGCATGAGGACATTTTTATCCATACTTGCCAAAAATGCCATTAATAATGTCCTCAAAAAATTTCAATTCAGCAATAGTAATACCTTTGTATAAAAATACAATTACTGAGGGCAACCAAATGCCTTGATTTCCAATGTAACTTCTTTAATGTTTTCACATGTGGATTGAAATTGTGCCTTTTGACACTCATCATCGGATGGCCACCACTCCAACCACGTTCCACCACCAAGAAGGTAGAGCCACCTGTGACAAAGGGGAGAACAGAAACAGACTTTTGTTTTGACTTTAAATTGAACAATTCTACTAGAAATGCTCCCCTGGGTCTGATTGTTTTTTTAATATTTTTTATATTCATCTGTAGTATAAAATACCAAGTTAAAAACATAATACATCTCAAAGGAGTGCAGGTATAGAACCTTTTCACTTTTTTCCCATATTCCTCTGAAGAAGAGTTCAACAACAAAAAAATACCCAGTAGATGTAAGACGTACATTGAAAACAGCTTGTGTTAGGATGCTTCTCTGACCATTCTATTTAGAATGCCAATATTTTGGACCTCTATTTGGGTTTCCAAATTCTTCCCATTTGCAGAGAAGTGAAAGTATTTTAAATTTGGCAAAGAAAACTGAAAAACACACTTTATCCCTTCTGCAGAAAGGAAACTTCATATATAATCATGTATAATCATGTAAAGTGTGGAGGTCTAACATACATTATATACATATTCCCCTGCAAAATTCCCATGAACTATTTATGCAACTTTGGTCCAGAGCTATAAGAAAATATTGCATCTCTTTGTTTACTGTAAGGAAGCCATTTTCTCTTTTTCTACGACTATTAAATCCAGGAGGATGTGACTTAATAAAGCTGGTTGCACAACCCATTTGACATTGAAGTATTGCTTGAAGGCATTTCAAACATAGCCTTTACTTATCAAGTTCCAAAACAATTAGACAATGCACTACAATTTTCAAAATCAAACAGGATCCATACCGTATGTGTGTTCTAGAAAAAGCAATTAGACAAAAAAAGGCAGTGAAAAGTTTTACTATCCTGAAGTAAGAGACAAGATGTAAAAAGGGTTAATTTAAGTCAGTTCTGCCTGAAAATTAGACTTCTAAGCAACAGGGGTTTATGGCAGGAAAGGGGGTTAACTGAAAAGGATTTCAGATGCGAGCTAGGAACCCCATGGGGGCGTAATCTTAAACTGACCATTTGGCCAGGGTCTTTTAACTGGCCAAATACCATGACTCCCCCCCCCTTACCATAATACCGAATGATGTCTGAAGCAGCAAGCAAGGACTATATAACCTAAAAGTTTGTACCGGCACATCGAACAATACTTTGGTTTTGTTGTTTCTTGCGGGAAACAAGACTTCGGCTTTATTGTTCCTTGCATGCAATAAACTCATCTGTTTTACTTCATCTCGGGATCCAGAACCTTATTCTTTCTGTTACAACAATCCTTTTCTGCATCTTACTTGTGAAATAGATTTTTATAGCAGTGTCATCACAAAAATTAATCTTTGATGCCAACTACAACCAGAGCATGTCTTAAGATGCAGGTTTGTACAAACACAACAAATGCACAACCATGGTTTGAACAACTTTTAAAGATTGTGCCAAGTCAAATTTCACATGAATACACTGATTACTGCTTTAGTATTCTGCTTTTTGTTCTAATATTTGTGCTTTTACAGTACAAAACTATTGTAGACTATCAACTAATAAACTGATTATTAATACAATGTTTATTATTATTGATTATTTCCCTAGTGATTATATTCAAATATTCATAGTCAAAATAATATACTTACATTTTAGACAACAGTAAAGTAAAAGAAAATTATTTGAAAACTGACCAGCTGCTGCCTCCCAAACTTAATCTGGGTCCCGACTGAAAAAGGTTAATATTACAACCAAAATTGTTAAGCACCTCATTACAACAAGGAAAAAAGGAAAACTCTCTGTATTGAACCTGTACTGTACTGTATATAACCCCTTGAGAAACTCACCCATTTGATGTTTTCATTAGGTCATTAATTTTTCCCATGATAAGATATGTTTTACTCTTTTCAAAACTTGAGGATCTTCTGCAGTTGGAAGGGGAAACAAATTGCCTTCTCTTTCCTTGGACTCCTTCGTCTGTTCCTAAAAAACGAACATCTCAGGGGTAGTGGAGTAAACTGCTAAGTTATGAGGATGACATAGCACTACATACTTGAAAAAATACTACATTAACTCAGGTAAAGAATACTTCCCTTTAATTACTATGGCTAATTTAACTATAGTTTAATCATTAATATTAAAGTCTTATTACACAGACTAAATAAGTGTTTAGAAAAAAGTGATAAGAGATACAACCTTAAAAAACAAAACTGCCAGAATACTTAAAAGAGCACTCTCAAATTTGTGTCTAGGTCCACACCAGCTCATAGGTAATGCAAAAGCTAGAAAGATTGACTCATCAATTATGTATTGTCTTGGATGTCCTTTAGAATAAGATTTCTAACTAGAAAAAGTTAAAAGGATTTTGAATTCAGAAATTATCATTGAAACAGCTGGAGAGAGCTACAAACACATTTACAGATTAATCAAGAGAAGCATTATTCAAATCATAATTGCAAAGCGAGGCTCAGGTTTTATAACTATAAAGCATAATGTAAAATCTTAATTATGTTACACTTATGTTAGTGACAATCTTTAAAGTGTCACTAAAAAGTTAATAAAAATTAAAGGACATTTTTACCTTCTTTGATCACATCCTCAATGAGCATGGTGTACTGGTCATAAACAGCAGTAAGGGAAGAATCAATCAGCTTGGCTTTATAAACTACAGGAAAAAAAAATCCAGTCGATAGATAACAGGATTATTCCAAGACTTGCTTTTTGATCAGGATGTGATTAAAAAGCAAAGATCATTCTAAAATACCCTTAGTAAATTCCTTTGTTTTTAAAAGTTGATTATTTCCAAATTTTCCCTTTCAATCAGTTTTAGTTAGTTGTACAATATTAGCTATTTTAAGTTGAAAATATATTTACCATAATCCATGCCAGCCTCACATGCTTTCTCAAAGCGAATATTTTGGTCTATATCAGGATCATTTTGTTTCAGGATATAGCAGTTGTCTGTGAATTAAAAACAAATTATTAGGTTTTTATTATATACTTGTATATTTTACAGTAGGCTACAGGGTAACAGGTAACAGATCTTTAGTCCAGGCCCAGACCCTAGGTAACGTTATGCGTTTTCTCTAGATCATCCGATTTCCTTCCACTGTCCAAAGACATGCTGTCTAGTCTGTCATCTCTACAATGTCTCCCATGTGTGTGCCTGAGTGAATGTGTGTGTTATGTGTAATGTACTGAGGTTTTTTTCAGGGGAGTGTCTTGCCTTGTGCCAATTGTGTGAGGCTCCAGCTTTCAACAACAAGAAAAGAGCGTGTCCAAATGTCATAGAGGTGCTTCCGAAGAAAACAAAACATACAAAATATTGTACTGGTCAATTGGTCGTACTCCATATACAGCCAAAATGTTTCAGTGCAAAAGTTTTGACAAATGTACTTGGATCACTAAGAATCCACTTTAGACAGAAATTCCACAAGCATCAACATTTCATGTGAGAGGGGAATGCCCCCTTTTTAAATTTAAACAACCATAATGAATAAATAGACCTACAGATGCTGCCATTCAAAGTGCGCGGCACAAACACGTACTGCAGGCATTTGGCTACGTCATAACGCGTCATACCGCGGTATGTGATTGGTTGACAGACAGGGGCACTCGTGGTGCATTGGTCGGTCGTGGAGAGATTTAAATGTCTTTACTGTGCACGTTTTAGTTTCTGTTGCAGTACATGAATATAATTATATCGTTATTAATTTCTTTAGATACGCGATTCCATATTATATTCCCTATTAATCAAATTCTAAAAATATGCTTGTTTACTCTGGTATCGAGCGTATTTGCAGAAAAGCTTAAAACTACCACTTTTTATACACGTTATTTCACGTTAGTTAAAGACATTGATGCTTAAAATGTTTAGGGAGAAATGGAATACTGGTGTGTATTTTTTTCTTTAAAGTACCGAGACCAGCTATATACAGCTTACATAACACTGTTTGTTTATGTTCCAAAATTAATATCGTTTATGGCCTTCACGCGTGTTATGCTCCTATTCTTTTTATGCTCAGTTAGTAAAATTTCCTTTCAGTGGTAAAATTCCATATAAATATTCAATAATAAAACATGCACAATAAGGAGCTATATAAAAAATAAAATATTTTTGTTTACAAAGACGGTTACAAAGAATGTGGACCAGGGCAATACTAGTTTACAGCTTGTCCAGGGTCATTCATTATTAATACTATTAGTAATATCTTCAGTAAAGACTTTGATGGCGACAGCTCAAACATGAGGGGTTGAGCTTTATTAGCTCCACCTTGCGGAAATTCCGGATACTATTATTTTACTTGCGGTACCATGCGGTATTATGCGAGAATATACGGTATTAATACAGTATTATATGGTAACTTGAGTTACACCGCGACAAGCACACCGCAAAATAACACGGTATCGCCCGCTTGTTTTGAATGGCTGCATCTCTATCTCCTTTCCATCCACCCATTTTCTATCCACTTTTTCCAATACAGGGTCACAGGGGTGCCAGGAGCCAGGAATACCCTGGATGAGATGCCAGTCCATCACAAAACAGATGGACAGAAACACAAACATGCACTGACACCAAGGACAATTTCTCCAGAATCCAATTAATATATCAGTCTTTGAACTGTCGAGGAAATTGGAGAACCCAACAGAAACTGACATGAACATGAGACAATATTTAAATCCCATGGAAATAGTATCTCAGGAACTGAATCCAGCATTGCAGTACTATTAGACAGCAATGCTAACCAGTGCACCACTATGCCATCCAGTACAAATTAATCCGTCCATTTTATAACCTCTTTTTCTAATTTAGGAACTAGAGCCTATCGCAGCAAGCACTGGATAGAAGGGACACCCTGAACGGGACACCAGTCTATCACAGGGCAGACACACATACATGCACAATTTTCCCAGAAGTCAATTAACCAACCAGTATGATTTTGAACTGTGAAGGAAACTGGAGCACCTAAAGGAAACCCATGGGAACACAGGGAGAATATACAAACTCAACACAAATAGCACCTCAGGTCCAAAATTGTTTTATTAAGATGTTTAATGAATGGATAGTGATTGAATTTCTCATTCAGGGAACCAAGGGTTTGTTTGTTTTTTGGTTTATTGTTGTCTTGCAGTGTGCTGAACTCTGTAAAACAAAAATGGATGCTATTTTTGTTTTTGTTTTTTTGACAATTTGCTATGAATGGCACTACTGTATATGGAAATACATCAAATTAAATTGATTTTTTTTGTTTGCTAGAAAGACGTATGTGTGCACATAGGTTCATGTAAAATGTATGTATAGCAAATAGACATCCATCAGCATCAATGTCATGAAATTTATTTAACCTAACAGTTTGGGAACTGTTAAAATTGGTAAATTTTTAATTTACCAATAATGTAAACTAATTTGTTTTAATTTGTAAATATTCAAGTGAAGAATACATAAAGAAACTGTTACTTCAGTTATAAATAATATTGTAGCACCCTCGCCAAGTGCCTTAGCTGAAGCGCACCCAGATAACGAATACATCACAATGCATGCTGGGAATCGCCACCAGGCCACTAGCTGACCCTGGTTATGTAAATGTAAACAGCGTGTTGTTGTTGGCCCTGTTTTTCCTGAGGGTTGTGTCCACCCTAAACCTGTGTACAGGTTCCTATTGCTGCCAGTGTGTAATCAAGCCTCTGTTGGTTGGAGATAATTTGATTATTGCTGCCTCGTTGTGGCTGGACTGAGTGCTGGGAATAAAGAGGATGTGTGTAACTGGTTGTGGTCCTTTTTTTTTCCTGCAGGAACCCCATGGCTGGTTAATAGGTAACATACTAATGTATAGTAAACAGATAAAAAAAAGTATGGTAAAAAGTTTTTTATAACAAACTGCAGATATTGCAAATGATCTGTGGTTTTTAACATTGAGCCTCAATGTCAAAATCAGGTATGAATGATCTATTTTGTGTTTTCAGGGTATTTAAAAAAAAAAATTCTTATTAGTGTACATGTTATGCCAATGTGTGTTGGTAATATGTGTTATATGTTCATGTATATGCACTCTGTAAATGTGGTTTATTAAAAGAACATTTCATGTTTTGTGGTGTAATGCAAGTGTGGAAGGGGATTGTCTTAAAGAATAGAGCTAGAATGTGATAGACACTTGAAGTGATGTCATTTCCTGCCATCCAGTGAGGCTTTCCATTGGTCAGTTGGCTTGTAGATTTCTTGTTTAAAGCTACATAATTGTTGTTAGAATCTGACAAAATATGCATTGTGTACTATTTGTACAGTCTTTCAGTTTAAAAGACAGCAAAATTTGACACTGAACCTTGCTTGCTGGGTCATTAAAAAGGAAACTAGGGCCAATTATACGACTAGAAAGTGTCCTCTATATAATATTACACAAAAATGCTTTGGAAGAATGAAAAAAAGAACTAATAATGACAGAAATGTTTTCTTTCTATAAAACCTATTATACCTTTTGAAATGATGATCATGATTAACACAATATTTTGCTGAAAAGAAGCTTGCTGTATTTGAGTGAATGCATTATGAACGCAGCTTTTTGTAAATACAAACTGTTTCACAGTATATACAGTACGTACCTTCTGCACATTTGCACACATCCCCATGGCAGATTTTATTGAGCGTTCCAGTTTCTTTTTCTGGATGGTAGAATTTCACACAGCGGTTCTCTGGAAGTACAAGAGATTTTGATAATTGAAGATGACAACCTCACACCATAGAAATAGGACAGGAGACATATTAAGACATCCAGGAAAAAAACAGATCATATTTTTGTTACCAGATAGAAGTTGATGTGACCTTAGATAGAACATATCACATATCAAATCCATTGCTTGGTTCAACTTATCTATTAAAAAGAGTAGAATAAGAAACCAACATCCACACTGACATGGATAAGCTGTGAGATATGTATCACTTTTCATGAAATCATGTTGGACTTAACTAGTAGTCAGTGTGACCACCTTGCCCCATGGCACATGAATCAAGTATGATGGTCTAGTATGTTGCTGTTGAACATGCTAACCAAACTTTTTTGAATGTTCATTTGGGTTCCTATTTGGTGAATGTGAAAATCTATGCAACACTGAAGGAATGCCCATATGACCCCATATGTAGACAATAGTACCTATAGTGTGTATGACTAAAGGTAGAGCATTGTTCTTTTTTAGCCATTAGTCAGCAGCCATATCACCCTGCAACTCACTGCAACTGGCAACCTGCTAAAGCTAAGCAGGTGTGAGCCTGGTCCAGTACCTTGATGGGAGATCTCCTGGGAAAAACTAAGGTTGGTGCTGGAAGAGGTGTTAGTGAGGCCAGTAGTGAACTCACTCTGCAGTCAATCAATCACAGTTTAGTTATCAAACGTACAACAATACAACATGCAGCTGTAATTGCTGGCCATGAAATGACTTTTCTGCAAGCTCACCAGGGGGAAATAAAATTAAAAATCACAAAATTAAAAGTTACAGAATAAAATTACATAAAAACAGTACAAAAAAATGAATAAAAAAAACTCAATATAAATAGAACTGCTACAGATCCAGGGTGTATGCAATACATTATGTCCAAATAGTGCAATATGCACTGTGCCACATATAATGGAAAACTGTACGTCCATGTAACCTGAACGTTTAACAAGGACCATTAGGTTGGTTGCTGAAGGTAACTGCAGTCTTTGTAGGTCCTAATGCTCCAGTATGGGACAGGGACACTATACTGTAAAAAGGTGTCATTCTTCGAATGAGACGTAAAACCAAGGTCCTGACTACCTGAGGTCATTAAAAATCCCAAGGGATTTCTCGAAAAGAATAGGGGTGTTGCCCCGGTGTCCTGGCCAAATTTCCCATCACCAATCATGGCCTCCTAATAATTCCCATCTATGAATTGAATTAATTTCTCTTTTCTCCTCCCAATAGACAGCTGATGTGTGGTACTTGTGCACTATGGCTGCCTCCACATTGTCCAGGTGGATGCTGCACTTTAGTGGTGGTGGAGGAGAGTCCCCATTACCTGTTCAATGGAGTGTCCCAAACAGCGCTTATAAGTGTAAGGAATTATTATTATTAATACATAATCAATGTATCCACCAGGCTTCACAGTGGAAAAGGGACTGGTTGCAAGTTTTTGATCACATAGTACAAGATCTGATTGGAATTTGTCGAGTGCAGAAAACTCAACTACTTGTCCGTCACTAAAATTATCATTTGCCGTAATGCAGTTATTTGCACATAAATCTCCATTGAAATTGTAGACCCAGCAGGAGGTGTCTGATTCTAAGTATTATCTTGCTATAGAATATAGGGCTGTAATGGAGTGATATGTGGGACCTCAAAAGTCTGCCTTAACAGTTCTTATTTGCACAGTATCTGTAACCATAAACCAGCTGACACTCTTTCCATTACCAGCACAGGAATTGAAGTGACACAGAGCATTGACATTTTAACCTTTGTTAATTTAAAGCCAAAACAGTGAATCCCAGAGTTAAATATCTTCATGGCATCAAATCATTTTATAGCCTTGTTTCACATATTACCAACTAAGTCTTCTCATTCTTCAAAAAATTACAAAAGATTAGTGTAACAATATTTGTTACTCTTGAACTGAAAACTAGTCTAAATTAGACAATTATTTTGTATGTTGAGGAGCATACAGTAGTTAATTAGCATTTAGTTCAATAAACAAACTGTAAAAAAGAAACTTTTTTTTTTTAGAAAGTAACTTTTCTAAAATGCATTTCTTAAAGACTATAATGTTTGGAAAATGTCAACAGACATTGTGTTAGGTAAGGTAAATCTGCTTTTCCAGCCTAATACTGTCTAACAGTCTAATACTGTCCAAATTGTTGACTATGCCTTTTTGCAAATTAAATATATTTAAGTGTTCCTTTTTATTGGTTTTATTTCTTTTATTTAATATTGTACCATTACCATTTGCATAGTATTCATAGATTGTCACAGCAGCAGGCTGCATTAAACCAACTTCATTGATCTTGTGGACTTTGAAAGCAATTCTATCGGGAATCTTGTGAGAGACCTGCACAAAGAGAAAACATTTCATGAGAAAATATTGTAACTCAAAAGACATAACTGGTTATAGAGACAAGAAACTTTAATTTACATTCCTGTTTACATTTGTAATTTTAGGTTATTTCATCCTTGTCTTAAAATAACATAGAACTTCAAAAGAGCCTTTGGAGGCTATAAAATATGTTAAGACTGAGGAGACAGTAAAGATGCTAATCATGTATTTTTGTCAAAATGGCTTGTCGGTAGAAGTAAGTTTCACTAAGCATTTACTTATGTTACATCCATTCTCATAAGACTCTGAAAGCCACGTCTCTTTAACACCTATGATGACATACTGTTACAGTATATCAGCTTCCAATATGTTAGTGGCCATTTTGGGGAGATTAGTCATGCTGTCTACTCTGTTCCAAAACACATGCATCAAAGTTCAGCAGCTAGCCTCTACTGTGTTGCAATACTTGATTGTTTTCTACAAGACTGTTGTGATACATTTTGCTCTCATTCTTTATTATGGAAGATGTCTAATAGAGTGTAAAAACTAACTTTACCCAAGACACTGTGAGTTCAGAATGGTTGAGACTTTTCAAAAGAACTCAGGAAGCAGTGAGAGCTGAATGTCAAAAGGTGAAAGCAGACTGTGTGGACTAGTCTAGGTCCTAAGGAGAGTTATGTCAAACCAGCAACATTGAAGTTGTAGAATCTGGTGAATGTATATCATAAGGCTATTGTGCCATTGTATAGGCATTGTGTAGTGTGCCTCAAACACTTCAGGAACATTAAAGAGGCCATCTCGGTGGTGTCTATGACCAAGTGAGCTGTGCTACTTTGACAGTTCTTCTCGGTGCGTGTACTCCTGGCTAAATTTCCAAATTTGGCATCCTGGCCAAATTTCCCATTAGCCCTTACCAATCATAGCTTCCTAGTAATCCCCATCTATGAATTGGCTTCATTACTCTGCTCCCCACTGATAGCTGATGTATGGTGAGCGTTCTGGCGCACTATGGCTGCCGTTGCATCATCCAGGTGGATGCTGCACATTGGTGGTGGTGGAGGGGAGTCCCCATTACCTGTAGAGCGCTTTGAGTGGAGTGTCCAGAAAAGTGCTATATTAGTGTAAGCAATTATTATTAGTAGTAATACTATAAAGCAGATAAACAGGTCTCAGGTGGAGATACGGGGAGTGTAGAAGCTCTCCGCAAGTTGGCACTACAAGAGTGCCAAGTTCCTTTTTCCAACTGACTCCCCAACTGGACATGGAGACATGTGGTTAGTGGTGCACAAGGCACATCTCCTGTGAGCGATTTTCCTCCTTTTGGTGAGTTTCAAGGGGTGATGATGGTGCTCTGTACTCTGACTGCAGAAACCTTAGCTCAGTTACACCTATAATCAACAGTTAATAGCAGACCCAGCAGAATTATATACAGTATGAGGCAGCTACTCTTGTATATATTGAATATACAGTATGCCCTTAGTATTCTACAATAAGTGTACAAAAAATGTACAATAATATGTAATAATTTGTCTACAAAAATAAAATTAATGCTATCTTATTACTGGAAATGTTTTGCACTTGTAAAACCTTCTGTAATTTGTTTATCAAATCAAGAATGATTTGTTTATTAGAAATCAAGAATATACCTTGTCTAGGTAAAGTATGAGGGAGCCTTTATCAGACAGTGCTTTATCCATCTCGTACTTCTGAATGTACTGGTCCACTCCATTGGATAACTATTGAAATAAAAATACAAGATTATGATGAAAAATTAACAAAACTCCTGCAAATGTTACTTAGGAATTTTCAAAATAATCGTCATATTACCCTTTTAAGATCACCTGCATCAGGGATAAATCCACTTAGCATGGTAATGTCGAGTATGGACATGGTTGCATCTCTGTCACTTAAATATCTGAAAAGACATTTAGGTTTCCAGTACACTTATAAATAAAAACAACAGAGTGGATACATCAAGGATGCCAATGTAAGAAAGGCTCATTTAGTCAGGGTAACCGCTTCAACAACATGACTGGAAAGCTTGTTCGAAATTTCTTACAACCCTCCTGTTCTTAAGTATTAAATGCACATCAATGTGGTCTGGTTCATGTTTCACTGCTGATCAACAGCTATCCATATGGTATCTATTTTGAATTCATGTATGAGATTCTCTAATAGTATTCTCTGCTTAAGATTTAAAAAGGTTCACTTCTTTTAACTTGTGTGTGTAGGATATTCCTTTGAGTACTGCTTTCTAGACTGATTACAGAGTGGGAAGATTTAATTTATGGTGTAATTTCACATGTGAGGCCAGTAATGTGCTATGTGCTAGAATTAAAATGTTTGATGATTTATAACACTTTCTTATTTCTTATGATTCATTTAGTGTTTTTGAAAACCACCAAAAACTTCAACCTAACATAATAATATGCAGTTTAATGGCAGGAATTAAGATCCAATAAACCATGTTGATATAACAGTAAGTTCTACTTACTTTGTTTCAATTGTGATTTTAAATGTGTCTTGTGCACCCAGAGGCCTCCTGACTAGAAAATATGATAAAGCAATATGTTAAAAATTGTCCACTTTTTCAATTAAGACCATAAATTGCAGCTACAGAAAAAAATGCTTCAGGAGTGTGTAAAATTAAAAAGAGAATTTTCTATTGATTCAGCTCTTATTTTATAGAAAAAATCAATAACATTTTAAGAGTCACAAATACAACTAACACAATTACAAACATGCATTGTTAACACTGGGGCCAATTTTCTGAGAAGCCAATTAACCCCCTAGTATATTTTTGGACTGTAGGAGAAAACCCACGCAAACATTCAAACTCCATACAGACAGCACCCTAGGAATTGAACCCAGGGCTACAGTGCTTCAAGGTAGCAATGCTTTATGCTTCCCAAAAAGAACGAATGTGTTTCTTTAATATCTAACAGTTAAACTTGTTGTATTATTATTAATAAACTATCTGTAAAATGCAGCAAAACAATATTTACTTGGTCTTAATTACCACCAAAATATTATGCAAAGTTTCATTAATTAATCCCATTTCTTTCAGCCAAAATTGACAAAACTCTATTTTTTGTCCTCCTCCTAAAAACAAAAGCGACATTAGAAGTTATTTAAAACACATACCGACTGGCACCCTCTCGATTTTCACATCCAACGTAAAGGTCTTACACTCTCCATTCTCCTCTGGCAGAACATTATACAGAGCCATTATCTAAGAAACAGTAACAAACAGTTAAATGTAAGATGAAGTGAGTCAAACATTTTTTCCTGTTTAAGGTAGGTTTTAAACATGTTGGAGATTTTTTCTTTTGATTACTGCAATTGATTAATATCTCCAGCTTTTGGGAAGAAAAAAATATCTTCAAAGGTTCAATTAAATCAGCTTATTAGACCAATTAAAATGTTCAATTAAGCTGCTAAATTAAGTACCAAATGTTGTTTCAGGCTAACACTTAGGAAAGTAATCTTAATTATGAGGCTGTTTACTGCCAGCTGAGGCATATTATATTTCAATACATGTTTGCTGATGTCTTGTGGTTTTAACATACAGTGTGAAATTCAACTTTTGTCCTTTTGCTTTAATAGCCATTTGGAAGCTATACATTCTGAAGTGACACATTACCCAGGTCAGTTGTTACCTTAAGCAATGCAGCAGATGTATATGTCTTCTTGCTTTTCACAATCTTGCTTTTGTGAAGCTACTCATTTTCAGATACTGTACTGCAGGAAAATACTATAGTATACTATAAAGCATAAAATGTATTTAAAATGTTGTATACTACTGATTCTCATTAGCAACATCGTGACACAATGTTTTGGCTGTGGAGCCTTCTTCGGGTGTCACATTGGGAGCCAGGGAGAATACACCCTGGACAGGATTCCATCACAGGAAACTCACAGACACGCACACACTATCACACCAGGGCCAATTTTCCCAGAAGCTCATTAACCTATTGGTATGTCTTTGGACTGTGGTAGGAAATCAGATCAAATGGCAAGTACCCATACAAACATAGCAAGAACATGTAAACTCCAAACAGATAGCATGCCAAGTCCAGAACTGAACCCAGGGGCCCAGTGCTGCAAGGCAGCGATGTTAATCAGTGTATCACTGCACCACCCTTTAATTCATAATCTACCATTACAATATCATATAATGTGTTTTAGATTTTTGTAAGGTTCAATTATAGGGACAAAATGCTTAAATTGGCTTTCTTGTTAATACTGAGGGAATATAATAAAAATAATTGCTTACACTTATATAGCGCTTTTCTGGACACTCCACTCAAAGCGCTTTACAGGTAATGGGGACTCCCCTCCACCACCACCAATATGCAGCATCCACCTGGATGATGCAACGGCAGCCATAGTGCGCCAGAACGCTCATCATACATCAGCTATTAGTGGGGAGGAGAGCAGAGTAATGAAGCCAATTCATAGAGGGGGATTATTAGGAGGCCATGATTGATAAAGGCCGATGGGAAATTTGGCCAGGACACCGGGGTACACCCCTACTCTTTTCGAGAAACACCCTGGGATTTTTAATGACCACAGAGAGTCAGGACCTCGGTTTTACATCTCATCCGAAGGACAGTGCCTGTTTACAGTATAGTGTCCCCGTCACTACACTGGGGCATTAGGACCCACATGGACCGCAGGGTGAGCACCCCCTGCTGGCCCCACTAACACCTCTTCCAGCAGCAACCTTAGTTTTTCCCAGGAGGTCTCCCATCCAGGTACTGACCAGGCTCACACCTGCTTAGCTTCATATACTAAAATGTTTCACTAAAGGTTTGTATTATATCTTGTAAAACTATATCTTTTCACTTATATTTCATTAAATCTGTCCCAGGATGTCTGGTCTCCAAAAATAACATAGCCACATAGGGTGCATAGTTCTCAGGGAAATGACCTCTCCTGGAACAAATGGTCTATTCAGCAGAAGGGGCTGCTTGTCACGCAAGCTGGCAGTAAAGAATATATATGTACTTGTCAGCTTTCTAGAATGACCATATATAGCCACAATGCAAGTAAAGAGTCATGTGGGAGTGTATCTTGTATCGTTTGTTTAACTGTATAAAAGAGCACTGTAAGCATTGTCTTTTAAGTCTTGTGTTCAAAAGCAAGACTTCCACATGCATATGAAATAAAGACAGCTTTCAACACACAAACTCTCAGCTGATGCCTTTTGTTCGGCACAACAATTTAATACATCAATGTGTTCTGAGTTATCGTAAAAATAATTATTTTGTGCCATAATGGAAATAAAATATTTATTTTCCAATAAAAAACAAAATTTATAATTAAAATTTTAATTGCATTTAAAAGTTTTATTTTTTGTACAGACAAGTTATCAAAAAGATTCTTTCCTCGCTAATTTAAAAATTATTTCCTGTGTAGATAAAGAAATGCATTCATGTCAGTCAGCTTTTAAGACTGAAGCAGATCTGTGAAACTGAAGTTAATGAGAAATGCAAAACCAATATTCTTAATGCATGCGAAACTAGAAGAAGTAACAACAGTACATCAGCCGTCTGTCCTATGGAAAAATCTTTTACTGTCCTACAGGCTTCTTGAATTATAAGACACAGCACATGAGCTTGTCCATTTCTATTTTTTTGGATACGAAGGGTTACTTTTATGGAACAAACTGTACAAGTCTCTAATGTTAATAAAACACACACAACATTTTTAGGAATAAAATCCTAAAAGTGTGCCATAATGATAGATATGTCTATAGTTCACTTATAGCCATTTTATAGTAAAAATATAATCTCTTCCTTATTCCAGTGTAAATTATTATTTTTAAAATAGGAGGTATATTGGACTACTAGCAAAGGCTCACAGCAAATAAAATCAAGTTTCTGGTTTAATCAGTTCTGTACTCTAAGAAAAGCTCTCAGCTTTTATGTCCAGAAATATTTTGAATTCTAAAGTGTGAAGTCCAGATCAAAACACTTACCGACAAAGTGCCCTGGCCTTTTCCTCTAGCAATGACTGTAAAGTTATTATTAATTGAGCCCTGTATCAATGAAAAAGAAACATGAGTGCCTCAAATGAACATAATATAACAAACTGCAAAAAGTGTCACTTAAAGGCTTTTTTTGTGGTTAGATGGGGACAAAAATGTTCTTTTTGTCAAAATGCAAGTTGTTGCGACTGGCACAAACCCAATACGGTGTATAAGCCAGTGAACATCACATCTACTGTAAGGCACGGTGGTAGCAGCATTATGTTAATAGGGAGCTTTGTATCCGTAAGAATTGTTTTGATCAGGGAAAATGGCTGGAGCCATTTTGGAGCCAATATTGGCAGGTATTAGAAATCCTGCCTCCATCTGGTAATGACCTAAAACTGGGAAAGAAATTTTACTTTCTAGCATGACAATGTTCCAAAGATAAAGGTCAAAGCTAAAATGGGCTGATTTAAGAATAAGAAAGTGAATGCCCACCATTGCCCAAAGACTTAAATCCTATTGAGAATCTGACAACTGGTGTCCATAAGTAATCCCCAACATGACAGTGCTTAAGCAAATCTACAAATAAGAACTGGCAAAATTTGCACCAGGTGAGCAACGTTAGAAAAAGAATTCCACCAAGTACTGTACATTGATTACACATATGTCTTCAACATGATTCTGTTTTGTTTTTGCTGGCTTTAACTGTAGCTTATCTTACCCTTAGATGTCTTCAGTTTGAATGTTCAGGTTTTTAATAATATATTAATTAATGTTCATTGATCATTTGTAATTTCTCAAAATGGAAAGGAACGCACTGCATACTTTTGCAAGACACTCAGCAGCAGAATTCTTAGCAGTCATGCTAAGACAGAAGATAGTCCGCATTACTTACCCTTTCTGATCTGCTAACATAGGCATTACTGGTGTCAAACCTCCACTTAATTGGATTTCTACGACCAGACAGAGAGATTTCTACATCCAGATCTATTTCATTTAAAACAGATGCTTGTATCATGTATTCTGCCAATGCCTGGAACACCATGATCGTGGCCTAAAAGAGCAACACAATTTTTAGGGAATATTTTCAGTTACAGATAAAAACAAAATGTATTCATATCTACAATGTCAAAAAGAAATCCTGAATGTTGTCACCTGTGTAGATCCGTAACCTCCTCCATAGAACCTTTGCTCAATCAGCCATTTTGCTGTAGCTCTAGATTTGTCAATGTCTTTGTACTTCAACAGGGACAAAAGTGCATAAGCTGTAGCCTCCAAGGTAAATAGATTAGATCTGGGGACTGGCCAGTGGGTTTTGTCTAAAACATAAGAAAGAGCCAAAATACTGTACATACAATGTATACATACAGTGTACTTCAACAATAGTGTATTAACTGAGTTCAACAAAACTGACAAAGCTGAACAACTCATTTTATAGTAACCTTTGTACATGGATTGACAGTTTAGACCACTCTCCTCTTACAATTTAATCAGATTGTGTGTCAAATATCTAAAATGATCAACTCTAGTAACAGGTTTCTCCGAAATTAGGCATGTCTCATTTTTTAGCATTAATTGTGTGGCTTCAGACAGCCCTATCAGCTTCAAGATTTTGGAGTTTGTTTTCCATAATAATAGTATAGCATTTTCCTGGTTGTGTGAGGAAATGACTGTCTGGCCCTGGGGATGAGGGTATCAGGAAGAAGACCAAAGCAGTGAATGCAGGGAAATTGAGGGTTTACTAATTGTGTTTGTAGCTGGGTGCTGCCAACACGTGAGTGTTGGAATTTTTTAAACTTCTTTGAATTTCTTTATACCATTAATTTATCAATAACAATTTGGCATAATTTTATGTGTATATTTCTCTCTAGACAATCTGGTTAATCTTTTCCTGCTTTTTCACCCTATAAAAAGGTGGGGACCCTGCTATTTCTTTTTTGTTTTGTGATTCCTGAAGGACAGTACCTAACTCTTTCTTCTCACCCCTTTGCTGTTCAACCTTCATGATTAGCATGCCCAGACACCAGAAATAAGGCCAATACAATTTCCCCTATGAGCCAGTCAAATAGTCAAGCTTGACTCCATGCTTCCAAAAACTGTTACAGAGACCCTCATAACAACATATTATGACAAATATTGAGAAAATGATTCATTAAGACTTTTTATATGTTCTATAAGTTAATAAACATACCAGATACAAAAGAATTGTGATATCTTAAGTTGATTTAGTGGAATGTCAAACCATTGAATGATTAGAATAAGTTGTTTGTTTCAAACCAACCTTTAAAATAAACACAAGTATAAATCCTTCTAACTCATCAAGATCTGGAAAAAAGAACTAAGTGACATTTCTGTAAACCATTAAATCTCTGGATTTTTGGTATGCAGGATCAACAAAAACAATCACCACTAACCTGCAGAAGCAAATTTCAGTAGAGTTTCTATGTGATTTTTGTGTTCCACGGATAAAGCATAGGCTGCCAGTACCGCTGCATAGGGATTTTTCAGAGTAGCAATGCGCTTGTCGAGGAACCTAATTGCTTTATCTTTACTGTCTTGCAAGCTCTGGAAAAAAAAATATTACAAAAAGTCCAAATTAAAGGTGTTACTAAAAAAGTATATATACTGATGGAAAAAAGAAACGCAACACCTCCTCCTCCACACTCTGGCCCTCCCGTCTGCACAGAACAGGCTGAAGAGTGACTCATCCATGAAGAGGACCTGATGACACTGCTGATGAGTCCATCCCAGCCTCTGTCTGGCCCTAGTCAGTCGGTTGTGACATCTAGGAGGTGTGAGCAGAGGGCCTTTGACAGGTCGCCTTGCTCTACGGCCAGTAGCATGGAGCCTCACTGTCCTGTCACTGATGCAGGCATTGTGTCTGCAGCAGTACAGGTGGCAGATCTGAAATGATCTCTCAAATGGACCAGTCTGATGTGTCAGTCCTGCTCTGGTTGTTCACTGGAGGGTGACCAGATCTTGGATATTCATATGTCCTGCAGGTCTGCTGAAACCTTCTCTGCAGTTGGAACACAGTGGAGCGGCTCACTCCATAATGTCTGGCAACACTGGCACATGAGATGCCTGCCTGCAACATGCCAATGGCCCTCTCAATTGTTTTTGGTGACATTTGAAGCATTGTGGAATGCACAGAAAACTGACTAAGTGTGGCCTTTTTCTTGCACTGACCTGATCTTTGAATAAAGGCCTTTTTAAAGGTGACCGATCAGCCATTGTTCCACCTGGACCTCGTTGGGTAACCTGCACCTAACAAGCTTTTGTGTCATTGCCAAGTTGCAATGCCTCACTGCACAAGCTGTATTGCTAGTCAGAGGGCTTAAAACAAATTTACAACTTTTTGTGAAAGTACGTAAGCTATAATTCATGAGGAATGACAACGCCCCAAAATCAAAGCGTGGCAAACTATTGTGGAGTGAATATTTGGCTTAACCCGCTTAGCTGAGGGCCGACCTCCTGGCCATAGGACGAGGAGGCCAGGACCCCCATGCAAGGTAACCAAGGGGCAGCTGCAGAGGTGGAGTTGGGGTGGAGGTGGGATGCAAAAGTCACACGCGAGGGAGAGGGAGATATCGCATTTGGTATTTATAGCATTTGGTGGAGGAAGGATGAAGGGAGTGATTGCTAATCACTGACAGCTGGGGATGATTGAGTGTGGTTTTTGTCATCCCTCCCGAACTTTAGTTAAATAAACTCCATCTATAGTATTTTCATTCCAGAAAATGTTGTCTTTCTGTTTTCCATCAGTATATATTGAGGTGTTAATAATAAAATATATATCAACGATTCAAGGGCTTTAGGCTAATTTGAATATTGAATGACTTTGTGTATGTTTAAACCATTTGACTGAGAAAATAAGTGATGCAGGAGGGATTAGAGAGACGAACACAAGAGAAGCTCTATGGCTTTATTTATAAACAACTGATTGTGCGGGGGTTTAGTACTTTGTTCTCCACCTTCAGTAATAAACTCTGTCTGAATGTTTAGGGCTAAACCTAGACCTCAAAGTTTTGTGTGAGCAATCTGATTCATATTTTTCTTTGATCTTGTAACATTTAAATACAATTTCTGAGTTTAATATATAAAGAATAATGCTTTGAACTTATTTGAGAAAAAAAACTAAATAAAACAAGGAAACAAGGACACTGAATCATTAACAATGGTTAAAACAGACAAACTACTGTAAATTCATATGGAAAGATAATTCTGCCATTGCAGGAAAATTAATTTAAATAAATCAGTTTTAATTTAACTCACAGTTATTTGTCGATTGCATATTTCCTCTGATTCCTGCATTGCTATCAAGACAAAAGCTGTTAGTGAGGCATCTGAATCATTTCCCTTCACACCTCCCTGAAAAATCAAGAACCAACAGAATTATTAAAATTCACAACTTTTAAAACATTACAGAGTAAAGGTACACCTGTACTGCAGTGTCAAGGCAGAAACTCAGTAACTAATACTAAATTAATCATCAAGTACAGCCTTCATTTAATAATCCAGTATTTTTGTTTTGGGAGCTTTGTGAAACCCTTCATATTTACAAAAATATATTTTTTCAAGAGAAAGAATAAATATCATCTTAATGACAGTAATGTTATGACATTACAGTCGAATAAGGAGACAGTTTCTAGTGCTATGACACAAAGAGAGCTATCTTTCACATTTTCATGAAAGTTAGAACTTAAGAACATTTCCAAATTGAGGAGACATTTTGACACCTCAGACTTGTTTGTTTTACAGAGTATCTTTTTCCATATTCCCAATTAGAGGGTAGAGATATGTTTGCAAGTGTAAAGGAAGCCATAACACAGAAAAGTGTTTCTTAAAAATGCACATAATAGCTAACCATTCTGCTAGCATTCAATTTTAATTGTTTTCAACTTCTCTCAGTACAGTAGTTATTTCTAAGAAAAGCACTATTCTTTTAACAGTGCTTTTCTACATTTTCTGTATTATAAGAAGTTGAATATAAAAGTGAATTGTTAAGGGGTTTGAATAAAATGTCCATTCTGCAAAAATCAGGTCACATTAGAGCAATTACAACATTGTACAATATTATATTTACTAACTGAAATTAAAATGAAACATATTACTAAAGATTATTCATACCATCATCTCTCCATGATAAACTGGGGCATCTTCTTTAAAGATTCCATTAGGCTGTTGCTTGTTAAGAATCAGCCATTTTATTGCTCCACACAGCACACTGTCATTCATATCAATAAGACTGTAAGCCATTGCAAAAACTTTGGCCACATATGCTGTTAGCCTGGACATAGAAAAATATAGTGCGTCATGGTAATGAATTCATTGTGTCACAAATTCATCTCAGCAATTACAGATGAGGGTCCTTGACCTTTAACGTTCAAGAATTAATGATAATAAAAGATAGATTTTTTAAAAAGATGTCTTATAATAATTCAAGTAGGTAGCTACATCAGCATGCATACAGTAGGCTGTAAAGGAACAATTAAAGGTTTATTACACAGCTTCACAGACAAAACTTTGTGTTTCTTTTCTTCTCTTCAGCGTGGAATTAAACCTTTATTTGTTCCTTTGCATATTAATGTATGTCATTGTCTCATAGCATAAAAACTGGTGAATTGGAGAGCTGTAATGATTTGTAGTGGGTTTACAAATCAAATTAAAAAGTAAACCTAAGGTATAAATGACAATTGGGGGTTATGAATTGTACCATGGCTACAGTAAAATGTCCTGCAAGTATAATGGGTGCAAATGGGTGCAAATGTATCAATATTGAAAAGCCTATATAATCTAATTTCACTACAATATAGAGAAACAAAGTAAACTGGTGCTAAAAGTCATACCAGGTACTGCTTGGTCTATTTTTCCAGGCTGCAAACGAACCATCTGTTTTGCGGAAGGCTAGTTGCTGAGTATAACCTGGAAATATAGCCAAATATTAAACTTTAAAATAAGAACAGCAATAGCAAAACTTCAAAAGCAAAAATAACAAAAAAAAAGAGATTCAAATTATTAGTAAAAAGCAAGACATTTAACCAATATTGAGCACCTCAATTCTCAGTAAAGCAAATGTTGGTCATTATGATCATGTCTTAGTAATAGCAACCTCTGACATGGTTTGAAATTCCTGCATACCATCTTAATAACCCTTGTGAAAGTGTTGGCTCTGATAAGGAGCTGCCTGAGTACCGGCAGAAAGAGTTATTTCTGTGCGGTGTGCCGGTGTGTACTCGTCTGCGGATGTTTCTGTTCTCAGGTAAAGGAGAGATTCCTTTCTTGAATGAGGAGAACAGATCCTCTTTTAGATCGGAGCAATTGTTTGTGTCGCCAGATTGGGAACACATTCGGTTCTAACCTGAACACCGTCTGCGGGCGAGTGGGGATCTTAAAATGCAGCCCTGATTAGTGTCAGGTGTAGTAGCTGCGCGTTCCCACGAGCTGCAGAGCGGGGAGTGCAGTGGGAGGTGTGTTCCACAGTCACACCATCTTAAATTTACTCAGGCATACACAAATTATTCTTGTATTTCATTACTGTGATCCATCCACACATTTTTCAACAGTTTCTTCCAATAGAGGTCTGAGGTGGAGCCGGAGTCTATCCCGGGAAGCAATGGGCGGAAGGCAAGGTACACACTGGATGAGGTGCCAGTCCATTGCAGGGCTGACACAGACAAGTACAAACACACTCACAGCAGGGCAAAGTTTCTCAGAGACCAATTAACCTGCCAATATGTCTTTGGACTGTGGCAGGAAACTGGAAACACCTGGAGGAAGCACATGCGATATCTGGAGTACATGCAGACTCCATGCAGATAGCACTATAGGCCAGGAATTGAACCTAGGGCTCAAGCATGGAGAGGCAGCAATGCTAATCACTGCGCCAGAGTGTCACCTATTACTGTAATAAAATCACTTATTGTGCCATTAATGTATTTTGTCTTGTGTGACAATATTGCAACAAAAACAGAAAAAGCAATGGATTAAAGATATTATTTTCAGTGCTCTAAATTTCTTACCTAACTTAATGTATTTAATTGCCTCAGACCGACGGTGCAATCCCAATTTTTCCCACTGCCCAGAAGTGTCCAAGTAGTGGGTGGCGATAAAAGAGAGGGTCATATGAATCATATTCTGTTCTCCACACCCCTTAGGTTGTTTAATGAGCTTTCCCAGGGGTTCAGCACTAATGGCACTCTCAATAGTTTCACTCAAAGGCTCACCTGTTCGGATAAATCAATTACATACTGTATATTAGACCCATAGTAGTGATTCTTAACATTACTAGACAAATAATTCACAGACGCCCTTTAGTGCCACTAGAGTATTCATCAATTTTACAACTTTGATACCATTAAATACTGTAAGTAGTCCCACTGTAACTTATTTACAGTAAATACATATAAACAGAGCCGGATGAATAATCCTTTCAGTGAAGTGCTAGTTTTGTTAATTGTTCATTAAAGTAAGATCAAACTATTAATTTTCCTAGACTTTTAACTCTCACCACACTATTAAACCAGTTTTTCTCCAAGCAAAATATTAAAAGTTTCTTGATGTCTATTTTAAAATGCTGATTTGTTGGTTCAAAAGATTTTATAAGTAAAATAAATTTAAAATCAAAAAGTTTTTTTTTTTTTACTTGTAACCAGGAAAGTGCCTAAGTGACATGTAGCAACTGTCACCTTTTTACAAGGTTATAGATGACCTTTTATTCTTTAAAACATCAATAACCACATAAGATGAGGTGGGAGCTGGGCAGAATAGCCTACTCTACATTGTAACCTTTCTTGTGTTCTTTCAAAACAAGCCTGGCTGGTCCTCGAGTCATTTGATTACTAACTTCCTTACCTTGAAGAGCTCTTACAGGCCCAACAGATAAAAATGAAAACACTGTATTTGCACCCATAATGCAGTGAACTTGTGGTGAAAGTATGTAGATGTACATTAATTACTATGCTGAACAATAAAACAATCTATTGAAGTAAGAGACAAGATGTAAAAAGGGTTAACTTAAGTCAGTTCTGCCTGAAAATTAGACTTCTAAGCAACAGGGGTTTATGGCAGGAAAGGGGGGTTAACTGATAAGGATTCCAGATGCAGCTAGGAACCCCCTGGGGGCGTAATCTTAAACTGACCATTTGGCCAGGGTCTTTTAACTGGCCAAATACCATGACTCCCCCTTACCATAACACCGAATGACATCTGAAGCAGCAACCAAGGACTACATAACCTAAAAGTTTGTACCGGCACATCGAACAATACTTCGGTTTTGTTGTTTCTTGCGGGAAACAAGACTTCGGCTTTATTGTTCCTTGCATGCAATAAACTCATCTGTTTTACTTCATCTCGGGATCCAGAACCTTATTCTTTCTGTTACAACACTATCTTAATTGAGTAGTATGCTCACTAGAAAATTATATTAATATTATACTTATTATAATTATAATGCAATTATAGACCATTTATATTTTTATTATATATGCATATTTAATGTTTTTGTAAGAGCAGACACAGTCCTGTTATTTCATACCTGTCACAGTGATGAAAACATGAGCATCTGTGTTTGGTACAATGGATTTTGGGTAAATATTCTCAACCCTTTCAGCTTGATAACCACCTGCAAGGAAAACATTAAAATAATTATATGTGGAAATATTTTATGAAACTGTGCTTCATTTAAAAGCATTTTCCTAAGACCCTATAATCAGCTTGCCACTGGTTGATGTCATTAGAATTCTTGATATAACCTGGGATGTAAGTCCCCAATCAGAAACCAATTCATGAAAATAAATATAGGAATTTTATGATGCTTATAGATAGTAATTCTCAGAACACTTCCTTTTTAATTACCTCTGAGAATTCAGGTTATCTTTTTGCTTGAATTGCCGGTAAAAGTAGTGAGAAGCAAAGCTCAACAAAACCTTAAAGAAAAGCCCAAAAAGAACAAAACTGGCTAGGCTCTAAAAACTCTAAACTTTTGATTCAGAATGTTTCGATTTCTGAATTACTTATATCAGTGAATGTTGCAATATAGTAGCTAAACTCTACAAGCATGATGTAGTTAAAATTTTGAATTACTTTAAATATTGAATTGCCTATTTCTAGTTTTATTGCCCCCAGGTTGGACCTGTCTTTCTCATCAATCATTTGCATCCTGGCTTTACAGATGCAATGTCTCTACAAAATGGAAATAATAAAGAGCCTAAGACACGCCCATATGTCATTCTTTTTTTGACAAGCGCCCAGGATAAAAAAGTGCCTTACAGGAGAGTTACTGTTGTAACTCACTCTAACGTTACTGTATTTCTAGTTTGAAGGCACCTTGTAGCATGTCTCAGCAGAGTCAGTAGACAGCAATGTGGAATGCTGAATGAACCTTGCTCATTTAATATCCATCCTACAGGAGTGGTAGCACTAAATGAACAGTGTTTCAATATTTGAGGTGTTCATGTCAAAGCTGGCTCATGTTATTTCTTTTAGATAATATTTAAATCTGTGGTCATATGTTGATGGCTGGAGTACTACAATTCTAAACCTGTACAGGCATCAGGTAGATTTGTTTTTCAATTAGACTTCTTATGTTACTTTTGACTCAGTACCATAAACCTTCTTGAGAGAAAAAAAACAAACAACAACAACAACAATCGGACAAGATAGATGGATATTCTAACAGCTTTTTCCAATTCAGAGTCAAAGGGGACCCAGAGCCAAAAGGCAGAGTATACCCTGGCCAGGATGCCAGTTCTTCACAGGGCAGACAACCTCAAACATAGACGCACAAACTCACACATAAACAATTTCGTAGTAGTCAATTAACCTATGAGTATGGTTTGTAAGAAAAAGAAGAAGAAACGGGTAGATGGGTGATGTGATTAATGCTTTGATGTGATATGGATCTGCTTTGTAATGCTTTTGTTGATAATTGGAGGGAATTGGTATTAGTATAATGTTGTTATTGTATAAGTTAATATTTTGAGTATTGAATTTTGTGCTTGAGGGGAGAAGTTGTGATGAGGGCGGGTTTGTGTTTGCATAAGGGGTGGGGTTATGCTAAGAACGTCACTCTGAGAAGAGAAATTGTTGATTTAGCTGTGTAATGGTTTTGTTTTTTGTTCTGTTATTTAAGTTTTGAGAATTATGGATTTATTTGTATTATTGTAATAAAATAAAAAAATAAAAAAATGAGTATGCTTTGTACTGTGGTATGAAACCTGAACACCCTGCAGAAACCCAGACAAGCACACAGAGAACATAAAAACTCAGCACAGGTAGCAACCCAGATCTGGCCTTGAACCCAGTGCTGCGAGGCAGAAATCCTAACCTCTTTGGATGTTGTTCATGGATAAAAATACACTACTTACCTTTAGTGGTTTTATTAGTAATTTAAAATGATGAAAGGAAAAAGTCTACAAAAACTGATGTTTTAAGAGTTTTTTAAAAAGTATGATAAAGCTGTATTGAAAATTGCATTGCAATTGTGTACTGTTTGTGTCCTAGCAAACTGTAGGAGGCATTTCCAGAAGGAATCTCACCGTGAGCAGCTGGATTCAATAATGCAGTTTTTATAGTCTTGCTTATTTTCACACCCTCCGCCTGTGGAAACAAACCCATCACAATGCATGAGCCTCTGGCATTCAGAACTGTGCAGGGGAGTAAGGCCAGAACTTTCATAATATTGTAGGATCCTCATCATGTCCAGGACATGAAAAGTTACAGATTTCTATTAATCTAATGAGAATTAGCTTTCATACTGTGGCTTGTCAGTAAGAGGCTTCTTATTTGAGTTTTTCTAAAATGACTCTATACATGGTACCTAATTGCATTGATCAGCCTTAAGACTAAATTTTGACAATTTTTATTTAATGTTAAACAAATAATCAAACTTTATTTAATAACTATTTTATTACCATTATACATTTTTATGTGAAGGTTACCAATTTCTCTGCATTTTCTTAGACTGATACAATCTAACCTAGCACAACAGGAAACATTTAAAAAATGGCCTTTTGTCTCCAATCATTTGTGTCAAAACCATTGCATGTATCAGTGTCACGCAGCGGTTGGCTGTTTTTTGTCATCAAAATATGTTTTGTATTTTTCTTTAGATAGTCTTTCATTTCGATCACTTGAAGAATGGGGCTCTCAGCTGATGTCAGATATTTATTATAAATTGTTTTGTTGTTAAATAAACTGCAGTATATCTTTACCTATCATAATATTTTTACAGATGCTATGATGTAAATGTTTTTTTTAATCTTTTTTCCCAGTGCAAATAATGTCTTCTTCTGTACTAAAATTGTCAACCTGAAATTCCACAAAGAGGAGCAAAAAAAGTTAATTGTTTTCTAGTCAGAAGTCCTATTTGCATCTTACCAAAACATGCACATGCAACATAGTAATAAAAGTATCATGCATCAAAGGACTAACATGTAAAAACATATGTAACTAAAGTACATATAACATGTGTAGCTACATATTTTCCCTGGTTACGTACAATTTAAAAGTTAATTTTATTGCTTAAAAAAACAACAATTACAGCTCTAAAAAATATTCAAATGTTCTATTACTTTTCACACCAGTTACTTACCACAACTCGAAGCCGTTTCTTTACACCGTCAGAAAGTGACAACCCAAATACTGCAGCTTTAACTTCAACATCCAGCTCTCCTGTGTGCATGGGGATGATGACAAAGGGCACAGCTCGAGATGATAACGGATCTACCATCACTTCCACTCTGTGTTTTCTCTTCTTACTGGCTGCGCTGCATATCTGCTCATTCTCCATCAGCTCCACACGAACCTTAGACATACAGTTATGAGTGATGAGTTACTTTCTTGAGAATTTTGAAGAAAAATGATGCTCACTTTCAAATACTTAGTTGATGCACACACTTAGACATGAAGAACTGAAAAAATATATAAACAAAAGGAGTCCATTCAGCTAGAACAGTAGGTCAATGATTCAAACGTCTTATCAAATAATTTTTAAAAGGATCCCATTGTATCCTTCACCTTCAAGAACATGTTTTGAAACAGATCCGCATAGTTTTGTAGACTGATGTTATTCATTTCTTTCATTGTTTTTAACTCTCTCCAAATGTTAATCATTTAAATGTACTAAATGGTTATTGTCTATAATTTAAAAAGTATCTTTTTGACTACAGGTTGCCAGCTCTAGTACTCATGCTCTACAATCCATCAATATTCTCTTTAACAGAACTCTACAGGTGGAATTAGGGTTAAGATGATTTCAATGAAAGTTTAAGGTGACAATTGTATACTGTACCTTTTCCACAGTTTTGAGCTCTTTACTATTAAAGGTTAGTTGCATAAGAACATAACAATTAACTAACAAGTCCCTTAATCCAATTTAGCTCATTTGGTTGCTAATAGCTAAATAATATGAATATATCATTTAGCAGTTTTTTGTAACAAGATAAGGTTTGAGATTTGACATCATGGCTTGGTTCAGAGGTCCCTGCTATTCTTGGTTTTAAATGCACTTCAACATAGTTTTCACTATCTTCTCTATGTCTCATGCCTGATTCTGAAAACATCCACTAGAGTGACTTTGTCAATGTCTTTGAGCAGTTCAAAAATTAAATTCTTTTTTTTTCTGTTGTTAAAATGGTTTTAAGTTCTTAAATCTTTCAGAGTGTCATGTAGAAAAGAGAAGGGAGGTGTGGCTCTCTGAACAGGTTGGAAAGCCAAGATGTATGTTATGAGCTCTTGACAAATAATTCAATGAAAAAGTAAGTGAATAACCTGATGCTAATAAAAGGAAAATCTATATTAAGAACTTGAAAATTCTATATGGATGTTAGTTCACTCACGTGTGATACAGGAAATGTGATACAGGAAAAAGTTGTATTGGGATTGAAATTGTAGTATATTTGTTTCTACCAAAAGGAACTGGGAGACCTTAAGGAATCAGACTATCTTTGGATGAGTCCAGATCCTCTCTCTCTCCTTAAGATTCTTCTGAGTGCATTCTGAAAGCCTTAGTGAAAGCCACTAAATCAACACTGTGTCCTGACTCTGGTATTACTGCAATACCCACTCCACCCCCACCTCCTGTTTATACAGGTACCATCCATTCCAGAATAAAGCTCCATCTTACATAAACTACATTGTTTGACATACATATTTTATTACATACAGTTTAACTCAGTTGTTTCAGTGGACAAGTTTAAATTTTACTCATTGTCATTAATCATTTGTCATTTCATTCATCTTGCTCTTTTAGAAGTGAATTAAGCACATGTGCTTGAAGAAAGTTTGTTAAAAGAATCTCTACTGGATTATTGATCATCATGTAGCAATGTAACCCATTTAAGTATTATGTACCAATGAGCTTTTATGAAGATTTTTTCTTGAAATTTCCTTCATAGGAAACTTATATGGCACTTGTGATGCAATAGTGGTATCACCATTATAAATTATGATCTCCTTATAAGTGTGAGGAACATGTTCAGCAGTCAAATGCAGCATATTATTTTAAATCTTGACTTTACACTTAATAGTGCAGTTCATTTTATAGACAAGAGATGGAACACTACCACAAGTAATTTGTATTTTATATCATGGTTTGTCTCTGTTTCCAGAATTACTTCAAATTCTGTATATTTGCAAACAGTATATATAAAGTGTCAAACATGCACTTACTTGTCTTTTCACATTTTCATAGTTGTACAACACAGCCTTGATCTCCACTTGTTCATTTCGCAGTACAGAGTAAGGCAGCTTCAGGTCAATAAAGAAATCCTTCAACACCGTAATCTCATAGGGTTCAGCCACGCAGATACCTACTCACATCAAAATAATAAATTCCTCTGTTAGTACAATGATGTTGAATGTCATGGATAGTCTAAACATTTGAGTGATAATTTAAAAACAAAATTCTGCATTGATTTTGCTTTTTTGTACTGCCAGTCACTCACATAACTTTTAAATAACATTAGAACAGTAAAATATGCATTTTTAATGTTTGCACATTGTTGTTATTAGCACTTTAACTTTTTGTTTTTTTAGAGCTTGTAGGTCCATTATTGTTCATTATGGTAAGAATTTAAAAAAATATATAAAAGAACTGTTAAGCAAGAATTCACTTGTACAACACAGATAAATTAGCTTGAAGGTGATGTCTTTGGGAACTGACTAACAGAAGATACAAAAGACCTTACCATTCTCTGGAGACAAACTGATAGCTGTAATTTCCCATGTGGTAATTGAGTCTTTGAGGAAGCTTTGGACATCTTTTGTAACGAGCCTGGTAGTTAAAAAGAAGGGAACCTGCCATGAAAATAGAAATCCTAGAATCCTACAGCATCAGGTGTATTATTAATAACTTTCTGAATGTAGGACCTCATCAACATTCAACTGCTAACAATGTTGAAACATTGGCAACAGATTTATAATAATAATTATTATAATAATAATAATAATAAAAAAAATGTTATTTTATATAGTGCCTATATAGGGGGCTTCTCAAAGCGCTTTACAGAATGAGAACAACAATAAATAAAAAGAAAACACAAGATAAAACACAATTACAATATACAGAGGAGACCGTGGACGGTGGTACTAGGAAAAGCAGAGGGGTGAAGAATGGAACCAGTTAAGTAAAGGCTCTTCTAAAGAAGAAGGTTTTGAGTCTGGATTTGAAGGAGTTTAGAGAAGGTGACTCTCTGATATCCTTGGGCAGAGAGTTCCAGAGCTTGGGGGCATAACAGGAGAAGGCCATGTCACCCATGCAATGTAGACGGGCTTGGGTGACAGTTAGGAGACCAGAATTAGAAGGTTGCGAGGTGGGGAGTAAGGCAATAATAGTTCAGACAGGTACTGAGGTGCCAAGCCATGCAAAGCCTTGTAGGTGAGCATGACGATTTTAAAGTCCACACGGAATTTGACAGGAAGCTAGTGCACGGACTCCAGGATAGGAGTAATGTGATCACTTGCACTAGACCTGGTCAGGATCCTGCCTGATGAATTTTGGACATACTGCAGTTTGTTCAAAGTAGCTGTAGATACTCCAGCGAGTAGATCATTACAGTAGTCAATTTGAGAGAACACAAATGTTTTGATCAGCTTTTCAGCCACAGTTAGTGATAGCATAGGGCGTAGTCTAGCAGGTGAAAAAAAAGACAATATTTTGACAATATGCTGCACATGTGGGTCGAAAGTTAAGCCAGAATTGAGCATCACCCCAAGGTTTTTCAATTTAAACTGAAGCTCAAGTGCAGAACCATCTACAGATAGGGTTACAGGACTGGCTTTACGAAGTTGATGGGGGGTGCCAATAAGCATGACTCTTCACAGTCTTGTCACAGTTAAGATGAAGGACATTTTGAGTCATCCAAGTTTTAATGTCAGAAATGGAATTAGATAGAATAGAAACAGCCACATCAGTGTCAGGTTTGGTATGGATGTATATTTGAGTATCATCAGCTGAGGCCATGTGATCTTAAAAGCTGACCAAGTGGAAACATATAAATGCTGAAGAGCAAGGGGCCCAGTATTGAGCCAGTATTGAGCCCTGAGGAACACCAGACTTAACAAGACCAATGTCAGACCTATACCCATTAAGAGAGACAAAGTGACAGTGATCAGTGAAGTAAGACTTGAACCATTTGAGAGCAGTGTCAGAAACTCTAAACAGTATCGAGACGAGAAAGTAAGATGTCATGGTCAACAGTGTCAAAAGCAGCACTGAGGTCAAGAAGGATGAGTATAGAAAGAGAACCAGAATCAGAAGGTATTAGAAGATCATTAGTGACTTTGATCAGGGCAGTTTCTGTGCTGTGAAGTTGATGGAAGCCAGTTTGGAGGGGTTTGAAATGATTATTTGTCATGAGGTGGTTATGTAACTGAAATGTGACAACACGTTCTAGAATTTTTGCAATAAAGGGTAAGTTGGAGATGGGGCAAAAATTGTTAAGATTGTCGAGAGCCATGTTAGGTTTTCTTGGCACTTGCTAGTGCTCAAGGATTCATTTATAATATTGAGGACAATGGGACAGAGAGAAGAGAAACAGGACTGGAATAAAGTGGTGGGAATGGGATCTAAAGTAGATGTGGAGGGTTTCATGTGTTTAACTAGTTTATTGAGGGATGCTGAGTCAAGAAGAGAGAAGCTGGAGAGAAGGGAACCAGAAAAGTTTGATAAGGAGGGAGGAGATACGGAAATGATATGCGTAGTGGAGAGAATGTGATGCCGGATGTTGTCGATCTTGGAGCTAAAGAAATCTAAGAATGTGCTGCACAGTTGCGATGAGGCAGGTAATTTGGTGGGGCAGTTTGGCTTTAGTAAGCTGTTGATGGTGGAGAAAAAATGTCTGGGGGTGTTATGGTGATTTTTAATGGTGTGAGAGAAGTAGTTGGATCTAGAAGACTCTATTGTAACCTTATATTCAAACAAGTAATCTCTCCAAGCCTGATAATGTACATTTAGGCCAGAAAGACACCACCTACACTCAAGTTTGCAGGAGGCTACCTTCATAGACCGCAGATGGTCATTGTACCAGTGGGCAGGGCAAGAGAAGGACATGTTTTGAGTTTTTAAAGGAGCAAAGGTGTCGAGGGTAGATAAAAGAGCACTATCAAGTAACTATTTTGTCCTCTAGAGGGTCAGAGGTAGAGAAACAAGACAAGGAGGACAAAACAGAGTTTGCAAACCTTGGGTGATCAATTGATCGCCAGTTGCGGAAATTTACAGAGCATGAGGGTGAATTGTTAGAAACAGGTAATTCCAGATTGAAAAGAATAGCTGGTCAGAGAGGCTTAGATCAAGGGAAGAGCAGTGGGAGACAAAAGAATAATTGGCAATGAATAAATCTAGGGTGTGTCCTTTGTTATGTGTAAAGGGGTACAAACAAACTGAGTAAGATCAAAGCATCCCAATAGAGAAATGAAGTCTTTAGCCAGACTAGAAGACCTTGAGTCAATGTGTATATTAAAAACCCCTAGAATAAGGATTCTTTTAAACTTAAGACATAAAAATGAGAGTAAATCAGCAAACTCACATAAGAAGGCTTCTCTGGGTTTGGGTGGTCTAGAAACTGTGGCAATGATAGTAGATTGGGGGATAGAGACATTTAAAACAAGGCACTCAAAAGAAGATGGAGGAGGTATAGTAATAGGACTTAAATTGTAAAAAAGGTTGTAAATAACAATGATGCCCCCACCTCTGCCTGAGAGATCAACCCACTGAAACTAAGCAGGTGTCAGCCTGGTCAGTAACTGGATGGGAGACCTCCTGGGAAAAACTAAGGTTGTTGCTGGAAGAGGTGTTAGTGGGGCCAGCAGGGGGTGTTCACCCTGCAGTCCATGTGGGTCCTAATGCCCCAGTATAGAGATGGGGACACTATACTGTAAAAACAGGCACCGCCTTTCGGATGAGATGTAAAACCAAGGTCCTGACTCTGTGGTCATTAAAAATCCCAGGGCGTTTCTCGAAAAAGAGCAGTGGTATAACCGCGGTGTCCTGGCCAAATTTCCAATTGGCCCTTACCAATCATGGCCTCCTAATAATCCTATGAATAATCTATGAATTGGCTTCATTACTCTGCTCTCCTCCCCACTCATAGCTGATGTATGGTGAGCGTTTTGGTGCACTATGGCTGCTGTTGCATCATCCAGGTGGATGCTGCACATTGGTGGTGGTGGAGGGGAGTCCCCATTACCTGTAAAGCGCTTTGAGTGGAGTTTCCAGAAAAAGTGTTTTATAAGTGTAAGCAATTATTATTAAGTACAAAAGGTCCAGTTTTTTTTCTTTGATAATGTCACGTAAAAGAAGAGCCTTGTTGTTTATGGAGCAGGTAATGAGTAGCACTGATCTGGCCAGTCTCGGGGATTCAGGGGGAAGCGGAGTGCTCTCCAGGTGTGGCAGTGAGAAAAGATTTTTTAGGTCAGTGAATGTACGGGATGGACTTAGGATCGTGCGCCGAAAGGCAGGGATAGAGACTCCGCTGACAGACGAATGAAAGAAACAGCATCCTGTGCTCTGATGGATGTAGCGACTCAGTCGTAAAATCCCAGTAATGCGGCAATAAACAAATGTGTCTTTTACCAGAAAGTAGTTTTGTTGTAGTTAAAGAAGTTGCAGTGCGGTATACCTCAGAGACATGATCAATGAATCCAAGATGGTGCAACAAGATGGGAAGGAAAACCAGAGTAAGGCAGTAGCAGGTGGTGAGCAATTTCACAATGCAAGTGGAAGTCACATATGTAAATTGCAATGTGGAGCGGATAACATGAAGTGGATACAAATAAATAATTAGAAACCAGAGTTGCCGAGAAAAAAAAAAGGAATAAATACGTAGATAAAAAATGAAAAACTGGTGAGAGGAGCGGCACCTTTCCCTTTCGACCGGAACCGGAACGTTTGGTTATGTAAAAATAAATTGAGCCCTACAGTACATACAAATACCAACCCCTTGCTATACAGTGTAGAAATATGTAGAGTACATGAGTAGTAATGTATTTGAAAATTTGCTGTACCCATCATTGTTTACAGGTTCTATTGGCAAGTCCTCCATTTGCCACAGCCAGCTTTCTGGAAATTCAGTTCGTATTACAATGTCATCGTCACCTAAGAAATCATTATCTTCTTCACCTAAAAAGAAGACAAGGAATAGTGAACCTTACAATTTCTACATTTCAATATCATGTTTAGTTATTCTGCTTAGACAAATATTAGCTCTTTACAGACATTTACTCCATACTGGGAAAGACCTTGGATTAAAGGCACAGAATGAGTGACAGCAGAGTTTCTCTCTCAGCAGTACACTCTGAAGTGTTCTGTTGAAAAGGTCCAGCCAATTAAAGCTGACCTTTGGTACATTTGGCAGCACTGTTTTGACTATAAATTTCTATACAGTATGTTCTACTGTTGTAGCCTGCCAGATGGAACTGTGTAATATTCAAATTCAAGTTCAAGAATATTGGAGAGCAATCACTTTAACTGGACCACTTCTTTAATATCTTGAATTATTTATTTAGTTTGTCTCAGTAATCAGAACATGCACGAAATGTGGGCACCATCTGACCAGGCTGCTCCTGTCATGTCAAACAAATGCACAGGACTCACAGACAGCAATTTTATTTAAATGGATAAATGGAAAGTAATATTTTTGGATTCTTTTTCTATTCAATATGGTTGAATCAGTGGAGTCATATAGAGTTATTGATCATAGCTAGTTTAAATAACATTGATAATTTTACTTGTGACAAGAATTAAAGAATTGATATTTTTCACTACGTATTCCATCCACACCTGCACTCACACCTGTGCATTGTTTTCAAAAATAAAAAAATAAAACTCACTCCGTGCAAGAATTAACATTTCCTCCTGTCTTTCTTTGTGCTTTTTGGAAATCTCTGTACAGCAGTGCAGGAAAGCAGCAATACATTCTTTGCTTTCAATTATATATTGGGACCTCCTTTCACAGGTATAATCCATACTATTTTCAACCATTCCATCCCTGCAACACTTTCGTAGGGGTCCCGAGTAATTGCTTGCTAGATCAGAATAAAGAAATATTATCACAGTCTGAACTCCTAATTAAACAAATTCACAGTCCACCAATAGATCACAGTGTGTATTAGGAATTACAATTTTACATTCACAATTACAAAGATATAAAACTCCATCCACCATTATATTTTACTCTAAACACATGTTGATAATGTATTACCATAATGACTGGTTTAGCTTCATAAGAATGCATGATTTGCGGATTTAGCAATAATGCTTACAGGATTGTCTAAAAAATAATTAATCTATCTATTATGGATACACCAGAAGTTCAATTAAAATCTCACCCAAAGTTGTCCTGATCTCACTCAAGTTCAATGAGCGTTGTCTTCTCTGTGGAGGCTCTGGACATTTGGGATCTGGAATACAATTTTGGATGTGTTACACACAGCAGATGGAAAGGATATGTTATCTAAGATGTAAAATAATTCTCAGAAGAAAATAATTATCTTGGTCTGTTTGTATGCAATAAAGTTACCAGTGAATTTAACAATACAGCTCTGCAATAAAGTGCTGACTGCAAAACATACATTTAGCTTTGGATTTCTAAAATGTATTCCATGTTCATTGTGCAACTCCATACTAATTTTTGGCTAAAATCATACATCACTGCAGCTAACATCTACATAAGCGCCACACACACACTCATCTGTGGTATTTCATACCAGACAAAGACCAGAAGACTTTCACTAAACAACATTATAATACTATTGCGTGGTATTTACAAGTTATACAATATGCAAAAAATAAGTAATTTTTACTATATTCACTAAGACAAGCATACAGTATACTGTTTGATAGTTTCAACATTAAGCCATAGAAAACAGCACACTGTTTGCAGATAAAGTGCAGATCAACATTACATGGCCTGAGAACCATTCAATAACGTACACCATAAACAACATTACATAACTTAAAATAAAAGTACAAATATAAAAAATAAATATATAAAAATGAATCATTGTTGGCTACATAATGTTTTAATTATATACATACTGTATATTTAATATTTAAATAATATGTATATAAGGTGACTTTAAGAGTGCATAGTACAGCAAAATAAGTTGGATAAAGCTATACTGAATTAACAATACTGGCAAAGAAACAAGGTACCTTTTAAGAGCAACATTTTTTTCTTAAACATGTTATGATCATAAGACAAAATTAAGAGCTGATGCAGGACAAACTGAAAAGTGAATAAAAAAGGCAATTGTCTTATTGTCTTACATAAGAAAGACAAAGCACAAAAAATCACCGATAGACACATAAACTATCATATCCCATAAAAATTCTGTTTTACAAAATAAATGCAGAAAACAGAATTACAGGAGTTCTAAACATTAATCTAACTGTTGTCTTAGACAAATGATTTCCATGATGCAGATATTTCCATTTAAATTTAAAACAAATTTGTGTTTACATCAACTACCTGAATAATACCAGTTTCACAAGTTAATACCTATACAACAGAACATTAACTGGAGCAATTTCGTAAAACAATACTAGCAATCACCATCATCCCACATACAAAAGGAATAGAAGTCACAGCCTTCAACATACACAGTATCGACTGTATACACTACATCGTTAACCATCCCTTCCTACTGCTGTCTGCCTTTTTTGACTTTGTGAACGTTTGAGAACCTGCATCTCAAAAACCTTTTATTAGGTTAATCTGCTTTTGGCTATTGTATTTCATTATAGTTTTAAAGTGTTACCATTAAAATGTAAAAAAAAAAAATCAACTATATCATCAATTTTCATTTTGTTAATATCCTATTTTTTACAAGGTTATCAATGCAAAATTACACAAAACAAGTACCCCATTCAAAGCTTCAGTCTGAGATTGTCAGATAGAAAGATAGAAATATAGAAATATATAAGACCTGATCATTTCCATTTCCAAGAGAAAGAATAACAAAAGTCACGGCTGAAGCTGACAACATTTTTTTCAAAACCAATGTACTGTAGAAAAACATGTCATCACAAATAGGCAATATATAAATCCTGTTCACTCAAAACATACTAATCCTGCTATAATTTCAAATAAAGTTTATGATAAATCTGAATACCTGTTCTTGATTTCGTGCTAAGTTGAATGTTTGATTCAAACATAAGGCCGGCATCATAAAAGACATCCATGTTGTCACTTCCACTTCCTGCTGTGCAGCCAATATCATTCTTCTCTACAATGTTCCAGATCTAAGACAGGATAAACACACATTTAGAAAAGTTGAATGTTGAATTATTCTCTATAAGATATGTTTCTGACAGAATGGCATAATTGATCAGAGCCTGCCTGAACCTACCATACTGGCTGTTAGGATACCATTATGCCAAACTTGTATTGATCGGACGCCATGCTATGCTGTACCAAGACAAAATTTACTTAAACTTTCTAGTATTAAAAAATCATCATTGTAATTATTGAATTGTAGTAATATTGTATTATTGTGTTTCACTGGATTATCCTTACCTTGGATTGTGAGAGTCTATTTTTGCTGTTTAAAACATAGACACCTTTATCAACAGCAACAAGCCCAACCTTCGCTCCTGGGTCTCCTGTGAGCGTAAAACTAAAGGACTTGCGTGGTTCATATACTCCCTTGTCTCTGTCAGTGGTTGGGGTCACAGTAAGCTTTGGGTAAAAATAAAACAAATAACTGTAATAGCAATAGCAGAGGTCAAAAGATAAGTCCAAGCTTTTTATTTGTCTTTGAAGCTTTTGCTGACATAAAACATCTTTTACCATACAGGTTTTTATTTTGAGGGTCCAATTAAAATATTCACTTTAAAAAGTCTGTGTATAAATAATTGGTTATTTAGGAAAAATGGGATGTCTTTGGTGGGGGCTCAATATGTTTACAAGGCACTTAACTGTATATCAAAGTACAAAAAAATCACATCAAGGTGTCAATAATATTATTTAATGAGTCTGAAACCTAACTATATATATATATTTTTGTTGCTAAGCTGGAGCTAATTTCAGCACTTTGGGTACTGACAATATACTTTAAATGTTAATGGTTTATGTTTTTCTTTAGCAAACTAATTAAAATGGCTTTATAGCAATGTGACTTAAAGTGTTATAGACAAAATACATACTGTTCCTATACACGTGCTTTTTCCATCCACCAAAATCGAATCGGCCACAACTTCGATTTTTCCACCTTTTCTGAGGTAATAGTATGCCACAAACCGGAAGGAGGGGATCATTTCTTTCTCAATAGGTAGTGACAGTGTCACCAGGTACTGTCCAGATAGTCTATTCTGCCTCCCAGCTCTAACAATCTGCCCTTTGTTAACAATCTGTTAAAGTTCAACAAAGACATGATTCATCATTAGTAAAGAATCAAAAACCTAGATTTAACATCCTTAACCCAATTGATGTCTATGGAAAGCTTAAAATCAAAATTAGTCCAAATGAGATAATAGGTGTGCTCCATGACTTCTAGGCAAAGTAGATGAAGAATGTACATTTTCAGTGACATTTGAAAAAGATGGAAGAAGAGGACCAAGAAACAATGTTCAGAAGTATGAGTAGTATGTACAGTATGTTTATGGGATGTATAATTAAATAGCACATGGAAGTTGAACAAATCAAAAAATGTTCCACAGTTCAATGATCTGAATGTGAGAAGACTTATGGTTTACGCGGCAAGACAAAACCTTCTGCCACATTATTCTACTGAAAAGGAACAAGTAAAGGTTTATTCCCTGATGAAAAGAAAATAAACAGTTTCGGTTGTGGAGCCTTCTTCGGGTGAAACACCCGAGGAAGACTCTACAGACGAAACATAGTGTTTCTTTTCTTCTCTTTTCAGCATGGAATAAAACTTTACTTTGTTCCATGCATGCTGATGCAGTTAGTGTATCTATTTGAACTTATTGTACTGAATACGTACCAGATATGAAAAGTATTTAATCTGGTCCTGAACTCCTTGGTCTTTGCCAAGATTCAGATTAATATTCATTATATTTTCAAATTTCTGGACTCCAATATGGAGGTAGTTGAGAGAATTATTTTGTGTCCTGTATGGCTGAATAACTAGCTTCTTTGTAGCCTGGCGGTCTTGACTGAGACCAGGAACATTAGTTTTCACCTGTTAAAAAGCAGAACACAACAGAGCATTAAGACAAGTGGTACATTATTAACAATGACCTATGGAATATTAGTGCATTGAAAAGATAGAAGAAGTTTCAAAGTTTGTATAGTACATTGAACAAAAATGTTTATTTTAAAACATCAATTTAGTGTTATATAACTGGAAGAAACAAAAATAGAAGTTTATGTGAATTCATAATTTTCTAAATTAAGAGTGTTCGAGGGAAGATTTTTTTAAATGTAAATTGTTATAATAAAAAAATGTTACAATATGAATGTGAATTAAGAATTTCACAAAACCCCTAAATCTCTGCAGGAATTTCATGCACAGCAAAAATACACAGGGATTTTGTGAAATCATTAGTTTCACATTTTAACTGTAATACACAATTTATATGGACACACAAGAGTAACATTTAAATATAGAGGATTATAGGAATATAGAGGAGTCAAAAGTATCAAATTTAGTAGTTAGGACTCAATATTTTGAATATTATTTTCAGTGATGATCCCCACACTAAAATGTAGTGTTAAGTGTTGGTTACACTGCTACAAAGATATTCCTTCTAAAGAGATAGTATAAAAGAAAACAGCTGGGCTAATCTATGATTAAAAGAAAATATCAGATTAGGATAACAGTTCTTTTCACACAGGACCACTGAAAAAAATTAAACACTTGATTCAGGTATTCAAAATCCTAAGAAGAATGCTTAGCCAATCAATCTATCTTCAACTAAATAAAGACTGTGCAACACAAGTATTAATTGTACAGTCCATTTAAAACAAAACATGAAAAATGAAAGGAGGCCATTTCACTCATGCTGATGTTGGTTTTTTGTGATCAACCGCAATGTTCTCAAATCAAAAAAGATTGACTCAAAACATTTTCAGCCATCTGCATCCTTATTATACTTTGTGATAATGCCCCCCCTTATAGAGTGAAGTCATATCTTTTTTCATTTCATGATTTTTTTCCATTTGTATATTCAGATGTAAATGTAATAATAAGAATGAATGTTTGATGTTGACATTAAAACAATACAACAGTTAGGAACTGCCTAGCTTGATGACAGTGTGGTATTGTAGCAGGCATTAACTTAAAACCAGAAGTATGAACAGTGTTAAGTGTTGGTTACACTGCTACAAAGATATTCCTTCTAAGGAGATAGTATAAAAGAAAACAGCTGGGCTAATCTATGATTAAAAGAAAATGTCAGATTAGGATAACTGAGTTCTTTTCACACAGGACCACTGAAAAAAATTAAACACTTGATTCAGGTATTCAAAATCCTAAGAAGAATGCTTAGCCAATCAATCTATCTTCAACTAAACAAGGACTGTGCAACACAAGTATTAATTGTACAGTCCATTTAGTAGCATTCAGAAAAGAAAACCAGAGTTTTGTTTTTTTATAGAAGGTTATGCACATGTGGGGCACAAATCCCAGTCTCTCTTTCAAAGCTGACACTGCGGATTCTTGAATGATTAAGTTACCACAAAATGGGAAAGGTCTCTCTTTTGTAATCTTTCTTTTGTCCTAATACTATCAGCAAAAAACAAAAAATATTATTTTATTGCTTCTTATCTTTACAAAATAAAAAAAAACTAAGAAATAAAACATGCAGAACATACACTGATTAGTAGACTAGTAGCATCTGCTTGTGTATTTATAGTCATCTGTGCTGTCCCATGGTCATGGGTTCTGCCAGAGGTTTCTCCAGGAGTTATCTTAACAGGGATCTTACTGGCTGGTGAGCCATCAGGATTGGTCACCAAAACCTTAAATATAAAATCAAATGACAGGATTCTTGGTTATGATCTATGGATCAAAAGCAGACATCAAAAACTGCAGAACACTCTTATATATTTCATTAAGTAAAGGGCTCCACTTAGAATATAGGATGTATATAAAATGTATATATAATTTTAGTTTTATAAATTTTGTATTCTTTCATCATTCTCTATTTTATCATCATTTATTTTCACAATAAATCAACAATTATCAAATATAGGTTCTTTCAGTGATGCACCTTCTTTCAGAATATTCCAGATGAAAATGACTCTAGTAGGAGTATTAGTGTTATTTTAACTGCCAAGTGCCATAAATATATAATGGGAATAATATTTGATAATGTATTATATGTGATCTATAAAAAGGCAATCATAAAACATAAAAAAATGCTGAATGTGTAAAATTACCATGACATTAAATGGCATTCCAGGCTTGAAGTATTTGGGGGTCTTCGTAAAATGAATGGTGTAAGGAGACTGAACAATTTGGATGCCTCTCTTCTCTGCCTCTACCATATCACTGCCTGAAAGTGAAGGTAATGTTATATGAAATTGAATTGTATTAAAATTGTAATGATTTAGTATTCAAACCAATACAATTAACACCTCTCAGTTTCCACAGAAAATGCACTAAAACAAAACATGAAAAATGAAAGGAGGCCATTTCACTCATGCTGATGTTGCTTTTTGTGATCTTAGTGGCTTCACGATCAACCGCAATGTTTTCAAATCAAAAAAGATTGACTCAAAACATTTTCAGCCATCTGCATCCTTATTATACTTTGTGATAATGCCCCCCCTTATAGAGTGAAGTCATTTCTTTTTTCATTTCATGATTTTTTTTCCATTTGTATATTCAGATGTAAATGTAATAATAAGAATGAATGTTTGATGTTTACATTAAAACAATACAACAGCTAGGAACTGCTTAGCTTGATGACAGTGTGGTATTGTAGCATGCATTAACTTAAAACCAAAAGTATGTACAGTGTACAGTTTGTGATGTCACCAAGGGCAGAACCTCTAGGAGTTGTATGTCTCTGAATCATCTCATTGTGTATGGGAGTTTTTTTATATTGTCTAAAATTATGATTGAAGCTGCCATTACTGGAGCCCAAGCAGTTGTGCCCCCTGCTCCAGTCCTGAAAAATACAGTAGGTCACTGAACAAGAAGAGAGGATGGAGAGAGACTAAAGCCAGCAAAAAGGTAGGTCAGCAGAAAACAAGCTTAAAAGTAGGGAAGCCACACAAGCCTTCTTGCTACCGCACAGGTCATTCTGCTACACCAGGACCTGCTGGATTACAGTATAAATCAATGGGGTGAATATAAACTGCTGTATAATCACACAAGCCACTTTACTACAGCAGGAACTGTTGCACTACAATTCAAGTTGCTACAATATACTACAAGCCACTGAGCTAAAATACTATACTAGAATAATATAACAGTAATGGTGTTACTGCCATACTGGATCAAAAGCTGGCAATATAAATATATCACTGTCAAGTTCACATTGGATTTCAGACTTGAATTGTGTTGTGTCTTTGGGGAACCGCATTGTGTCCCTGCTGTGAGCTGCCCCATGCAGCATCACAAGCCATAAGGATCATTATTACATTTCAGTCTCCTTACACTTAGTATGGAGCTGTGGTTGCTCAGGCAGCTCCTGGGCTCAATCCCAGGTAGGGGCAAGTGATGTAGCTTGCTCTAACTCCTTCTAGACAGCTCCCAGGCCCACTCAGCCTGCTTTCCAAATGAGTACCTGGGGGTTAATACTTCCAGGGGTAATAGGCCAGCCTGAGCGTGATGCTGACCACATCACCTCCACTTCCAATGTCTGATGGTTGAGGGAAAATGGTGGCCCTTGCCCCCCATTTCCCCATGGGCCTTTATGGCCTGAAAAGGGGACCTACCTATTTATACTAAGTGCTTTTTTTCCATTTTAATAATTCCACACTTGATCATACTTGAACTTGTTCTAACCTCTGCATTTCAATTCTGCCTTTGTATCCCAATGTTTCATTAGCAGCAAGTCCGAATTATGCATAAATCTGTATTTCCTACTTAGCTGGTACATATTCCCCATGTACATGGTAAAATAGCAAATTATAGGAATGGCAAAAATAGTGATTCCTTTAATAGTGATATTAATATGCTCCCTTATTTTTTTAAACAAACACAATTTCAGAAAACAGTTTCAAACAACATTTTAAACAAATGACTGTTTAAAAATAAATGTAGGCACATTGCTTAATACGTTTTTATTTCATTTGTCTTCAGCATTTTTAACACATTGCTGCTTGTATTCAGATGTAAGAGAAAGAGTAATGATCTTAACACTCTTATAAGAAAGTACTTACCAGTTGCTGTTAAAACAGTTGCAGATACATAGATAGATTTTTTATGAACCTCCTGTATTTTTGGGAATATTTTTGTAATGTGCTCTCTTCTTAACGTGGCTGTTCCCTTTCCATCAATAATCTGAAATACACAAAACAGGCTGAATTTAAAAATAATCAAAGTGGATTAAATATACAATGTATTTATTATAAATTCCAACATTAAGCAAATTAAAATTTAAGAAACACACTGGCTGTAAAAGGTCAGGTGCTCCTAAATCTAATTGAGTGCACTATCAAACAGTATGTTACAACCCCAAGTGTCTAGGGGTAAAGGGGTGTAACATTTAGGATAATTCTTTTGGAAGCAGGTGGGTTTTGGTTAGGGACTAGGAAGCGTGATAACAAGGGTAAGGAACTAGAGTGGTGCCAAAGGAAAGAAAATAACAAACAAAATGGAGCTGGCTAGGACAGTGAGGGAAAGCTAATCTGACTACAAAAGAAAACCCAAAACACACGGTAGCAACGGTAGCAAAACCCGAAACAACACCCTAGCTAACCTGCACTGACTACCCAAAACCATACAAGACAAATGGCACTCACCCGTACTGAACTAGTGTACTAACACAAAATCAACTAAGTGTGTAAAGTGTACCCAACAACCTAAACTAACCTTATATACAAAAGTTCACACAAAAACACAAGTGAACCAGGAATACCAATAAGGGAAAACAAGAGTAATCAACAGGAGCAGGGTACAAAAGAACACAAAAGTTGAACATGTAACACTGGGGCAAGGTAATGGCAAAACAAGGATGAACACACAAACAAACTAAAGTACAAAGAAACTAACAAAAAAAACAACAAAACAACAAAACAACAAAGCCAAAGCTATACAAAAATACACACACACAAAGCAAAACAAACCAACAAATGAAGCTGAAGCAATAACCAGAAGCAATAACCAGAAGCAATAACCAGAAGCAATAACCAGAAGCAATAACCAGAAGCAATAACCAAACCCAAACAGGACCAAAGTCAAACAAAAGGCCTCTCTTTGCTGAAAACCTCCATGTTATATGCTGAATAAGATGTGTTCTGATTGGCTGAGAGCTAATTGATGATGACCTCATACTGAAAGTGTGGTGTAATGGTGGGCCAATGGGGAAGGGAGAACAATCAAGGGTCAGCAGTGTGGACATAACAGAAAAAACACATACAGAACACACAGTGGGATGTAACACAGTAAAAGCAGAGAATTTTTGTGACACAGCTACAATTTTGTCACACAGCTACAATAGCCCCACTACTGAATTAATTGTAGCAACTTCTGCAATGGTGGCATCACAAAACTGACAACTATAATGGCATCAACTGTGTCAATTGAAACAACAAGTGATGCAGATATACAAAAGAGACACAACTGTAACAACAGCAGCTGAAATTGCTTGTATTATTGTACTGTAAATGCCTGGTTTTCTTACATAAGCATGTTTAGCCCTGCAGATTAATTAAAACACAGGAATTGTTTGTGTGATTTTAGAGAACTACGTAATGAAGAATGTCTTCTTGAATTTTACTTGGTATGCCAATGTTTTCCTGTTTTTTTATTTCTCTGTAGTATCACTCTGTAATATGCCTCTTCTTAAGTGGTGCTTGATTCTTACTTCTACTCGTTGTAGGGAGTCTGGGAAGCTCTTCTTTTCATCCTTGTCTAAGAAAACCCCAAATACCACATATGCAGACCCCACAACATTGCTTCCATACAAGAATCTATTGGGAACAAGGGAGAGCATATAAAAAGTACACTTCCTCAGAAGTCTATAAAATATTCTGTAATCAGACAATTCAATCTGTTATTATCATATACCATATGTTCTGTCTTAGAGTAAGCATTGTAAAATTTAGGGAAAATAGTCCCTGGATATCTGACACTTTGTTTTCCCCACAATTAATAATGTTCCTAGTGTAGTGCTCTTCATGCACAATAAATCACAATGACATTTTTCCAAGTTCTAAAAGTCTTTAGAACTTAATGATAACAAATTCTAGGCAGTAAGATGCACATTTTATTTCTTGATGATTAAAAAGACTATGATTACAGAGATATTCAGAGACTTGAATATATTTGTACCATTCCCCCGATCAGTATTTTTCAATTACTCTATCCCTAACTTGCTTAGAAAAGTTAAATTCACTCCTGACCAAGAAAAATTTACAGAAAATGTTTTTTTATTATAAAATCATGAAAATCGGGGACAGCGGTTAATCAGCTACTTGTGTGGTTTGTTACGGTAATTTTCTGCACTTAAGTTAATTTAGGTTTTCCACGGCAAAGGGTTTGAATATTTGGGTTTGAATGCAAACTTGACTTTTCCACTTTTCCTTCAAATTTATTGGCTATTTTGTTTCTTTCTTTTTTGCTTCAAATGTATGTTGTATGTACTGTATGTAACAGCTATTTCAAAGTGACATAAATGCAAGTTATAATGTAACAAAAAATGTAATGTTCAGGTGTAGATATCTATAATATGTTATTCAATTATGTACTGTTCGGTTTAGTTCAAGCAATATGCTACATCCTAGAAAACTAAAATCAGCATTCAAGACCCAAGTATACAATTTACAAAAAAAAAATCTCCAGAAGAAAACACCCTACCTGGCAGTTATTTTGACAGAAAGTTCTTTGCCATCAATGTAGAAAAATGGTTGTTGTGGCTCCAACTTAACTTCAAAGCTCGGCAGTACTGTAAGTGCCAGATAAAAGAGGGAAAAATATGGTATTTAAAACCTTTGTCAAAATTAGTTGACGATGAGACATCAATATGAAGTGATGATTTAAACTCTGTATAGCATTTCGAAGAATTTTATTAGAAGTATAGAAAAATGCAGGTCTCAAGGCCCAGAATCCTGTTGGTTTCACAACTCATTTACAAATAACTTCCTATTTGAATGATTAGTTCAATTAAATAAATAAAAACAAGAGTAGAAAAAAATATAAGAATACATTTTTTTTCTGGAGATTTTGAGTTACATGTAGCTTGTTTTGTTTTTGTGCCTTTCTGGACTTGGAGAAGGCATATGACCGTGTGCCCAGAGAGGTGGTGTATTGGTGCTTGAGGAAGAAAGGAGTACCAGAAAGGTTAGTTAGTTCAAGCAACCTATAGAGATGCAACTACGAAGGTGGTCACACAACAGGGAGAGACAAAAGAGTTTGAAATCACAGTTGGAGTACACGAAGGATCAGTACTAAGTCCTTTCCTTATTATAAACATTATTGACACACTGACAGAGGAGGTAAGAACAGAAGTGCCTTGGAAACTCATCTTTGCTGATGATGTGGCACTGATGGCAGATTCAGAAGTAGAACTACAGGAGAAAGTGTTCAAATGGCATAGGAGTCTGGAAAAGGGTGGACTGAAAATGAACGCAGAAAAATCTGAAATAATGGGAATGGAGAGAAGAGGAGATACTATGACCAATGTTGAGGAGACAAATGGAGGAAAACTGAAACAAGTTGATGGCTTTAAATACCTTGGATCAAAACTGGTAAAGGGAGGAGAAACACTGGAGGCAGTAAAACAAAGAGTGAAAGCTGGAACAAGTGGAGAGAAATAACTGGAATAATCTGTGACAGGAAAATTCCTAGAAAGTTAAAGTGCAAAATGTACAAGACTGTGATTAGACCTGTACTACTATATGGAGCTGAATGCTTGGCAGTTGGAAAGATGGAAGAGAACTTGATGAGAAGAACTGAAATGAGGATGTTGAGATGGATTCTGCAGATTTCAATGAAGGATAAGATCAGAAATGAAGAAATCCGTAGATGATGTAGGGTGGTGGATGTAGTTGAGAAGATGTGAGAAGCGAGGTTACGGTGGTATGGACATATCATGAGGAGGGACATTGAGGAAGTAACAAAGAGGGTAATGGAATTTGAGGTGGAAGGTAACAGGGGAAGAGGCAGGCCTAGAAAGAGATGGATAGATTGTGTGAGAAAAGATAAGGAGGTATGTGAAGTGAGTGAGGAAGATGTGCTCGATAGAGACAAGTGGAGAAGAGCAACCAAAGCAGCTGACCCCAGGACAGTCTGGGACTAAGACTGTGAAAAAGAAGAAGAAGAAGTCGCTTGTTTTCTTGTTTCAATGGTCTAAAGCAAAATTATTATTATTTTAGTATTATATTATTTTCTATTATAATTATTATTATTTTGGAAAATTGTGTATAAATTGGACATAGCTAGAAAAGAAGAAACTGTTTGAATTACATATTTGTATAACAAAATACATATTGTATGCTAAAAATAAATGTGCATGACAACAAAATAATATTCTGGTACTTGTGTTTATGAAAGAGTTTCTTACCATACTCCTTAACTTCAAAATCAGTAGTAAATTCTTTTTGAGGTGTCTTTTCATGTTTTGTGACAATCTTCCATGTTCCAAAACTACAGAAAAGCAAACAAAAAACCTTCACTTGTGTCAGGAGGATGAAACATTATGGAATCCTGAATCTCATCAAATCTGTCTCTGGCACCTTAACATATTTTCCTGTTCAACATGGATGTCTGTGGTGTTTACACTACAGAGTGTCTCCTCTACAGTTCTGAATATGGTGAAGAATGGCTCAAATGCCACTTTCACAGCTGTTAGGGAGTGTTAATGGAGCACCTAGATTTGGAGTGTCAGTAGTTAAGGCCACTACAGGGTGGTGTAGAGAAAGAGAGAGAGGTAAATATGGTTCTACAAGGTGACAAGAAGAATTGACTACAACTGTCTGCAAGCTAATTGCTCTCGAGTCAACCCTCGATAAAGGTTATCTGCTCTGATATCAGATTAAAACAGCAATTTTTGTGGTAAGACACTGGTCTTAATCCGTAGTAAAAAAAAAAGTCCAGTCATGTGGTGAGACAAAAAACAACAAGGTTAAGAACATAAAATAACAAACCAAATACTTCTGTGTCAGAAGTATTGGTGTGGCCTATTTGTAATATGTCCCTTGACAAAAAGGATTAGTTGGTTATATTAAGTTAATTCAACAAGGAAACAGAAAGACCAGTGCTTTTCAGACCATGTTAAGTTTGGGTAGGTAGAAAACAGGTTTTGAACAGAATTTGCATTCTTATTGATGCCATTCCATGCAACCAAACTCAGTCTTCTCCAGCTAAGCTCACACCTTATTTCATGATGCGTCTAGTCATGACCTCTTGGGTACATCAACTTCCATTTTACATTATTTTGCAATACCTAATATATAAGTATTATATATTTTATTATTTTGAAATGAAATGGACAAACATTCAAAAATGTCATTTTGTCTTGAATGACTTGTTTCTTCCACACCTTGTGCCTGTAATGTAACTGTGTTCTGCGAACTTACGGAACAATTTCTGGAAGACTATAAGACTTTGAAATAATCCCATTGCTTGGAAAGAAGACATCTCTCTGTACTACAATACCATCAGGATTCTGTAAAAGGAAGAAAAAAATAGTTTTATTTTCAGGAAAGAACTGGTGAATAATTGTGCACTAATTTGCACAACTACTGCAATATTTGTGAAAGATAGATTTACTGTATATCCCCCTGAAACTGATTCTTAATTGAAAGCTTTTAATAGATGCAAATGTCTGTTGAAATGTTTTTATATATCTTGTAATTAAAGCCTTAGAAAGAGCATACGTGCTTCTGGAACCCACTGAATTATACAAATGATTTTCAAGGAGGCTGAACACAAGGAAGGTAAAAAAGTAAGGTGAAGTATCTAAGACTTGAAATTCGATTAGAACAGCAGTGTGTTGTGGTGAGTTAAGTGTAGATCAGGAGATTTCTACGCGTAGGTCCTCCAATGCCATGATACCCATTCCTGCCAAACCTGGTTGTAGTATATTCACAGAACCAACTTCTCATGACCAAGATAATGAGAGAAATGGAAGTCCACTGTACAATTCAGTGCTATAAATCCAAGGACACTAAAGATGAGCCCATTTCTGACAATTCTGTTTACAAAGGGTTATTTAATTACCTCATAGATACTGTATATTGTTTTCTTTGTGAGTGTATAATATATATTTTAAGTTAAGCACTTGGAGTGCTCAAATATACAAAATACATCTATGATGCCTGAATCTTAGAATTGTCTACTGTAAATAAGTAAAAGTTTTACAAACACAACTGTGAAAATGTTTTCCGAGTATGTTTGCTTACATTGGTTGCATTAAGTTGAAATAAGTACTGTATATACATTACCATAATTTCAATAGAAACTGAAGTTTGGCAAGGAATCATGCGGCTGGTCAGGGCAAAGACCCTATAGAGAACTGACAAACAAAAAATGTAAAAATATATTTCTGATAAGCGTGTTTAGTAATACACTCTTAAATTATGTTAATCATACTGCAAAAATCATACTTCTGCTCTCAAAAGAGTAAAAATAAGATACATGCAATAATGTAATCCAATGATATGATACAGGTGCAGCACCTCAAAATTCTTGGGGTATTTTGCAATGTACAGCAAAGAACATGCTGCGGTACATTGAAAGGTACCACAAAACCTCTTTTTATTTTTTCAAATAATATTATGCAGGACAGTTCTACTCTGTAAAACTGTTAGGTACCACAGTGACTCCTTAACGTGCAGTGTATTTAACAGACAGTAAATCTTATTTTAATAATAAAAATTAAATGTAAATTAACCCACTAGAGTTTTCCTAGTTATACTGTACAGTAACACAGATTGTTTTTCATTTTTAAATTAAATACAATATTCAGAATTATTAGTAATTATATATAAAAATTGGAAAACATCATTTTATTTTTGGTTTTGATTGTAACATATATTATACATATAGTAAAATGTATTATACTGAAAACATATCGTTTTTACAAATACAGATAATAATAATAATAATAAACTTTATTTTATATAGCGCCTTTAAAGGTGGCTTCTCAAAGCGCTTTACAGGATGACAATAACAATAAATAAGAAGACTACAACAATAAATAAGAAAATTTCACAAGACAGGACACAATTATAATTACAACAATACAACAATAACAATAGAGGAGACCGTGGAAGATGGTATTAAGAAGAGCAGAGGGGTGAAGAATGGAACCAGTTAAGTAAAGGCTTTTCTGAAAAGGAGGGTTTTGAGTCTGGATTTGAAGGAGTTTAGAGAAGGTGACTCTCTAATATCCTTGGGCAAGGAGTTCCAGAGCTTGGGGGCATAGCAGGAGAAGGCCCAGTCGCCCATACAATGTAGACGGGCTTGGGGGACAGTAAGGAGGGCAGAATTTGAAGAGCGGAGGTTGCGAGGTGGGGAGTAGGGCGATAAAAGTTCAGACAGGTATTGAGGTGCCAAGCCATGTAAAGCCTTGTAGGTGAGGATGAGGATTTTAAAGTCTACGCGGAATTTGACCGGAAGCCAGTGCAAGGACTCCAGGATAGGAGTAATGTGAACACTTGCACTAGATCTGGTCAGGATTCTGGCTGCTGAATTTTGGACATACTGATGCAGCCATTCAACCCCATACAGCGCAAATTTAACTGCAGCTCACAACGTTGTACTGCAGTACGTGACTGGCTGGCCAAAATGACCAACAGGGGCACTCGTGGTGCATTGGTTGTTAGTGAAACGATTTAATAATTTAATCTCTTTACTGTGCATCAGCTTAATATTGAATATTTATATGGAATTATATGGAATTTTTACAACTAAAGGAGCATAATGCATCTAAAGGTCATAAATGATATTAATTTCGGATCATAAACTTATTATGGAAACTGCATATGGTGGGTATTGGTAGTTTAAATAAAAATACACACCAGTATTCCACTTTCTTCCTAAACATTTTAAGCATCAAAGTCTTTCATTCGGTTACGTACTGTGGTTATGTTGGAAAAGTTTTAATGTGCTCCTTCTGACTATATTAAGTTTATATACATCATAAAAAGTTATAATGTTTTAACCTTTCCTATGAATATATGCACTCATTATCACAGTAAAGAAATGCATACTTATTAGAATTTGATTAATAGGAATATAATATGGAATTTTGTATCTAAAAAAATGTATAACGATATAATTCTATTCATATAGCTCAAATTATCACAGTAGTATACTTTCTTTTCAAAACCAGCTGTCATTATGCATTTTCTTTTAACAAATAAACAGTTCTTTGAAAAACTAAAATAGCAAATATTATGGAGACTATATTGACATTTTTGATATTTCTAAATATCACAACATGTTCGAAGCTAAGTGATTTATTAATAACAATTAATAATTTCAAATGGCTACTGTACTGCCACTACAGTATAGCTTGTGGGAAATACATTTATTCATCCTGCATCAAAGTTTAACTCGTTCAGAGTGCCCTACATTACAAACTCCAAGCGTTTCATTTTGTCTATTGCTACAATATCGACAGCAATGTAGTTAAAAGGAACATTCAAAATGTTTCCAAAATAACCACAAGTAAATGAGTTGAGGGATTTGATAACAGAGAAATCATAACAATGTCCCTGTGTTGCTAATCATGCAAACCCAACTGAAAGAAGGGGATACTTTTTAGAATGGTGGTTTAACAAGGTGCTTCTGTATACTATTATCATAACCTGTGGTATATTGCGTTATGATGCGCCACGCCTACCACATTTTGATGCAGCGTACTTTGTGCATTTTTAAATGGCTGAATCTGTAAATAAAAAACAAAAATGAAGCCAGTAGTGACTTGCATGATTTATGGTCATGTACTGTAAAATAAATTGCACTATACAGTACATTACAAGGCTGCACTATATAAACAGTTTTCTATCAGGTAACCACAACACCACAACACTGCTGCAATAATTACATCAGAACGTTTTTTATTTATAATATGCTGTTTTTAGTGTGTTTCTTGGTAATTTAGTGCAAGTTTTCATCCAGCATTTTTCATTTATGTACTGCTGATTCATTTAGAGAGACTTGAAAAAAAAAACTTCTGGTTCGCTTGATTTTACTTTCCCTGCAAGTAATTATAACATAAGAAATTCTAATTGTGTTTTTTATACAGTATATATTTATATATTATGTGTAATGCTTATATGAAATGCAATACAAAATAGAAAACTTTAAGTTTTAAATGTAGGTTGTTCAAGCAGAGTGATGCTTTAGTTCAGTGGTAAAGTTCTTGCCTGCCATGTTACCAACAGTATGTTACTGTAAAAAGACATCATTCTTCAGATGAAATGTAAAACTATTGTCCTGACTCTGTGTGGTCATTAAAAATCACACGGCCTTTCTCGAAAAGAGTACCCCAGTGTCCTGGCAAAATTGACCAATATTGGCCTCCTAAAAATCTCCATCTATGAATTTGTTACATCACTCTATTCATCTCACCATTGGTGTACTATGGCTGTTGTTGCATCATCCATGTGGGTGCTGCACAATGGTGGTGGAGGGGAGTCCCCATGACCTGTAAAGCGCTTTGAGTGGATTGTCCAGAAAAGTGCCAAATAAGTGTAAGTAATAATAATAAAGTATTATTGCTATGTTTGTCCCGGCTGCTTTCATTTCCAAGATACAGCACTTTCATTTTGGGGGGTGTGAAGTCACTCAGCCCCCCTTGCAACAATGCAGGAGAACCAAACTGGTCTCAACTGTTAGTGGAGCATTTGTGCTGATTTGTGCTATTAAAAGTAGCTTTCCAGTTACACTTCCACTTTTTCCTCACTTATCACTCTGTAGGGGTCCCAGGGTCCTCATAATCAAAGGGGATAAGAGTGGGGAGAAGGGAGATGTAATCACATTATTTCAAAACATCACTGATCTTAAATGTCTGTAGTTTATTGCCTTAATGAATACTACCTTTTTATTTTAAACTTTTTATTATAATATTTATTCTATATTGTGGCTTTATTGATTAGTGTTTAAAAGCAAATATGCATGGAAAAATCTCAGTTCTGTTTAAGGGCACCTTTAAATTCTTTTACTCTCTCAGAACAACCTTGTTGGTCTACTGATAGAAGTGTTTTTTTACTCCTGACATTTTTATTTTAAGATTTAACATGCTGTAATATGTAAAAATAATAAAAATGCCAATAAAGTACACATAGTATTTATTATACTATATTTTAATAATAATAATTTAACTAATTGCTTACACTTATATAGCGCTTTTCTGGACACTCCACTCAAAGCACTTTACAGGTAATGGGGACTCCCCTCCACCACCACCAATGTGCAGCATCCACCTGGATGATGCAACGGGAGCAAAGAGTGCACCAGAATGCTCACCACACATCAGCTATCAGTGGGGAGGACAGCAGAGTAAAGTAGTCAATTCATAGAGGGGGATTATTAGGAGGCCATGATTGATAAGGGCTAATGGGAAATTTGGCCAGGACGCCGGGGTTACACCCCTACTCTTTTCGAGAAACGCCTTGGGATTTTTAATGACCACAGAAAGTCAGGACCTCGGTTTTATGTCTCATCTGAAGGACGGCGCCTGTTTATAGTATAGTGTCCCCGTCACTATACTGGGGCATTAGCCCACTAACACCTCTTCCAGCAGCAACCTTAGTTTTTCCCAGGAGGTCTCGAATCCAGGTACTCACACCTGCTTAGCTTCAGTGGGTTGCCAGATGTGAGTTGCAGGGTGATATGGCTGCTGACTGATTTTACTACTGCATTAAAGAAAATCTTTGTTAAAATCTTTGTATTTGTTAAAAGTACAACTGGCACATTGGTCAGGAATCAAGCCTGGGACCTTCTAGCTGGTTTGATCAAATACCACAAGAGCTACCTTTTCCAATTTCTACAAGAGTTTCAGTTAAACTACAAGTGTTTCATGGTCCATTGCAACAATGAAGACAACAAAATGTATTTAAAACAAGTATGTGAAAATGTTTCCAAACTAACAAGTGACCAAATTAAAGAAATGGATGAAGATAGTTTAATACACTACTACAACCAGCTATATAAATATATTAATATTCATAAATTAATATTATTAATGATGTTCCAATGAAGCTAAGGTTTTCACTAACATCTAAAGCACCACAAGTGACACCTACTGTATCGATCATTTATCCTTGCCCATTGAAGATTCTTTGGTCAGTATAGCACTCAACTGCTGCACGACAAAGTCATTTTACAGTGATTTTGTAGAACTTTACAGTACTTTCTAGAACACATTGCGACAGTTTTTATTGTCAAACCTTTATTGTCTGTTCCTGCTGTGATTTTAATTTTGACATAGACTTACACGTTCTGAATGCTGTAATGTTGTCTTACCTGTGTCTGTGGGAGTGTAAATGGATTTGTCCGTCTGTACAAATATATATCCAGAGAGAAAAGAAACCAGAACAATTTTCTCCAATACTTCTCCTTCAAATCTTGCTTGGAGAATTACATACTGGTTGGAACTGGATTCTTTTTTAAATGAATTATCAGGGATCTAGCCAAAGAAAAGGTATAGATTGTGACCAGATGACACATTCACGTTCATTTTGACTAAACCTCAGTATATTTAGTACATAAAATTTGTTAAAAGTGTATGGTTTAAGAATAGGAAAATAATTCATTGATGAACAAATAGCTTTATTAAACTCATGAATGTGGAAGTAATTCTGTTTTTGTTTTTTTAATTTTGTAGTTGCATTATTTCTCTTGCGATATGTTACTATGGTTGTTGTTGACTAGCTGTGATTTAAAAGTTTTTTTAAAGGCAATGAGAAATAGTCAATTTTATAGATGTATAGTGTATTTATTACTGTTATTATAGTTGTTTATTTTGTATTATTTCTATACTTATTGTCTCACACAGTGTCTGCAGCAGGGGACTTGAATCCATAACCTGTCATGGCTCTGTAATGAGTTCTGAATGACACACTGCTCTCTGCTCTCCCCACTATGACTAACCTTACATGTTTGAAGCAGAGACTAGGCAAGATCATGCCTGTTTTTTTCTTTTGCACTAGTTATTTCATAGTCATAGGAGCTCAATCTTGGAACATATATCATGTGAAGTTTTAACAGCTGAGTAATATACAACAAGAATTAAATGTTTGACTATTGAACGTGGCACTGACCTTTATTTTGTGTAAGGCCTGGAACTGGTTTCCTGCATGTAGAGTAACATGGCTCTTATGGAGCTGTTGCCTTTTTCTCTGGAAATCAAGCACAAGAATGTCCACTTTTAGGCTTCCTCCACAGTAGTCATGAGCTTCAACCATAATATTTTCTTCACTTGACACCCGTAGGACATTAGGGGCAGTAAGAACATAACTGATAAAAGAAAAAATATATAAATAAAATCTTGAGATATTTGACAATGTTAAGTTAAACATTAAAATGGAACAACAATAAAATTAGACAATTTAAGGACATAAGAAATTTAGCAATCAAAAGGTATCCATTCTACAATTTCATCCAACAATTCCTTAATGAAAACAGTTGGTTTTTCGATTACCTGGTTGGGATAGCTTTTACATATATCTACAACTCTTGGGGTAAAAAAAAATGTTTCATAGTATCTTGTTTTGTAAATTATATTATAAAAATAATTTCTGGTTGTGTCCCCATGTCCTTGATTCACTATTGAGTGTGAAATAGTCTCCCTGGTTGACCCTCTCTACACCCCAAATCTGTTCTCACTTTACCACCTAGCCCAATCTCTCTCTGAAGAGATTTAAGTGTTTTAATGTCCTTAAAAGACAATCCCAAAAGAACAACACTCATTCTTTTTTAAACTCATTTTAAGGCTATAATATTTTTGTTATGATAATCACAACAGAACACAATATTCAGAACAAGAACACAGAACACAAGTTGGTATTATAGTTTTGCACTACGTAGTTGCTGACCAACATGAAAGTTCACTCCAATCCACCCATTTTCTAACCACTTATCCACATTAGGGTCACAGTGGCCCAGAGCCTATACCAGCAAGCAAGCACCTTGGACAGGATGCCTGTATACAGAAATACAAACACGCACACACTCACATCTAGACAGTTTTCCCAGAAGCAAATTAACCTCCAAGTATGTCATTATACTGTGGGGGGAAATCAGAGTACCCAGATGAAACCCATGCAAATACAGGGAGAATATACAAAACTCCACACACATAGCACCACAGGTCAGAGATTGAACCCAGAGCCCCAGCACTCAAGGATAGCAATGCTAACCACTCCAACACCATGCCACCTATGAAGGCTTCTTTAATACAACATATTGACAATAGTTCTTCTAGTCCTTAGTTCTTTAAACCATTAGCTAATGTCTCGCAAAGATCTGGTGAGCCTTAAATGTTTCCGACTATACTTTTAACAATTATTTAATTGCACTATATGAATAGAACTTTCTGATGCAAGGAATGGGTACCGTCTTGTGGCTAAGGAATTATTTTATACTTTGCTTCATCATCTATCCACAGATGTACCTGCTGGACTTACAGTATATCAGACTACAGAAAAGATCACTGAGCCAACTGGAGTAAACAAGATACTAAAACAGTATTAAAGCTTTGTCTATGCTCGTGACAACATTCCAAAGCATTGCTTGTTCTTCTTATTGGACTATTTAACAGAATATTAACTCTCTATGCTGAGGTCATAGTCTTTCAACATGACAATATTGTATGAGAAACATATGCATATAATATACAGTATATACAGTATGCATTCTGGATCTATTGACTTATTTTTTAACAACTGCATTCAACACAGACGATGAAAATTATTCCTGTGTATTTACTTTTTTGAATATTAAAAAAAATCAAGCTCTTTATTTATTGTGTCATAAATATAACCCATAAAATTCACTAAAGCATATAAAACACAAACACCCATTATTAGCTAGTGACCTACTCCTATACCACACTGTTGATATTCCAGAATTTTAAAACCATGAAGCATAACCACCTTGTTTTGTTATCTGTGCAGTTTACAGAGCCTTTTTTATATTTTCTTAGTTTTTTTAGTATATTTTTTTAATTTATTGCTCTTTAAGAAATCTAAAGCATACAAAACTCAAATAGTAAAATCAAAAGTGCCTGCTCCTATACGGCAGCATCAATATCCATGCCATTCATGACATATTTCAAAGTGCATGCACAAAAGGTGTTAATTATTGTTTTATTATATTTGTCCACAAACTACAACTTTCATGGACATTGTCAGTTTTTGCAGGGAAAGTCTGGTATTTCTGGTTTTAAAGACAAAATTTCCCTTTAGCAGATCTAGTCCTTTAAATATGAAGTCAGTTAAACTGACAGCTTACTGTCTAAAATATCATATGCTCTGTTTGTACCCATCAATGTTTTTTTTTGCAAAGTTATTTTAACAAAATCCAAGAACCACAGACACTCCAAACAGACCAACTCCAAATCCTCCAAAAACTCAAAATCCTGTTGTTAGTCCTAATTAGTGTCTTCATAATATAATTTCATAGAATAAGAATTATTTTTCTATAATTACTTTGTTTGATTTTGCTGTCCTTTTTGTGAAAGAGTACAATATTTTCCAGTCATGGAAAGTCATTGAACGACTGCTGGAAATGTTTTGCTAAAAGGCTATAAAAATATCCCACCTTTACTTTAGTATATTTGGTAGAAGAATATTATTAGAATTGTCTGGATGATATGAAGTTGAACATTTGAAAATTTAAGTAAAGTTTAATTGTTCAAAATCATGTAATATGTACTATTAAGAAAAAATGTACGATTAAGAAAAAAAATGAAAGCAAACATTAATTTTAAAAGTGCAAAAAACATTTTGAATATAAACAGTTTTCAGTAATTTGTTTTCTACATGTGTGTACTTTTCGTATATTCAAATGTATCTTGAGACAATTTTTATATGTATGGTAAATTTTATCGAAGCAATACTTACAGGGGTTTACAGCTGGCAAGAGTTGGGTAGGAGAAAGCCAACAGAGTGAGAAAGACAACCACAGGCATCCTGCTAAAATTAGTATATCTTACCCCTTCTATCAGAAGGGAGCCTTTAAATATTATTGCATGCGCACTGAAAATCTGGCAAGAAGAATTTAACCTTTAGACTGAAAGGTAGTTTCCAATTATCTGCAACTAAATTCTTTCTAAAATCTCTTATGAAAGACATGTTCAAAGAAATACTGGAAAGAAATTACAGAATTTTACAGGAAATCAGACTATGAAACAACCCTGTATAATCAAATATTTAAAATGCACAATAATCATTCATTACTCTGCAGAGACTAGAGCTGTGGCACGATGTTGGAACAAGTACATGTGAGAAAACTCGAGAAACAGCAGTATCATATGACAGATCCCAGCCTAAAGGATCAAAGGTTTAAGGTATAAAAACTCAAGAGGTCTTCAAAACCGTAGTGAAAGGGGTTTTAATTCTAGGAAAAGGTTCCTACATACACCAACTCTTACTTATAACGAAGCTCCAAGTGAAAATACTATCCACTCAGTAACAGTTATATACACCTACACACTAATTTAACTTGGGGTGGAGCAGTGGCTCTGTGGTAAGGATCTGCGCCTACAGTTAGAAGGTTGCCAGTTCAAATCCTGCAGCCAGCAGGGGAATCCTACTCTGGTGGGCCCTTGAGGAAAGCCCTTGACCCTACCTGCTTCAGGGGTGCCATACAATGGCAGACCCTGTGCTCTGACCCCAGGCTGTCTCCCTGTCTCATGGAGAACAAGCTGGGATATGTGAAAAGATAATTCCTAATGTGAGATTATTGGGTTAATAAAGTGATGTTATTTTATTATTATAACCCCATGTGAGAATGTAACCATCTGTGATTATTCCAAGTAAATTGTATAACAAATCAATACTAAGGCCCTAGACAATTAACTCTAGATAAGATTACTTTCTTATCCATATACAATTTCCTGCATTAAGAAATCACATTTTCACATACCCCAACTTGCTCTCCATGAGACAAAGGCACACAAACAGGGAGACAAGTTCAGGGTCAGAGCAGAGGATCAGCCATTGTACAGCACCTCCAGAGCAGTTGGGGTTAAGGGCCTCACTGAGTAGGATTACTCTGCAACCCATGGGGTTCGAACCAGCAACCTTCTAGCCATAGGCACAGATCCTTAGCCACAGTACCACCACTCTGCTCCTAGCAGACCCACTGTAATTGAGTCCTTAATGGACTACTATGCCACATTTCCTCCTTTTAAACTCTATCCGACAGGTAGGTCTCTCTTTCCACCAAAGGTCATAGGAGAACAACATAACTCATTTTAGGAGATTCGGGGATATCTGTCACCTTTTTTTTCATTTTAATGGAACTGCTGATTTTTCCCTTCATTTTGGGGAACTTCTGGAATGGAAGAAATTCCTCCTTCACCTTGGGGAACTCTTGGAGCACTTAACAGATTAAAAACGTATAAGAGATGTTCCCATATACAAATAATCGAGCTTTAACCTGAACTACCAACCACTCACAGATTCCATTATATATACCAAACTCACTAATTGAACCCCATATGCGCATTTCACACATTATATATTACATTTGAGATTGTGATCCTTTTGACCTTTCATCAAGGTTAATTTATATATCACTAGCTTGCAAAAAATATTTAGTTTTCTCTTTGTGAGGTGGCTTTGCCTAGCCAAGAGTATTTTTGCTCTTTCACCATAATGAAATTTTACATTTGTGACCTAAAAATGAACTTCTGTGCCTGGCACAGATATTTGGCAACAATGCTATCAGTTCCCAGTAGTGTGTTTTGATATCTTGTGTTTAAATAACCTTGTCATTACAACATTCAGTTAAAAGAAACATAATGCATATGCACCAAGAAAATTCCAAAAGATTTAGTAATGTAATAAATAATGAAAAAAACATGTACTTATTATCCCATAAACAACTAATTTAGTTATATAAAGAGTACATTTTGGAAATTAAGTTGTACAAATAAATGTATATAAGAGTCTCATTTAAAATAACCTGAGCATAACAATAAACTTAACACTGTATCTGTTTATTAAAAAAATATAATGAGTTTTGGATATACTGTAGATTAAATATTTTGGTATCATTTTTATTACTTAATTATTCATGACCTTGAGATAAAATAGCCTTTTATTTTAAAAGTAAAGGATCTAGTTAGTAAAAAAGTTGGCTTAAAACAAATTATTACACTTGTTGAATTTTTGTCCGGTAAAAATAACAAAATAAACACAGACTAAGCAGCCAATATTCTCAACATTATTAAGTGAACAATGTTCCTTTGTATCATCATTATGCATTTAGAAAAAAAAATGTGTACTCTTGCTTGCCTTTTCGTATGTTCACAGTTGGCAATTCATAACCTGGAAAGATATTACAACCAAACTGAGCCTTCATTACTATTACTTTACTACTTTACTATAACATTACTTTAACATTGTCCCAGGATGTAACTAGAACTGCAAAGGAGGCACAACGGCACTGTTACTTCCTCAGACAGTTGAATAAATTTGGTCTAATTTTCAACTATCCTTACTACATTTTGCAGCTGTGTTATTGAGAGTGTGCTCCATGTGGTATTACAGTGTGGTTTGGCAGCAGCTTGTAACACTCAGAAGGTGTTACAAGAGGTGATCAGGTCAGTCCAGTCCATTATTGTACAATAGAGTACAGCTCCCCTCTATTGTAGACATTTTTACAACTCGCTGTGTCAGGAAGGCTTTAAGTATTGCTAAGGACGATAATCATCCTGGTTTCTCACTTTACTTTCCCCTTCCCTCTGGTAAGTGTTATAGGAGCATAATGGCATGAACCTCCAGATTCAGAGACAGTTTCTTCCTGCAAACTGTCAGATTACAGAACTCTACCCCTATCATTGACTTACACTGATGTTTATTTTTCTCATAGTGCTTGTCAGATTTGTTTTTTTTTCAAGTTGTATGTTAATTAACTTGTTGTTGCTGCTGCTGTTCTGTGTTTATTTTTGTGGTGATCCCTTAATGTCTTTCTATTGGAGCATACTGCATTTCATTGCACTTGTGCATATGACAAATAAACTGAGCTGCTCATGTACAGATGCAGCCATTCAAAACAAGCGGGCGATACCGCATTATTTTGCGGTGCGCTTTACGCAGTCTACCGCGAGTTACCGTAAATTCTCCTATAGTACCGCAAGTAAAATAATAGTATCCAGAATTTCCGCAAGGTGGAGCTAATAAAGCTCAACCTCTCATGTTTGAGCTGTCGCCATCAAAGTCTTTACCAAGATAGTACTAATAGTATTAATAATGAATGACCTTGGACAAGCTGTAAACTCAAAGTATTGCCCTGGTCCACATTCTTTTTTTCATTGACCGTCTTTGTGAAAGTAACACCACAGCATTTCGCAATCACGCATTTGTTTCCAATCATGCAAAGTACAGTAATTTTTGAGAATCTCCGATTCACCATGCCTTTCACATGCTCATAAAAGAGATTGATTTAGGAACATAAACATATTACTGTATGCAAACTGTACTGTATACAGTATATATATATGTGTATTTAATGTCTTTACTGTACCCGTTTAAGTATTGAATATTTATATGGAATTTTACCACTGAAGGGAAATCTTAGTACCTGAGCATAAAAAGAATAGGAGCATACTGTAACTTGTGTGAAGGCCATAAACGATATTAATTTTGGAACATAAACCAAATATATGGCTGGTCTCGGTACTTTAAAGAAAACATACACACCAGTATTCCATTTCTCCCTAAACATTTTAAGCTTCGAAGTCTTTAACTAACGTGATACCAGAGTCAACAAGCATACTTTTAGAATTTGATTAAAAGGGAATATAATATGGAATCGCGTATCTAAAGAAATTAATAATGATATAATTATATTCATGTACCGCAACACAAGAATAGTACACGCTGTACATTGTCTGTTGATAATGTTTCTGTAGTGCTTTTTCAGCATTCTCCATGTGACCTTGCCAGTGGCACTGTGGGTTAGTTTCCTGACTCCCACATCACACGCTCTGTGTTTGAATCCTGCTAGAGCCATACATTTTTTTTTTAACAAACATTTCTTTGAAAAAATGAAACGTTTCCCTGGGTCAGAGATTAAATAAAACCTCACTCGCACCAAACAAATTTATATTTCTAAATATCACAACATGATTGAATTTAAGTCATTTTAATAACAATGAATAGTCACCTAGGCATTACAATATAAACATTTATATTGATTTAAATCGCGTTTAAGTCGTCTTTATTTAAAACCCATAAATAAAGCTGATACTGTTTAGACTTTTAATTATTCAAAACTGTATTACAGCAGCACAATGCACAATGCAACGTAAATTGCTATCTTTGTCTTCTGTGTAATAATGTTCACCTCTCTGTCCAGCAAATTAACAATAGTAATAATAATGAACTTTGTTGTATATGGCGCCTTTAAAGCTGGCTCCTCAAAGCGCTTTACAGGATAAAAACAATAACAACAATACTGTTAGGCTGGGCAAACTATTTTTTTTTAAGAAATACAAAATGAGATATAATGATGTGTTCCGGCTTAGACATTAGAGCATAAAACGTGGGCGGCCAGCAGGAGTGCTGGCTGTGACGAATTAAACCGGTTTCACAGGTATTTTCAAAGTAGAAGGGGGCGAGATTTCCAGCGAAAGACACCTCTCCCCTCCAAAACCAAGGAAGTACAGAACTTACTAGTTAAGAAAGCTAGGCTCCTCAATGAAATCGCTTTAACATGCTAATGCGTTGGTGTAACAGTCAGGGCGTGGCAAGCATCTAATGTCAACTCGACTACGGCGAAAGGAACCCTTCTTTCATTGGAAGACAATGAACATATTCTAGCCCTAAATGAATTAATAGCAAACATGGTTTACATAAAATACATTTTTCCAAGAAAGTTTAGCCTTTGTCACTAATGAAACCACTAAATAAAGACATAAAGAAATCTTAAGATTTTTAAAATACATGACTTTGCTAAAATTTATTTAAAACTAAAAACAATTACAAACGCCAGCAGAGAGAGAGAACAGGGGAGGGATGTTGGTTTTGCATAAGGGGCGGGGTTATGGAAATTAGGTCTATTTGGGAATGTGGAGTTACATGTTCTGGCTGTTTGTGAATTATCATTGTTGAGTATGGAGTGTTGAGGCAAAATGCAATTTAGCGCTTTCTGGCAAGAGGAGACCCCCAAATTAATAATGTAACATGCTATTGTTTGTGCATGAACGTAGTTAGTGTATACTGTTATTTCTTTAGATACGCGATTCCATGTTATTTTTTAATCCCTGGCGGGACTGGGAGTCCATAAGAATCGAGTAATAGGTTTCATTGCGCTTTGACAGATCGTCTTTAAATCAATTGTTGATTTAAAGGTTGACAGTAAATGTTTATATTGTAACGTATACTGTACTGCCTCTTTTTCTCTATTAAAATCTAAAAGATATTAGATATTAAGAGAGAGCGTCTGCATTTATAACTTAGTTTTTAAAATTAGTCAAGCAATATGAAGCATCTCCTTTTACTTTTAAGTCCCTTAATTATCATTGAGCACAGCTTTCTCACCAATTAGATTAGAGAGAGAGCGTAGAGAGAGCGTAAAACCTTGGCGTAACAGCTGTTCCTTTTTCTGATCACTCGCTCTCTGGATACACGTCTCACCTGTCCTGTTCTTTGTTTTCCTAATTTGCTGATTATGCCTGCCGTGATCCACTCCTGCCCTCACACCTAAAGAAGACTATTTTAAATTTCTTTGCGCGGTCCATTGTGCAATTAACCCTTGTATGTGCTGTCCTTAAGGTGATATAACATAAAGGTGATATGTAAAATAATGTTTTTTATTATTGTTATAGAGAAACATGATCAGATTTTCCCCGGTTCAGAAAAAAGATCTAAAGTATACTAGTTTGTCACTACAGTCTTTGCTGTGCTCTTGAGGATCCTTGTGATATTTCCAGCTCTGGTTGAATGATAAGTGTCGCAGTTTAAATAATTTTCATAGTTAGAAATTATGAAACGCTCTGTTAAAAGCAAGGGAGTTTTTATGTCCATTACAGTAAAAGAAAATGCCTGACAAAGTAGGACTTGGACAGATTCCAAGTGCATTTTTGCAATTTACGTTGCGTTGTGCATTGTGCTGCTGTAATACAGTTTAAAATAATTAGAAGTCTAAACAGTATCAGCTTTATTTATGGGTTGCAATTTTAAAAAAGTCAAAAACCGCACTCAAAATGCAATTTAGAGCTTTCTGGCAAGAGGAGACACCCAAATTAATAATGTAACATGCCACTGTTTGTGCATGAACAAGGTTATACTGCTATTTCCTTAGATACGCGATGCCTGTCTCTCTCAATTCAATTCAATTCAAGGTGCTTTATTAGAATGACAGATGGGTACAATCAGTGTTGGGTATTTACTTTGCTTTGAGATGCCACTTTTAAAGGTGATATATAAAATCAAGGCTTTAACTTGCTTTAACTCCGCAAGTCTGAGTTCTTGTGTCTGTCCTATCCGAACCCGAAAGTATTACAATATGTATCTTTATAGCAGGTGGTGTACAGCTTTTTAGTATAGATTACACTTTTCTAAAATGTATTTAAAAAATAAAAACGATTATAATCTAATCTTTCCATGTTTGATCCCAAGATCCCAAGAAAAATAAATCTAAATGGGGAGAAAGCTATGCTGAAAGTTTATTAAGATACTTAGAAGACAAGATATCAATTTATGTTGCATTTGTCTGATTGTGAATAAAAAAACACATATATTTAAAACCACGTTTGCGATTTAAATCAAAACGCAATTTAATTCAATATAAATGTTTATATTGTAAAGCCTAGGTGACTATTCATTGTTATTAAAATGACTTAAATTCAATCATGTTGTGATATTTAGAAATATAAATTTGTTTGGTGCGAGTGAGGTTTTATTTAATCTCTGACCCAGGGAAACGTTTCATTTTTTCAAAGAAATGTTTAAGAAAAGTCATGGCTCCAGTGGGATTTGAACACAAAGCATGTAAGGTGGGAGTCAAGAACCTAACCCACAGCGCCACCAGCAAGGTCGCATGGAGAGTGCTGAAAAAGCACTACAGAAACATTATCAACAGACAATGTACAGCGTGTACTATTCTTGTGTTGCGGTACATGAATATAATTATATCATTATTAATCTCTTTAGATACGCAATTCCATATTATATTCCCTTTTAATCAAATTCTAAAAGTATGCTTGTTGACTCCGGTATCACGTTAGTTAAAGACTTCGAAGCTTAAAATGTTTAGGGAGAAATGGAATACTGGTGTGTATTTTTTCTTTAAAGTACCGAGACCAGCCATATATTTGGTTTATGTTCCAAAATTAATATCGTTTATGGCCTTCACACGAGTTACAGTAAGCTCCTATTCTTTTTTATGCTCAGCTACTAAGATTTCCCTTCAGTGGTAAAATTCCATATAAATATTCAATGCTAAAACGGGCACAGTAAAGACATTTACTGTAAATCTTTCTACGACCGACCAACTGACCACGAGTGCCCCTGTCGGTCACGATGCGCGACGCCATAGCCAATTACCTCCGGTACGTGTCTGTACCGCGCACTTTGAATGGCTGCATCTGTAACTACTTTTCCTGTTATATGAGAATTTATGCATCGTATACCTTACTCTTCAGACTTGAGTCCCAATGAATATCTGTGAGATGAATTGAAGTGATGTGACATCTAGAGCTCAAAGACTAGAGAACGGTTGCTTGTATTGTACTCTGTCTTTTGTTTTCCTATGCTTTATTTATCTGCTAGTACACTCTCTTCCTCCTACCTGAATAAAGCTCTACAGCTGAAATGTTGTGTCTCTTTTCTTTTCCTTTAAGCTTGGAATACAGTAAACCTTTACCTGTCCCATTGATTGTTTTGGTTCTATAAGAGAAATGGGGCAAGACAGCATCTATAGCACCCCTGGGCAAACTATGTCACAAAGGCCAGATCTGGCCCACCAGACAGTTTTAACAGGCCCTTGAGGTAAAAAATAAATTAGTCAATATTTGCCATTCTGAAAAGAGAAGAAAGAAAACTCAACATTTTGGCAGTGGAGCCTTCTTCAGGTGTGAAAAAGACAGGGCAGTAAGCAAAGATAATGTAGCATAGGAGAACAAAAGCTGGGAGAGAGGAGGGGCGGGAGCTGGGAGCAGGGTGACAGAGAGACAGAGTGGCCAATCAGGTAGTGTGAAGTTAGGATTGGGTTAAGAGAGGTGTGAAATGAAACCAATAGAGAGAATTTGGAAGAAAATGAGTCTGTCATTGAGAGAAGGGGAAAGGTGTGATCCTAGCTACAGGATCATTTTAGTTTCTGTAGTCTTTCTGATGTGGGAGAAAACCATCTCTGAGAACACAGACAGAGAGATAACTGTGATCATGGCCGTCAGAGGTGAAACAATAGGCTTGGAGAAATCTTTCATCTTCACAGTGCTAACATGTTCTCTGAAGCGGTCTCCGAGTCTCCTTCCTGTTTCCTCAATGTAGATGGCTGGGCATTTACTGCAAGAGATACAGTAAATAAGGTTGCTGGCGGTACAAGATGTCATCTGAGTGATCCGGAATTGTCCTGAGGTGCCTTGAATGAGTGTGGTGTTAGATATGTACTCGCAGGTGATAAAAAACTACATAAACTGCAAATACAATACTGAGGCAAAGCCAGTACCAGTTCCCAGGAAGCTGGACATGCGGCAGGCCCAAGTCGACCTCAATCGCTTTTACCACAGGATCTGGCTCATAACACATTTTGCTGACAATTTCTCCTCACAGGCAAGCTGACAACAATCCGGTTATTGATGTCATTAACAATATTAATTCCAAACAGAGTTGTTGCACTCCCCACTCCGTCCGTTTTCCACCAGTCGATTATTTCATTAATCAATACACCAATCAAGCTCCCAAGACACTCTCTATACCCAGTAAACACAGGTCTAACCTCACCCAAGGAGACATTCAGGCACTCCAGTCTCTCCGCAACAGGGATGATATCGTCATCAAACCAGCGGACAAAGGAGGCGCTGTTGTGGTGTGGAGTAAGAAGTGGTATCCACCATCTTCCTTCTTATCAGCAGTAAGGAGCTCCCCCAGGAGGCGAACCGGCTCATCATTGAACATCCCCAGGGATCTCAATTTTACCTCCCCCCAAAATCCACAAACCAGACACTCCTGGACGCCCCATCAGCATGTAACTGTAACTCTCTGACTACAGACCGTTGGTTGAAGGTCTTCCCTCATACATCAAGGACACCAACCACGCGCTCCAACTTTTTAATGATTTCCAATTTCAGGGCCACGAATGCTACATTTTTACCATGGACATCACATCTCTTTACACCATCATTCCCCATAATGACGGTCTTACAGCCCTCAAGCACAGTACTTGATCCACCCACCCACACCCTGGTATGCCTTGCAGTACTGTTTCTCACACTGAATGCATTCTCATTCAATAACCTTTTTTACCAACAAGTTAGTGGAGTCGCCATGGGCACCAGAATGGGACCCAGCTATGCCAATATTTTTGTCGACTGGGTAGAAGAACGCTTCTTTCCTTCCTACACTGGCTTTGTCCCTAACCTCTACAAGCGATACATTGATGACTGCATTGGTACTGCCACATGCTCTAAGACCAGCTTGAGTACTTTCTACATCATTTTACCAACTTCCACCTCTCCCTCAGATATACAGTTAACATATCTTCCACTACTCTTCCATTTCTAGACATCAAGTTCTCCATTAACTACCCCCGACTCTCTACTTTGGTCTATTACAAACCCACTGATTTACACAACTATCTCCTGTATAGCTCATTTCAACCCAAACACACTAAAAACTCTCTCCCAACGATTCTGCAGCGACTATATCGATTTTCAGAACCAAGCCCTCAAACTGTACTCTTTTTTCATCAACAGAAGATACCCTAACAGTGTTATTGACAGGGCCCTTGCCTGAGCCAAAAAAAAACCAAGGACCCTCAACTCGAGCAGTAAAAAATATATATGTAATGGTCAGCTTTTTAGAATGACCATATGTAGCCACAGTGCAAGTAAAAACTCATGTGGGAGTGTATCTTTTATCATGTGTTTCACTGTATAAAAGAGCGCTGTAAGCATTGTCTTTTAAGTCTTGTGCCACACGATGCAAGACTTCCATATGCATATGAATAAAGATGACTTTCAACACACAAATGCTCAGTTGATGCCATTTTTTCTGGAACATCAGAGTCGATTAAAGGAACAATGAAGGGCTTGGACTTGTATGACAAGGTGTCTGGTTGTATTGACCGAATGAAGCTAATGAAGCTAGTGGAGCAAATTAGTAAATGATACCACAGATGGATCTCCGAATCTAACCAGGAAAAATGCTGGACTACTGAAGAGAATACAGGACAAAGTGAAAGAAAATGACCCTGAGGCAGAGGTAATATTTCTCCACTGCATCATTCATCAGGAAGCCTTGTGCAAAACTGAGCTGGGTCTTGATCATGTAATGAAAGCTGTTGTGAAACTTGTGAATTTCGTACGTGGGAGAGAACTTAATCATCATCAGTTTATTCAGGTGGGTAGCTGCGTCAGCATGCGTAGGCTGCAAAGGAACAAGTAATAGTTTTATTCCATGCTGAAAAGAGAAGAAAGAAAACACAACATTTCTGCCATGGAGCCTTCTTCAGGTGTGAAAAAGACAGGGCAGTAAGCCAGTTTATTCAGCTTCTTGAAGATATTGGCACAGATCATCATGACTTACAGTACTCTATAATTCAAATGTTCGTTGGCTCTGCTTGGGAAAAATATTCAAGCGAGTGTGGGAGCTGAGAGGTGAGATCGACTCCTTTTTGGAGAATCTGGGAAAAGCCATGGATTTCCCCAAACTCAGAGATTCAGACTGGCTCAGCGACTTTGTGTTCGCTGTGGACATTTTCACTCACTTGAATGAGCTTAACATGAAACTGCAAGGAAAAGGTGTCTTTGTTCCAGAATTATACTCGAATGTGAATGCATTCAGAACTGAGCTCACCTTGTCCTCCAAACAGATGATCAGCCACTCATTCGCACATTTCTCCACTCTTGGGACACTAGACATGTCACACACTCAAGCACTAAGGCACAACAAGTCCCTCACAGACTTGCATGGAGAATTTTCCCATCACTTTGCTGACCTTAATAAAATTGAGAGGTCTCTAACGTTGGTGTCATAGCTTTCAACTACGAGAAGACAGCACAATTGCAGCTGGAACTGATCGATCTGAAGTGTTACATAACTCTGAAGGAAAAGTTTCATTCTGTAAAGCTGGATGAATTTTATGCATCACTGAACGAGGCCAAGTTTCCCCATATTCAACAAGCAGCACAAAAGATACTGGTGTTATTCAGATCTTCTTACGTGTGTGACCAAACATTCAGCTTGATGAACATCAACAAATAACGTCACAAATCACAGCTGAGTGACCACCACTTGAGCTGTATATTACGGATTGCCACAACACAACTGTCAACGGATTTTGATGCTCTTGCAAAAAGAGGTGATCAGCTGCACAGCTCTCATTAATCAGGAAGAATTTTGGGTGAGTTTATTTCTCCCAGGTTGTCGTTAACATTGAACTGATATGTCTATGTTGGATTTTAAACTTACATAGGGCATAAGCTATCTGTAATAGCAGCCTGAAGTGGCCGCTATACAGTTTCAGAATGTAATGTGGCCCTTGGGCCAAAAAAGTTTGCTCACCCCTGATCTATAGCCTGGTGTAAAGTATAGGTCACTAATGTACAGCTTTTATTGTTTCCAAGAGTAGCCCTATGTTACTAGCCTGTGACTTTCACAGAAGCCCTCCTGTTTATCAATCTTGTTAATGAAAAATATTAATTAACAGAATGAATTTACTTATGTATGTTTAATAAAATCTATATTTATCTCATACAATAAAAATACTTTCCCTGATAACTTTCTTTTGGGTCAGAGTGGTTTATTGTGGCATTCAATATAAACAAAGGTATGGGGATGACTCAAAACGTCTCTACAGTCAAGCAATCTGTTTTTGTGACCAAGTGTTTGATAAATGCTAAGTACAATATACATTTTAATTTTGAAAAAATCCAAAAAAAGAAATTACATTTGATGTATTCTAAAATTATTTGATATTAGTTGATATTATTAGCTCATCATCTTTCTCAGCCACTTGCTCTGTATATTTTGTAATTTCTCTTCATAAGAGAGTCCTTACAACCTAATAATCACTGAACATGCCAGAGGAAGCCTCATCTTATCTTATCTTATCCAATTCCTCTGGAAGACTTACTGTAAGATCAAAAATATGGACAATATATGGGAATGAGTTTTATCTTTCCAAGTGATACCTTCACTGAAAGACAAATCGTAACCTTAATGCCAGGATGTATGAGTACCATTACAAATAGAGGTTATGAAATAAAAGATATGGCTGAGCACATTAATCAAAAGTCAATTAAATAATCATACCCTTCTAATTGTATAATGTGTTTGCTAAGAATATACCAGAGCAGTTGGTATAATGAGAGGCACCAGAGTTTTTTTTGTTCCCTAGCACAGCTTTGATTAAACTTGTTTAGCTGTGGTAAACCAAGGTAAATGTTACGATTGCTTTGATCACTGAATCTCAATCCCCTACATCTCACCAAATATCTCCTTGCTCTGAAGCTCCTGAGAATTGAAAATGTTGACACTAGCCAGGCATTATCCATTGTATCTAGATTCTTAAAGACACATCAATAGTTACTTATAATACCCCACAACAATAAACATAATCTTGTATCCCAGCACTAACACAACAATTTAATTAAGGTGTTATTTAGATAATTAAACATTTTGCTGTGGGTCAACCAACTGTATATGTTCAGAAGTTAGGTTAGTGGGGGAGGAGTGGTGGCACTGTGGCTAAAGATCTGTGCCTCTTGCTGGAAGGTTGCTGGCTCAAATCCTGTGGCTAGCAGAGGAATCCTACTCATGTGGGCCCCTGAGCAATGCCCTTAACCCCAGCTGCTCCAAGGGTGCTGTACAATGGCTGACCCTGTGCTCTGACCCCAAGCTTCTCTCCCTGTCTGTGTCTCATGGAGAGCAAGCTGGGGTACTGTATGTGAAAAGATGAAATGCAAGAAATTATAAATGGCCAATTAAGTGATTTATCTTTGTACAGTAGATAGAATATAACTTAATTCTTTAAGATAACTGATCCACCTTTTGGATTTAGTTGGAACAAGCCTGAAATGATGACAGCTACAGTATGTGATGAAGTTCGGGACTAACCGCTGTACATGAGAGACCTTTATAAAAACATTCTGATTTCATTTTACCAAAATGGTGCTACCATGGCTGTTTTGTTTGAAACCTGAACTTATAATTTTAACACAGCCTGTAACAGCATCATTTTATAATTTCACAAAATTGGACACCATTTTTCAAAACACTATTATATGAATCCATTTTTGAATCCAACTAAAGACTCCATCAGTTACATCACCCATTGTACACTTTGGTAGTTTTCATCTGTTTTTTTTTTCCTCACAGCAATTTAAAAAAAAAGCTCCAGAAGGCATCTATCTGCCATTCACAAATGATTGAACAATGTGGCAAGCACCACTCTACAGTCGTCAGTATTGCTAACATTATATTATAGCCTATCTGTGTCCTGCCCAGGGTGTACCAAAAGAGATCTTTTTATGTCTAGTTTTCAGCACACCAACACACCATAAAAAATACAAACAAATCATGTAGTTTCAGGTATGTTGTCTTTTATTGTAATTGCCAAAATGCCACTAATCTATTTATTTATCCACTTTTATTACTGCTGAGAAAATAGAGTTTACAGATGAGAGAAGGCTACTTGGCTAATCTAACCCATTTGCTGATATTTAGATAGTTGACATGAAGATCTCATCTTTACATTTCGTAAAAAAAATCAGGGTCTCAACCTCAACAAAATATCTGTTTCCTACTCCCACAATACTTTGTGTAAATATGTGCATTTTGTTCTTAGATTTAAATGTATGTAGTATCTATTTGTGACTTATGGTTCACGATTTACAGATATAATAGATGTATACTATAAGTATTATCAATGACTTTGAGGATTTTGAAGACCTCATAGTCACCTCTGTTTTGAGATTAAAAAGTTTCCTTTTATAATCTTTAGTATTAAACAGTTTAACTTTTTCAGTTCCCTATAGAGAAAGTTCCTTTCAGATTTTAAATATAACATGGTCGAGTAAGTAAAACAAATCAAAATCAAGATATTTCCAGGATGATTTCAAGACTTATGTTTTACACTAAAGTTTTTTCCTTGATGTGATGCTTATCCACTAAAGAAATGTACACACAAGCCAACTGGCCAGCTCAGGTCAAGGTGGGGTTTATGGGTAGAATAATCTGTGACTGAAGTAGCCCATTGCATTTAGTGACCTGCCACCATAATGTTTATCACTAAGAAAAGTCTAATGAGCCACATCACATATTAGGCCTTGAAGAGATTCTATTCACAATATGGGGGAGTGCCTACATTTGTCTTATGCATGCCTTTAACATGATGTTCTGTGTGTTTATCATATTCAGTGTGAAAACTATTACAATTTAAATTATTATTAAATTCAATATGGACAATTAAAAACTCCCATTATTCTCAGTAACAAGCATGTTGCTCCTAGAGCAGTTTGTTAGAATCCTTGAACCATACGGTGGCGCCAATTAAGCACAATTTTATTTTCTATTCAAACATCGGAATATTTTGATGCAGTTTTTCTCAAATAAATTATTATAATTTGTAGGACTTTCAAGATTATCTATTAAAAAATAAATCACAATGTATCTGTAAAAACTGGGACTGTAAAGTAAAAATGAGTCAGAATACCTCATCAGATTCATTAATCTTCGGATGACATGTAAAACTGAGGTCTTGACTCTGTGTGGTCAAAATGCCTGGGCGTTTCTTGAAAAGAGTAGGAGTCTAACCCTGGCGTCCTGGCCAAATTTCCAATTGGCCCTTACTCCTAATAATCCCCATCTATGAATTGGCTTCATTAATCTGCTCTCCTCCCCACTGATAGCTGAGGTGTGGTAAGCGTTCTGGTGCACTATGGCTGCCGTCGCATCATCCAGGTGGATGCTGCACGGTGGTGGTGGAGGGGAGTCCCCATTATCTGTAAAGCACTTTGAAAAGTGCTATACAAGTGTAAGCAACTATTATTATTAGAATATTATTTGTTTTTTTGTTAGATTTTATTTAACAGAATTCTCAGAAATTTGAATAAATATGACCTTTGTGTTTTCTAAAATTCAATTATTTATGATAAATATGGCCTTACTTTGTGTAATGACTTTTAAAATAACAGCATGACATTGTCAGAATTTAGAATAAGCAAAACAAATTATCTAAATCTGTCATCCAAAGGTCAGGCTGTAACCACAATACTTAGTGATTTCTTGCTTCTGTGAGTGACAGATTTCTAAAATGAACTATAGTCCAAAGAAAACAGTGGTACATTCACTTAAAATACTGATATGGTAAAAGTGTAAATAAAACATTCACATTTAATTTAATCTGGCTTGTCCTATTTTACATGTTGTATTCATTGTACCGAAGAGTAGAACAATCACAGAATTACATGGTGATTACAAGTCATGAGTAATCTTTGATCTGATATGCACTGTACACATGCAATATTGATACTACATATATAGGACCAATATGTAAACACCTGTTAACCATCCTATTATCAAGATTACTGTCTACAACAGAGCATGTCCCATTAAATATTAGTTTTATAATTAAATTAATATAATCCATATATAACTAACAAGTGTTAAATGGTTCTCAAATCAAGCATTTCCATTTCCATGATTATTAATATATTTATGTGCTTGTATTCTAATTGTGATGACAGAGTATCATAAACATTACAAAAAAGAAACAAACAAACAAAAACATACTCATTTAAATCCCAAATCTCATATTGTTACATGATTCGTTGCTGCAGACGAGCATAAAGGAATAGAGGAGTTAACAGACACAATCGAAAGTGACATAAACAAAAAATACCCATTCATCCTATTTTGTCTCATCTTTGATATCCTGATTAGGAGCATTTTGTGTTGGAATTACAAATCTTCTCTTGCTTTAGGTTTAAATATTAAAAAGTGAATATTTTTAGTGGTGATGTTTTATGTTTATTTTAGCATGTCCTTTTATAGATCCTGTGTTGCTTTTAGCATTGTTATTCGCTAATTACAGTGAGTTCCTGGAAATGTTGGGTTGACAGGTGTATGCTGCAATACAAACCCTGCCCAGGCTTGGTCATGAGGTCACAGATAGTGTTACATCTGAATAGTTTTTTTTTACTTCACATTCTTTGAATGCGTCCCCATGCTACCCTGTGAGTTTAATTTTCCTTTTAGGAACTTTATGTTATGTTAATCTCAAACACACTTCAGGTGAAAACAGCCTTAAGTGGTCTTTTGAGCCATGACTGGAGAAAAGTGGAGATTTCTCTGTCCTAGATAATCTGAAAAAGCAGGGGGTCAGGTGTAAGTCAAAGGGAATCTATTAAAAAGTAAAATAGAGCTCTAGCTGGAACCATGTACCATTTTATGTACAGCCAGTCTCTATTTTAAACAAGACTAGGCTCCTGAAGGAGTCACTACCAGTAATTTGCATTCTGTATTTGCAAGACTTTGTACAGAAAATCACATGAGGTCCCAATCATCAAAACTCCTTGTAAAAGCTGTTATAGTAATAACATTCATGTTAACATATATTATGTGAAAGAATAAATCCAATTGGTTTGATTACTAGTCATAAGATTTGAACTGACAACCTTCCAGCCACAGCCACAGAGCCACCGCTCCGCCCCTTATAATACAGTAAGATCTAAAAATGGGAGACTATAACAAAAGTAGTTCAGCTGGTTTAATCAAATACATTATTACAGTAGCTCTTGTGAGAAAATACCTACAATTTCTTGCAGGTATCTTCAATAGTCCTATGGTCATTTAACCGAATGCATTTCTTTGAGTCTGATTAGAAAAAGGTTATAATAATAATAATAATAATAATAATAATAATAATAATAATAATAATAATAATAATAATTCCTCACAGTTCTATAGCTCTTTTCTGGACACTCCACTCAAAGCACTTCACAGGTAAAGGGGACTCCCCTCCACCACCACCAATGTGCAGCCCCCACCTAGATCATGTGACAGTAGCTATTGTATACACCACACATCAACTATCAGTGGGGAGCAGAACAGAGTGATGAAACCAATCTAAAAATAAGAATCTAAGAATGAACATCTTGTGTGTATTTGTTTTTTTCTTGTTATTTAATTTAAAAAAAAGAAAAAAAGACTAAACCTCTTAGAAATGTTTGAACAACATTAAAACTAAGGAAAAAGTGTAGTAGCTCTGGGTATTTAGTGAAGTTAGACCTAGGTAGTTAGACCTAGGAGACGTCAAAACCTTTGGGTAAAACCATTATTCATTACATGGACAGTGATATGGAAGCGCTGCAAGTGCTTCAGTTCTTTCTCCGGTGGTATGATTAGGACCTTTTTTGTATTTTCTAATTGAAATAGGTTACATTAACATGTACCTAAAGTGTATATTGGATTCAATAGCTTTTTACTGCAATTCACCAAAATTGTCATGTGAAATACCTATAGCAATTATTCATTTTATGGATTGATATACAGTTATAGTGACACTACAAAACAACTTCATTGGTGCCTTCCTGAACTTTCTCCTGTTTTGTTTGCTTTGCAAACAATAAAATGCTTTGCAATTTATGTTGTAATGAGATCACTAAACCCTTGCCCTCAGTTCTCTGAAACCCCAGCATCCAACCACACACAATAATTGGTAATGTAGTGAGGTTGTTAGCATTTTCTTGTGCATTCAGAAATTGCAAAGCAGGCTGACCCAACAGGGACAACACAGGCATATTCATTTAACATTGATAGACTCCAACTGGACACAGACAGGTTTTACAGACAGGAAACTTGACCTCAGTATAGAAACTTCAGAAGACGTGAATTGTGGACCACACCTTGCTTTTCCTGATCTCCATCCTTACAGCACTATAGAACAGAAACCAAGAAAACATCATGCAAAACACAGGAAAAACTAGACATGCCAGATAGTCAATAAGTTTCCATTTCAAAAAGATTGTGATCACAAACACATACAGTTTGTAATTCTTTTTCTTCCTTGACCACATGGGTATACCACTGGTATTTATTTTTTTCCAGTGCACCTCAGTGTCAAAAGTCCTGAGTGTTTCTACTACCACGAGCACAGTTTTCAGCTCTGAGGTAATGGAGTTTACTTTGTCACACCTGAGGAGTTTCCATTTAGATAAGTGGAAATATCTTTACATAATTTGTAGATGCAATGTTTCTGTTTTGTGTTGTATTTGTGTCACTATATAATAGTGAATCCAAGTAAAGGAAGAAGCAAAACAACAAAAGTTACCTTTTAAATTAACCTATACTGATACACCCCCCATTTAAAGTAGTAACCAAAATCTTGCTATGCATCAGCAGCTCCAGGTTTTCTTTTTAACAGGCATCCCCGTCTCTGATAAAAGCCATCCAATAGGAATTGCAAACATTGAGTTAACTCTCTTGAACCACACTGACAAACACCACCTTCAAATAAAGCAATTTACTTTTTATATTTTAGAATTTAGGTATATTTAGTATTACAATGAATTGCTAGTAAACCATCTTTCATTTTGTGATAAGGCACTGTTTAATTAATATTAACAATAATCTATTTTTTAATAAATCATGTTTTTTTTTATAGAACAGAATATATTTTTTCTATGAACCATGTCTCTGTGATGAAAAATACGGAAACAAATGTTAGAAAATCCATACTTTGAATAAAGACACTTCATTGGCTCTCAATATCCTTAAAGACAACAAATAAAAAAGAGGAAGTCAAGTAGTGTTCCTTCCCACTGACCCTATAATTTTAATATATATATAACTGTTTTCAGTTATATCAAAGAAAGATTGTAAAATTTAGACTTGCCTTAAACTAAACTTTATAAATCAGATCATAACGTTTTAATAAAGTACTCATCTAAGCTTAACCTGGTGATTCTCAATACATAACTGCATTCAAACTAAAATTGTTAGAATGCATTTTGACCACAGTTACAGTGTAGGTATCCATGTTAGTCATATCAGAGAAAATTCAATGGAAACATGGGCATCCTTAGCTGCAACTCAGGCACCTGGCCCAGCTCAGTTTTGGCACTTGTCTGAAGTCAGCTTGGAGACTGATTTCTCCTATTAGAGACACATTTTCAAGACAAACTAGTTCAATGAATTTACAAGTTACGCAATCACTGTTAGAGGCATTGCATTTAAATACACCCATACTGCTACAGTATGTAATTATCTGGGATTTCTACTGCCAGTATTATTATGCAGATGCACTGCCTTTAAATTTGTCTGTTTTCCTTATGCTGTACCTTCCTCTATTCTTTTTGTCTTGTGCTTTTAAACATTGAACAATCAGGGCAGCTGGCTAGCTTCTTTAGCTCAGCTGGCAAGACCTGTGTTTGAGCCCATGCAGTGAGGCACGAACCTGAGTGGGAGCGGCGAGGGCACAAGCCCTAGAACCCGAATCCGTTACAATAACAAAAGGATATACAATGAAATGTGGGCTATTCCGAAGATGCAAATGTGAGCTAAAAAGTCTCAGTTATGAGATATAAAGTAGCAATTCTGATATTCTAAGTCCTAATTCTGAGTTTTTAAGTCGCAATTCTGAGATACAAAGCGAGATACCATAGCGTTTTTTTTTAACTCCATGGCTGAAACGGGCTTCCATAGAAAACAATGTGATTATGAAATATGTAAATGTATCAGTGTTTCTTATATCAGTATTCTTATAAAAGAAAACATGCTCAATTCCAATGGATAATTTAGCTCGTTTTCCTGTTGAATGAAAATGAAATATTTTTTAAGTCTATAATGCGAAGAATGTGCCTCTTCTTGTAACTTTATGTGGACAGGCGAGTCTCAGTTTTGCCCACGCCACAGGTTGGGCAAGGCTCAGGTAGTGTAATGCGAAACTGTTGGGCACGTGATCAGGAAAGGCGGAACAGAAGAGAAATGTTTAAAGAAGAGACAGGTAGGGTTAAGGTATTAAGCAACACCAATTAGAAGTGAGTGCGAGGCACAGAGACGTGCATTTTGTTTTGTTAGAGGCGTCCAAATATCTGTGATACAGGAAAATAGTCAATCATTAATAGTTTTTTTTTCCCAAGGAGGGGGGTCTGATAACCAGTTTCGTTTTGATTACTTAATTAGGTGAGGCGGAAGCGACCTGTGTGGTTCTCGGAAGGAATTTTGTGTATTTGTGTGCAACAGTGAAACTATATACAGTATAGTGGACAGGTAAGCCTACTTTACCTTTAATTAGGTTGGCTATCTTTTCTTTTTAATGCTGTTAAAAGATACAAAGCAACTGTGATATTTTGTTTAAAATATGAACCTTAAAAATGATGGGCTCTGCTGTCTGTTTCAGTTGTAAGTCCTTGGAAAGATATGGCGTAACGCTGGCTGAAACTTACTAGGTTCTTGTTAGCGAAAGAAGCGAGATAATTTGACGGTCAGATAATCTTTTCCGGGGAAATGTCGATATTTTTGTTACAAAGCTTACCGAATGTTTTACGCTTCTTTTAGTTTCACCAGCTGTTTCTACTACTATAACATGTAAAATTCCATTAGTTGATAAATTACAACATGTTTAGGTGTATCAATTGCTTCATCATAACCACTTAAACGAAGATAGTTTTTTTTTAAGTACATACTTTGCATTAATGTAAATGCACTTTTAAATAGATATTACATTACACGATAGCATTGCTGGTAAAAGGTATTTGTTGTAGAGGGTACACCTGAATATATAATCATATATATAAAAAATCACATCAAGTATTATAAATGATACCACGTTTGGTTGAAACAAATTAAATCAGGTCCTAAAATTGGGCATTTACTTCCACTGTTATATTGCAAAAACACATTTCCCTTTTATAATATGCTATATAAAATTAAATTATTTTAAAAGGTTTAGAATCCCATAGAGAATACATGACAAAGTACATAAACCACATAGTGTCAGGGGTTTGAAAGATTTTCTCTGACAATTGTGATGGGTGTGAGATTACTGCATGTTCAATGCATGATGTAGTGTCATGAAATGCACTGACTCATTTATGCTGTATTATATACCATGGAAGAACAAACTGAAAATAATTATTTGAGTAACGGCCATGTCTTTCTCACCTGGCAAGAATAAATATTAGAGAATCAATGGGAAAAGCCCACTGCGTCAAAGTATTGTGACTATACTTGTACATTAAAAGTCGTTAAAACAACTTAAATTGGTTTATATGTGCTTATTACAGTCTATTTGCTATAGCCATCAACAGAGCCTAAATATGACCTTTCACGCATCTCTTAAACGGCTTGAAGCTGTTTTGGCTTTTATATTGATTTGATAATGTATTAATATGTAATGTGGCTTTATTATTCCACCCACCACATAAAGTGCACAACTTGCTAATATTGCCTTTTATACACAGCTACTTCACAAAGAGAAAAGTGTTCTGAGGATTAGTGACTAAGTCTTAGGTGTGTCAGAAGGTTGTTGTTTTCATCTGTTAAAGAGGACTTCCAAAATAAAGACACTGTTGCAGACAGAATGTGTTTCAGCTTGTCTCAAAAAGGAAGTTAGTCAAGATCCTTCAGAAGGGTCGAGATAATTGAAGTTATGAAGTTCTTTCTGGAATTACATCTCTATGGTTTTAGATCTTAAATAGAGGTGTTTGAATCCTTCATTAAAGATGCACCCTATGTGAGCAAACAGTTGGATTTGATTCAAGCACAAGGCAAATTAAGAGAGGTGAGCTCAGTTTGATGCTACAAAATCTAACAAAACATACTGCTTATATCTCACAAACACTGCTGTTACTGTTCAGTCAAAATTAAAGAAATATGAAGCATGCATATAGCTAGTTATATAATGATAGAATTTCAAGAACCCAAGATTGAGATTCATGTGGATGTGAACTTTTTTAGTTATACTTTTAAATAACTTTTTTTATTTTTTATGCAGTTGCTTTTAGCTCAAGATCAGTAAGTGTGATGATTTCTTTAATAGAATAAAATTAAAGAATAAAATAATTTAAAGAATAAAATTAAATCTGAGTAGTGTACACGTAGACCTAGCGCAACCTATGCTATCGGTTAATAGTAAATTTGTTGTAATTATTATTCATTTTTTAATTTTGTAGGAATGCATGAAGACCACAGATGTACCTCTGGATTTTTATTGTCTTGACACAGTTGGTATTTTGAGATTATATTTTTAATTTTCATTTTGTGTTTTTAATGAGTAACCTGGGCAGAGAGCAGTAACCTAATGATAATATATTTTTTTATTTTTAAATGCTATGCATACTGAAATGGCATGGACGTCACACTGAAATACTGCCTTTTGTGACTAACGTTTGCATTGGTAGAAAAATATTGCTAAAAAATTAAAAAGACTCAAAACCTGGCAGTCCTGTTCTTCAGTCACTTGGAACAGCCATCATGCAGGGTAAGTATCGACTATTGTTTTTCTTTCTGGTGATAATAGAACTACAAGTAACTTTATAATCTTACGTAAAAAATGGAACCAAAGGGTTTAAAAAAATGGCCTAATGAAATTGTTGAACTGAGTCACTGATAAACATAAAAAACCAAATGGACTTTAAGTGTTAACAATATGTAAAGTCTGTACAAAGAAGATAACTTTTTTTCTGTAGTTTGTTCATAAAGAGGTGCAGAATAATTTCCCCAAGATTACAAGTACAGTTTTTGCCTTTTATATTTACATATATAATATATTCCCCTCTGCAGTATTGCCATAAGCAGTTTGCCACTATTTCAGTTTTCAACATTTCAACACCAAAAAGATTAGCATAGTTCACTGTATTAAAATATCTAATGTAGCAGGCGAGATAACTATTTGACTCCTTAAACTGGGAGCCCAACCTATTATTTCTGTGTATGCCATAAACAGCAATACAAAATGTCACAAGGAGAACACATTATTGATATGTGAAAGAATAAAAGCATTGCATTTGTATCAGATGAGCCAATTAGTCTATGAAACACTCAGTTCTCTTGCTTTGCACACAGTTGTATGGGCAAGACAAAGGTAATTTGGGACAATGGTTTTTGAGTTTAGGGTGACAATTTGTGTGTCTCCTTTTTGTTAATCCTTTGGAAACTGCTGTGCAGAGCTTTCTATCAGTCGCTAACTGAGACTGAAGTTTGAAATGGATTTAAATTACTTGTTTATACTTGTGATTTAAGTGATTTCTTTACTACTTTAGACTTAACTGTATGTTCTTTGGATTATTTTAATTCTTAGTACCCGAGTACAGTGGTGAGGAAAAGTTTGTGAATTCTTTGAAATGTATACCTGGAGTCATTGCTCCTAAAATGTGACCTAAACTTTATCTCTATCATAATAATAGATAAAAACAACTGATGAAACAAGCAACACACAAACAATTGTACATTTTCATGTCTGTATTTTACATGTTGTTTAAACATTCACTGTCACTGACAAGAAAAAGTACAATTGTTTGTGTGTTGTTTATTCAGATTGTGTTGATCTATTATTATGACTGAGATGAAGATCAGATCACACTTTAGAAGCAATTAATGCAGGAGTTCAGAAACTTTACATGTCCCCTACAACATTTTCAAGTGCTTTTTGTACATTAGCATCACCCATGTGTTAGTGTTTAGAAATGATTACATTCTGTGCCTTAGTCTCTTAAAATGAGATCAACAAGCTGATGCAGCATTTCTGTGATATGACATGCTTTCTGTTTAGGAAGTAATCTCTAAATACTATAGACTCCATAAACTAAAATGATAGGCTTAACTCCTAAATACAGGGAATAAGTAAGTGAACAGTAACTCAAATAGCCATTTCTATATGAAAGAAGAATGTGAATGTTTATAATTTCAGGACAGCAAATTGTATTTAGTTATCATTTGTTAACAGTGGTAATATCATGTTTTACTGATGTTTACTGTTGGCAAAAAGGTAAAACAGGGTGATGTAGCACAGGTAAATTAATTTCGGTTAGTTACAGCTCTATGCATTTTATAAAAAAGATTAGTGATGCACTCAGATTAAGATTAGGGGATTTATTGAAGACATATCAGATGAATCTTAAAATCCACCTCCAAATAAATAAAAAGACCAAACCCTGATTACATGGGGGTATATAGAGCAATACATCAATGTATATTCTTGTTTCTCTTAACTTTTTCATCTTCACTAATCTTTATTCAATTTAATTCATTCAATCCTTTTGAATACTTACAGTAGTTAGTGGCATGTGAGACCCTGAACTTTTCTGATTTTTAGTGAATCAACTTCCTCAACACAGTTTAGTTCATTCCAGACACCTACAACTCTTGGCAACTTTAGTTTAGCATTTGGAAATAGCACTTAATAAATGAAATATGAACTATTAATTCTAATTTGTCCTTTATGTACAAGAACAATCTATGCTGTGCTGAATTCTTTACCTAAGGTGTGACCCATAATAATAACGTGTTATCAATGGCAATATAATTGGTTTAAAAAAATTATTACTGTACATGGTTCAGGTTATAGTCAGGAATTGGGATTTGTTCCAAATGTTTAATTAATTTATAGTATATAGTGCCGCGAAAAAGTATTTTCCTGATTTCCTCTATTATTGCATATTTGTCACACTGGATGTTTTCAGATCTTTAGACAAAATCTAATATTAAATAAAGTGAACCCGGGTGAACAAATAACTTTTATTTTTATTTAATAAACAAAGTTATCCGACCCATATCCCCTGTGTGAAAACGTAATTGATAACTGGTTGCGCCACCTTTAGCTGCAATGACTGCAACCAAACGCTTCCTATAATTCAATATCTGTCTTTCACATCACTGTGGAGGAATTGTAGCCCACTCTTCCTCACAGAACTGCTTTAATTTAGTAACATTGGTAGTTTTTTGAGCATGAACTGCTTGTTTCAGGTCCTACCATAGCATCTTTGGGTTTAGGCCTGGACTTTGACTAGGCTACTCCAAAACTTTAATTTTACTTCTTTTTAGCTGTTCTGATGTGGACTTGCTTTTGTGTTTTGGATCATTGTCTTGCTGCATGACCCAACTACACTTCAGCTTCAGCTTATGGATGGATGACCAGACATTCTCCTTAAGAATTTTCTGATACAGAGCAGAATTCATGGTTCCTTCAATTATGGCGAGTAGTCCAGGTCCAGAGGCAGCAAAGCATCCCCACACCATCACACTACCACCACCATGTTTTACTGTTGGTATGATGTTCTCACTGAGGAGTGCTGCATTTTCTTTACACCAGACATAATGGAACCCATGTCATCCAAAAAGTTCCACTTTTGACTCATCTGTCCCAAGAACATTCTCCCAAAAGGCTTGGGGATCATTCAGGTGCTTCTTGGCAAATGAGAGATGAGCATTTATATTGTTCTTGGTTAGCAGTGGTTTCTGCCTTGCTACTCTCCCGTGAAGCCCATTTTTGTCCAGTCTCTTTCTGATTGTGGAGTCATGAATACTGACCTTATCTGAGGCAAGAGAAGCCTGCAGTTCTTCTTCAAAGAGAAATTTTGGCAGGCCGGCCACTCCTGGGAAGATTCACTACTGTTCCAAGTGTTCTCCATTTGGAGATTGTCTCTCTGGTTTGGTGGAATCTCAGAGCCTTAGAAATGGCTTTGTAACCAGACTGATATAGATATCAACAACTTTTTTTCTGATCTCTTCAGGAATTCCCTTTGTTCGTGGCATTATGTGCTTGTTGAATCTTTGTGCTGGCAATTTGACTCTGATGGTAAGGGTCAAAATACAGTAAGTTAGGTTTAGATTGAGCAGGGCTGGCTGTAATCAAGCCTGGCTGTGTTTAATCAACTAACTCTAATTATCCCTTTAATTGGGTTGATTTAACTAGGGGAAAATTACCTTTTCACACAGTGCCAGTTGGTGTTGGATAACTTTGTTCATTTATGTGTTATACTGTACCATTTTGTTTACTATTAATACCTTAAACAAATTTAGAAAACATTTATAAATATCATTTGCCAATCTTAAAGTTTTATCATTTAGTTGTAGTAGTTACATTTAGGTTATTGACATAAATAATGGTGTTAATCTATAACAGGTTATTTATAATAATAATAATTGCAATTTATAATAATAATAATAATAATTGCTTACACTTATATAGCGCTTTTCTGGACACTCCACTCAAAGCACTTTACAGGTAATGGGAACTCCCCTCCACAACCACCAATGTGCAGCATCCACCTGGATGATGCGACGGCAGCCATAGTGCGCCAGAACGCTCTCCCCACATCAGCTATCAGTGGGGAGGAGAGCAGTGTAATGAAGCCAATTCATAGATGGGGATTATTAGGAGGCCATGATTGGTAAGGGCCAATGGGGAATTTGGCCAGGACGCTGGGGTTACACTACTCTTTTCCAGAAACGCCCTGGAATTTTTAATGACCATAGAGAGTCAGGACCTCGGTTTTACATCTCATCCAAAGGACGGTGCCGGTTTACAGTATAGTGTCCCCGTCACTATACTGGGGCATTAGGACCCACATGGACCACAGGGTGAGCACCCCCTGCTGGCCCCACTAAAACCTCTTCCAGCAGCAACCTTAGTTTTCCAGGAACTGACCAGGCTCACACCTGCTTAGCTTCAGTGGGTTGCCAGTTGTGAGTTGCAGGGTGATATGGCTGCTGGCTGCTGCCATATAAGTGGAATTTGCAGCTCCAAATTTAAAGTGTCACTCAATTCCTTCAAGTACCTACTGTAATTCCTGTCCTAAAACCTCTGAGCATAACTTCCTTATGATCTTTGTTCTTTTTAATGTAATTTTTAACAGATGTGATGGCAGCTTACAAGGTCACCCTCTGCTGCCCTTCACTTGTAGTTCTCAACAAATGTCCTTTCAGGAATATTCTTTTATGCCATGTAATTCCTGCTAAGCAGTGAAAGTCGTAGTTAAATAATTTGGGTTTTTATCATGAAAATATAATTGTAAAGCAGACAATATGAAATGAAAACAAATGTTATTTGCACATTAAGCTTTTGGTATTGTATTTAACAGTGTTGGGCAGGGACATGCTCCCTTTGCTCTTGTGAGCTGGCTTATGGCTTGAGGCCTGAGGCCATTATGAAGTTTATTTGATCTGTGGTTCCGTTTTGATTTTTTTAACACCCAGCAATCCAGTTACTCAGCTACAAGTCTAAAATGTGTTCCTGAACAAAATTGCTACATGGGGGAAGTGAAAGTAGATCTATAAAACAATCCCCCAGAAATACTGAAGTTTACTTGATTCCCCTTTTTATTTGTGGACATTTGTGTGCTAGACTTTCAGGACTGTTCCATCACTAAAAGCACTGAGTTTGAAAACGAATATTTTTGAGACTGTGTTCTTTTCAGTATTGCTCAACAGCAGAGAAAGTCAACAAGCCTTGGATGCATATAGAATTTTACTTCAGAGGCATTATTAATATAGAAAGCATTTGATCAGTGATGATAATTGATTTTTGAAATGTTCTTTAATGTTGTCATTAAAGGACTTATGGACCTCTTTATTTTGGGGATGGATTTTCCCTTTGGCTGTTCTAAAATAGCGTAAGGTGTTACTTTTGAGTGACTTGAATCTATTGTGAAAGATTACATTTTATAGATTAAATAGAGATGTAAAATTGTGGGCTAAACAGGTTTAAAAAGGCAGTGACCCTTATGCCAGTTTTTTGGGTAACTAACCACATAGCTATTGTTAATTCAGTGCTGTTAGCAAGTCAAGGATGGAGTGGAGTAAATTAATATATGAGACGTTTTGTCTTTAATTTCTACCAGTTGCTTGCTTCCAAAGCTTGAAACTGTAAATAATGAGTTAACATTGTTTTTTGTGCCTTATTATGAATGAATTATTCATATGAATGAATGACTGGACTGGTTGTATTTAGATATCAATATTTAGTGAGCCATTATACCTAGTTTTGCCACTTGTTATTGCCAAGGAGGACAGTGGTTCTGTTCATTAAAATGTATGAAAAATGACCTAGGTGCTTTGATTTTTTTGCTTTTCCCATCCAGGCTGGGTGAGAAAGCAATAAAAAAAGATGGTCAAATGCTTGAAATTGTTCAAAGTACTCATTGGAATTTATCTTGCAAAGTTAGAATATCTATGATGGGAAAAAGATACTGCTACTCTCAGGACACTGCACATGAAAGCATTCATGCTAATTCATGCTGTGTAAGGAATGCCAAACTACAGGGACCTATGGAGATATGCCTAGATGTCCTCAACTTAATTTCTTCCTAGGACACAAAATGCTTCCATAAACGGAGAATTGAGTTAGCATGGAACCAACTGTTCAAATGTGTTGTTAAAGATGATTGTGGTGTCCTTTAAGAAACTGCTCTATATCAGTATTGGCTCATTAGGCTACTAGCAACCAAATAAGCCCAGGTATTCCTAAGAAACTGCCCTATATCAGTATTGGATCATTAGGCTACTAGCAACCAAATAAGCCCAGGTACTGTATGCCTAATGCTCTCATCTTCATTACTACCTTTATGTTCTTGCTTTCAGAGGGAATCTAGTGTATTATTAACACACTTTAGGTTCCAGCCTATTAAAACTGTTTTAATTTGTTTACTTTTTCTTATGTTAAGTGTACTTTTGTCCTTGGTTGGTTTTGTTTATATAGTTCAATGATTAACAATGAAACCACCCTAGTTTCAGTTTTAAAGTTGAGAGGTTTGGCCTTGAAACTGTATGGTAAACTGTGGATATAAAATTTAAACATTCTTGGAAAAGTTTCATATTGCTTTAAGAATGCAAATTAACACATTTGCAGAGCAGTAGAACTGAAAATTGGTCATCTGTAAAAAGAAGAAACAATAGTATTGTGTCATTTTTTAAAAGGCCTTTTACCATTTTTCAATAGAAACACGATATAAGTACTTGCAGAAAAATATGAACTTACAAAAAAAATGTATTAGAAAACTTAAATAATGTTTGACATTTTCAGGATAAGCTCTGGAAAAGAAAGATAAAAATGGTTGGATGGAACTAAGTAACAAGGTGGAACATAGATTGATGCATAGACCATGGCTATCAAAAGTATTGATTCCCCTTGGACTTTTTCACATTTAGGTGAAACCCCCTATAATGTCAAAGTGAGAACAAAATTCTACAGATCTTCCTAACTTATTTATAAATATAAAACAGAAAATAAGTGATTGAATAAGTATTCACCCCCTTTACTAAGGCACAGCTAAAAAGGCTCTGGTGCAACCAAATTTCTTAAGATTTGATTTGTTGAATGGAGTCCATCTGTGTGCAGTTATGGTGTTTCACATGAGTTAATGATAAATACACTTATCTGAGGGAGGTCTCTCAGGAGATGAGTACAGCTCCCAACAAGAACTACATCATGAAGACAAAGAAGCTTTCAAAGTAAATCTGGGATAGGGTTATTGAAAAACACTTAAAGGAAGGGTATATGAAAATTTCGGAGGCATTACATACATGCAGGGGAGGTGCTGTGGCTTTGTGACAAAGGATATGTGCCTTTTGCTTGAAGGTTGCCAGTTCGTATCCTGCGGCCAGCAGGGGAATCCTACTCCCTTGGGCCCTTAACCCCAACTGCTCTGGGGGTGCCGTATAAATGGTTGACTCTGCGCACTGACCCCAAGATTCTCTCCCTGTCTGTGTCTCATGGAGAGCTAGGTGGGGTATGTGAAAAGACAAATTCCTAATACAAGAAATTGTATATGGCCAATAAAGTGATCTTAATCCATAATCTTATATCCCCAATGCTCAGTAACGAAATGTAGAAAATATGGCACCACTGTGAAGAATAGCATGTCCTCTGAGTATCCAGATGAGAAGAGTGCTAGCCAGAAAGCCCAGTTCTAAATGAATTAGTCTTTCATGGCTGAGATAAGATAAACTGTGCATCTGACAATTGTCTCCATGCTTCACAAATTGGGCTTCATGGGAGAGGGACAAAAACTCACTCTTGACTACATGCTGAGACTCCGAGACCAAGCGGAAGAAGATTCTATGGTCTAACAAGCTAAAAAATGACCTTTTTGGCCTCAATGGTAAGTATTATGTTTGGCACAAGCATAACCATGAACACCATCCTTACTGTGAAGTATGGTGGTGGTGGTCTTATCATCCTGCTGCGTCAGGCCCTGGAAGACTTGTGAAGATAGAAAGAAAAAGGCATGCACTACAATATAGAGAAATCCTGGAGCAAAACCTGCTGCAGTCTGCAACAGACATGAGACTTGGGAGAAGATTCATCTTACAGTAGGATAATGACCTAAAACATTCAGCTTAAGCCACACTGGAGTGAAAAAAAGACAAAATGTTCTAGGGTGGCCCAGTAAAAGCCCGGACCTCAATCCAGTCAAGACTGGATTTAAAAATTACTGTTCACCACCTTGACCAGCATGAGGGAGGTTGAGTAATTTTGCAAAGAAAAATGGGCAAAAATGCAGTGTCTAAATGTGCAAAGTTGGTCGAAAATCCAAGAAGACTATAATTTCTCCCAAACGTGCCTCTACCAAATATTGAGTCAATGGATGTGGATACTTATGCAATTGGTTATTTTTCATTTTATAATTAGAATTAATATCTGTAGGATTTTGTTTTCACTTTGACAATATAGGGTGTTTCTATTAATGACAAAAACTCCCAGTTAAATACATTATGATTTCTTATTCTAAAAAAATATATTAAAAAGTCCAAGGGAGTTGAATGCTTTTGATATCCACTGTATGTGAGTGCAAATAACAGTTGGCTTTAAAGTCTGTATAGAAAAGGAGAAAATCTTTTACATGCACATAATGCATGTTTCCACACATCCCTATTTTCTTTTTTAATGTGGTGCTTGCTCCAAGATACAATTCAGAATGAATACTCTTAAGTGATAAGCTTCTGATAACTGTGACATCAGATATGCATTACTGAATGCAGGTTGTCCAAAAATAGCACCTCGAATGACCCCCTTGACAGAGGTAAAGCTGGATTTTCCTCATTCCACACTACAGGAGAAAAATATGTAGTTGTTAAAGTTATGGGGCTCTGGGTCAGAAAATTGAAGGTTCTGTAAATTTAACAAACATGCATGGACTCAAAACCTCAGAATTTTTGTAGCACATACCCATACTTGTGTAGGATTTGTAAACGTTCAACTTTTTTTCTCTATTCTACAGTTTTACCGATTTCTTGATTCAGGTTGCCATACAGTATAAATAACCAAACATACTGCATAGAATAATGCAACTTCGTTCTATTTTTACAGAAAATGTGACTGTGAAAACCAACACCAGTGATTTCACGACTGCGAAGGTCAGTGAATATTTAATAGTTTTTTGATATAAGAGTAGGAAAAAAAGTGTCAATCATGGACTCTGTGGGTCTTAATGTAGTGTTTTGTCCTCAATGCTAATAATGACTCAAGTGCTCAATCCTAAATGCTTCTGAAAATCATGTGTTTGTAAATGAATTTTAAACCACCTCCATTTCATATTTTCAGATATTTTGACTTTAATGACATTACTGTGCAGATTATTCCAGTTTCCAACAACCCTAGATGTGAAAATAGTGTCTACTATTCTCAGTTTAAATATATTTCCCTGTAGTACAAACATCTGATGTCTAGTTTGTTTATATAAAATTAAACTCACAGGGTAGCATGGGGACGCATTCAAAGAATGTGAAGTAAAAAAAAACTATTCAGATGTAACACTATCTGTGTAAACATATTACCGTATGCAAACTGTACTATATACAGTATGTATATGTATATTTAATGTCTTAACTGTGCCCGTTGTAGTATTGAATATTTATATGGAATTTTACCACTGAAGGGAAATCTTAGTAGCTGAGCATAAAAAGAATAGGAGCATACTGCAACGCGTGTGAAGGCCATAAACGATATTAATTTTGGAACATAAACATACAGTATATGGCTGGTCTCGGTACTTTAAAGAAAACATACACGAAACATGGTTTCATTATGACCAGAATTGGTCTTGGAATATTTTTAACTTGATTTACAGTATTTGAGAGGTATGTCTTGACACCGATACTACGTAAATACTGCTCACGTATATGTTTCTAGGTTTATATTATGCATTTCATACGGTCAAATTACTTTTGAGCAACTGATAAGAAGTGTGAAACGGTATGCCCAGGGCGTTCTAGTTTTCGTTTTGTTTTAATGCAGTGCAGTGGATTTTTTAGAGATATCAAGTACATACAAGTCATTTTTTAAATGTTGTAGTTCGTCTTGTAAAAATGTTACGAGTACATCATCTGTCAACAATTACACAGGTTCTGTTTCCATATTGCGGATTTTGGTTACGTAATATTATTTTCTAATTTCACGTTGTGAATATATGATTTGGGCAAACAGAGCTGCAAAGAAGTACATTATGGGTTGTTGGTTTTTTTTGCAGTTTTATCTAGAACAAGCGATGCTTAAACCTTTGTCTGATTCTTGTGAAACTATCCACACGACAGTTACAGTACCTAGGAGTTGACTTCAGTGATGTCACTGATGGGATGTTTCTAAAAATCCATCCTCTGTAAAACGTCTTCTCTAGTTGTCCTGCATATGTATTTGCTAATGAAGCTGTGTGTTCTGAGCCTGGTTCTCTACATTTCTGTATGAACCAGCTTAGAGGGCTAAAGACCGCTTGTGTTTAAATTGAGTGTAAGGTAATTTATGCTTCTAAAGTCATGGTCAGCATTTATTATTGTACTGTGCTGTAAACTTGTTCTGTGCCTAGTTACATTATTTTATAGCTTTATCAAATCTGTAGATTGTCTGTCGATAATGTTTCTGTAGTGCTTTTTCAGCCCTCAGCATGTGACCGCGCTGGTGGCGCTGTGTGTTAGTTTCCTGACTCCCATGTCACACGGTCTGTGATTGAATCCCATGGAACTATGACTTTATTTTTTAACAAACATTTCTTTGAAAAAATGAAACGTTTCCCTTGGTCAGAGATTAAATAAAACCTCACTCGCACCAAACAAATTTATATTTCTAAATATCACAACATGATCGAATTTAAGTCTTTTTAATAACAATGAATAGTCACCTATGCGTTACAAAATAAACATTTATATTGATTTGAATCGCGTTTTGATTTAAATCGTAAACGCGTGTTTAAATATATGTGTTTAAAGGCGATAAACTGTATAAAAGCGCTGATTCTTATGGAATGTGTTCCGCCGGGGATTCAAAAAATTTATTTTTTTTAATCGCGTATCTAAGGAAAATTGCAGTATAACTTTTTTCATGCACAAACAGTGGCATGTTACATTATAATTTGGGTGTCTCCTCTTGCCAGAAAGCTCTAAATTGCATTTTGAGTGCGGTTTTTTACTTTTTCTAAATTGCAACCCATAAATAAAGCTGATACAGTTTAGACTTACTGTATTCTAAACTGTATTACAACAGCACATTGGACAATGCAACGTAAATTGCAAAAATGCACTTGGAATCTGTCCAAGCCCTACTACGAAAATGATTTAAACTGCGACACTTATCATTCATCTTTAAATAAACTTTATTTTATATAGCATTTTAAGCGAATAGGTAATTAGATTGCTCATAAACCTAATCGCTTTTTCTACATAAACACAGCCAAACCATAAACTTTGAAGCTAGCAGACTTCAAGAAAACACCTGTTGGTGTTAAATGGTGAGGTTTTATTATAATCTAACACCAACAGGTGTTTTCTTGAAGTCTGCTAGCTTCAAAGTTTATGGTTTGGCTTTTGTGCATAATGATAGTGAACTGCATTGGAAATGTAGGAAAGTAAGCATTAATAAGCAGGAAAATTAAACCAAGAAACACCTAAAGTACTGGACTATATTGCAGATAAACTACCGATCTACCTTTTAAGCCTGTACAACCTGCAGAACTCCAGCTTTAATTGATTGGACTCAACAGCCTAAGTTTTAAGGTTATCCTTACAAGTGTGGAAAAGCATGGGCGTAATGTTGCAGCCTTCACTTTTGTTTTAGAAGTTGTTTTTTCCAGCTGTACATGAACATTTCTGTCTTGAGTCTTTCTTAACAATATGGTGTAAACAGTGTCTTGTTTCTGCTGTGATCATTATTTCATTACTGAAGTAGCCTTTTGATATTTGCACAGTATTTTTTGTTGCTATGGCTGTTTTCATATTCGTAGTTTTCTTCTGTTAAAACTTAAAATCTCTCGCATTAAATTGGCTACAATTATCTCTGACCAAGGGAAACGTTTCATTTTTTCAAAGAAATGTTTGTTAAAAAATAAAGTCATAGTTCCATGGGATTCAATCACAGACCGTGTGACATGGGAGTCAGGAAACTAACACACAGCGCCACCAGGGCGGTCACATGCTGAGGGCTGAAAAAGCACTACAGAAACATTATCGACAGACAATGTACAGATTTGATAAAGCTATAAAATAATGTAACTAGGCACAGAACAAGTTTACAGCACAGTACAATAATAAATGCTGACCATGACTTTAGAAGCATAAATTGCCTTACACTCAATTTAAACACAAGCTGTCTTTAGCCCTCTAAGCTGGTTCATACAGAAATGTAGAGAACCAGGCTCAGAACACACAGCTTCATTAGCAAATACATATGCAGGACAACTAGAGAAGACGTTTTACAGAGGATGGATTTTTAGAAACATCCCATCAGTGACATCACTGAAGTCAACTCCTAGGTACTGTAACTGTCGTGTGGATAGTTTCACAAGAATCAGACAAAGGTTTAAGCATCGCTTGTTCTAGATAAAACTGCAAAAAAAAACAACAACCCATAATGTACTTCTTTGCAGCTCTGTTTGCCCAAATCATACAGATGCAGCCATTCAAAATGGGTGAGGTATTTCGCGGCATACCCCGGTGGGCGTGTCACAGTATCACGCAGTATCACGCGGTATCACGCGTGTCACGTGTGTCACGTGACTAACTATCCTTGTAAAACCGCCAGGGGGAGCTTAACCTCTCATGTACAGCATTTGAGCCTTTAATTTTGAACTGTGTATTACAGCATGTTAATCATCAGTCATTAAAATGTTGGTATATATTATGAAAGCAAGATTGCTCAGTTGGACAGAAGTACACAACCTACCTTTATCAGAAATATTTATGCATCAAAGCCTTTACTGAAGATATTACTAATAGTATTAATAATGGATGACTTTGGACAAGCTGTATACTCAAAGTATAATTTCTTTAGCACATTTGTACAAGCACTTGGAATCTGTCCAAGCCATACTTTGTCAGGCATTTTGTTTTACTTCAACGGGGCATAAAAACTTCCTTGCTTTTAACAGGGCGTTTCATAATTTCTAGCTACGAAAATGATTTAAAATGCGACACCTATCATTCAACTAGAGCTTAAAATCACAAGGAAAAATACACACCGGTATTCCATTTCTCCCTAAACATTGTAAGCTTCGAAGTCTTTAACTAACGTGATACCTGAGTCAACAAGCATACTTTTAGAATTTGATTAAAAGGGAATATAATATGGAATCGCGTATCTAAAGAATTTAATAACGGTATGATTATATCCGTGTACTGCGGCAGGACTGTGTAAGGCTGTTTCGCCTACCTGATCATGCGAGCTGTCTTGTAGCCTACTGGTCTAGGTGCGTGACTACCAACTGGCAGGTTGTGTGTTCGAATCCAGCTGGTGCTGGACTTTTATTTTAACAAACATTTCTTCGAAAAAATAGGTAAGCGATATTATGGACAATCAATTGACTTTTATATTTCAAAATATCGCAACATGATCGATATTTGCGATATTTTGAATATATCTTCCCTTCTGACAGCGGTTCCTGCTTCTATTGTGTGTGTGTGTGCAACAGTAAATTTTTATAGAGAAATGGAGGCTGGACAGTATGCGTTACAATATAAACATTTATATTGATTTAAATCGTGTTCTGATTTAAATCGCAAACGCGTGTTTAATTATGTGTTTTTTAATCATGATCAGGCTAATGCATTTCTACATTTTCTGTATGAACCAGCTTAGAGGTTCATACAGAAAGACAGCTTGTGTTTAAATTGAGTGTAAGGTAATTTATGCTTCTAAAGTCATGGTCAGTATTGTTGTACTGTGCTGTACTGTGTCACATTATTTTATAGCGTTTTTATTGCGTTATTACATCCGGTGGCGCTGTGTTAGTTTCCTGACTCACATTATTTAAACTGCGACACTGATCATTCATCTCTAAATAAACTTTATTTTATATAGCGTTTTAAGCGAATAGGTAATTAGATTGCTCATAAACCTAATCACTTTTTCTACATTGCTCTATTGCTCTCTGAAAATGCTTTTCCTTTATTTTTAAAGTAGGCTCAGATTTCAACTATAGATCGTATTATTATAAACTTTCTTGGAAAAATGTATTTTATGTAAACCATGTTTGCTATTAATTCATTTAGGGCTAAAATACGTTCATTGTCTTCTAATCGAGTCGAGTTGACATTGGAAGCCTGCCACACCCGGACCGTTAAACCAATGCATTAGCACGTCAAAGCCCATTGAGCCAGTATTGGCTTTAGTATCCCCCCCTTCTCCCCTCAATTCAATTCAATTCAAGGTGTTTTATTTGCATGACAGATGGGTACAAGCAGTGTTGGGTACTGTATGTATATTGTAACGCTTACGGCAGACAGGCACTGTGTAGGAGCCGACGCACCAGAGCAGCGCCTGCAATTTTTATATTTTTAACTTAGTTTTTAAAATTAGTCAAGCAATACGAAGCATCTCCTTTTACTTAGTGCCTGAGCATACTGCAACGCGTGTGAAGCCCATAAACGATATTAATTTTGGAACTTAAACATACAGTATATGGCTGGTCTCGGTACTTTAAAGAAAACATACACACCAGTATTCCATTTCTCCCTAAACATTTTAAGCATCGAAGTCTTTAACTAACGCGATACCGGAGTCAACAAGCATACTTTTAGAATTTGATTAAAAGGGAATATAATATGGAATCGCGTATCTCCAGAATTTAAAGACCAGACAATCGCAAACTCGTTTTCAATAAAATTATTTTATTCATTCAGCAGTTTGTGAGAGGGACATCCAGCAGGGAGAGACACACACACCGGTTTTCATTGACAACATTGTTTTTTTTTCAATTCCTCTTGTCTAACAGGAATGTTTTGTTTGTGGACAGACTGTTAGACAAGAGGAAAAGACCGCCTCCTCCTACGAAGCATTTCGTTGATCCGATCACGAATTCTTTTCCAGTCGTACGCAGCAAGGGTTGAGAATCTCCGATTCACCATCGTACTAATGGTTTCCCGGAGATTGGGTTAAAAAAAAACAAAAAACATACTAACAACTGTGCCATCCTACTCCTTACTTAATACATTTTATTATTCATAAACAGTTAACATTGTTAGCAAAATATTTTGAATTATATTTAACCCTATTTTTTCTTTAGTTTTGTATTTAACTTATTATATGATAGTCAGACTTAATGTATATTTGAACAATGAAAATATATTTTTACAAGATTTTACATTAAGCACTTAAAATTAATATGGTTAATAATAGTAAACTGTAACATGCTGTAACAAGATCGGTTACAAGAAGAAAATGCTTTCAGAGAAAATGTTTCAACCAAACCTGTTCCCACACACCCCGCCCCCACTACCATTAGAATATACACAAACATTTTAGTGTTTCATTCTGAGCAGAAGACCCTCACACCTGAAGAGTGCTGGCTGTGACGAATTAAACCGGTTTTACAGGTTTCAATCACAGACCATGTGACATGGGACTCAGTAAACTACAGTAACACCATATTTGATAACGCTTTAAAAACGCTATAAAATAATGTGACTTGGCACAGAACAAGTTTACAACACAGTACAAAGATAAATGCTGACCATGACTTTAGAAGCATAAATTGCCTTACACTCAATTTAAACACAAGCTGTCTTTAGCCCTCTAAGCTGGTTCATACAGAAATGTAGAGATCTAGGCTCAGAACACACAGCTTCATTAGCGAATACATATGCAGGACAACTAGAGAAGACGTTTTACAGAGGACGGATTTTTAGAAACATCCCATCAGACATCCCATCATATTCACAACGTGAAATCTAGAAAATAATATTACGTAACCAAAATCCGCAATATGGAAACAGAACCTGTGTAATTGTTGATAGATGATGTACTCGTAACATTTTTTCAAGACGAACTACAACATTTAAAAAATGACTTGTATGTACTTCATATCTCTAATCAATCCACGGGTCCCAGCACAAAACGAAAGTAAAACGCATACCGTTTCTCGCTTCTTATTGCTCAAAAGTAATTTGACCGTATGAAATGCATAATATAAACCTAGAAACATATACGTGAGCAGTACTTAAGCACTGTAGTATCGGTGTTAAGACATACCTCTCAAATACTGTAAATCAAGTTAAAAATATCTCAAGACCGATTCTGGTCGTAATGAAACCATGCAAGGGAGTTTTTATGTCCGTTGCAGTTCTTTTGCAACATGAATATAATTATATCGTTATTAATTTCTTGAGATACACGATTCCATATTATATTCCCTTTTAATCAAATTCTAAAAGTATGCTTGTTGACTCCGGTATCACGTTAGTTAAAGACTTCGAAGCTTACAATGTTTAGGGAGAAATGGAATACCGGTGTGTATTTTTTTCTTTAAAGTACCGAGACCAGCCATATACTGTATGTTTATGTTAAGATTTCCCTTCAGTGGTAAAATTAGATATGAATATTCAATACTTAAACGGGCACAGTTAAGACATTAAATATACATATACATATTGTATACAGTACAGTTTGCATACGGTAATATGTTTATGTTACGCGATTAAAAAATAAATAAATAAAACTGGAAGGTCCAGCACCACCATTATGTTTATATGGTTGTTTTTGTTGGTTGGTTGTTATTATGGTTATTAATAATACGATCTATAGTTGAAATCTGAGCCTAAATAAAAAGAAAAAGCAAGTGATTAGGTTTATGAGCAATCTAATTACTTATTCGTTTAAAACGCTATATAAAATAAAGTTTATTATTAATTTGCTGGACAGAGCGGTGAACATTATTATGCATAAGACAAAGATAACGATCCTGATCAGTTTAGAAATCTGTGTACGCTGTAAGGTTTTTACTTCTTAAACTTTTAAAATACACGTTTTGAATAGAAAGAAATCCTCTTCCTGGTAGTGTGTATAGCACGCCAGCACGTCTTTTTTCTCCAATCAGAGGGGTGTCAGATAGTGTCAGCCAATCACCATTCTGCGTTGGGTAGCAACGGGTGACTGTTCTCAGGCGGAAGATGTAAACAGCTTAATGTTCGTGTTAAATAATTTTTTTTTAATTCAATTGAATGGGCACAGTTAAGACATCAAATATACATATACATACTGTATACAGTACAGTTTGCATACGGTAATATGTTTATGTTACGCGATTAAAAAATAAATAAATAAAAATGAAAAGTCCAACACCAGCTGGATTCGAACACACAACCTGCCGGTTGGTAGTCACGCACCTAGACCAGTAGGCTACAAGACAGCTCGCATGATCAAGTAGGCGAAACAGCCTTACACAGTCCTGCCGCAGTACACAGATATAATCATACCGTTATTAAATTCTTTAGATACGCGATTCCATATTATATTCCCTTTTAATCAAATTCTAAAAGTATGCTTGTTGACTCCGGTATCACGTTAGTTAAAGACTTCGAAGCTTACAATGTTTAGGGAGAAATGGAATACTGGTGTGTATTTTTTTCTTTAAAGTACCAAGACCAGCCATATACTGTATGTTTACGTTCCAAAATTAATATCGTTTATGGCCTTCACACGCGTTACAGTATGCTCCTATTCTTTTTATGCTCAGCTACTAAGATTTCCCTTCAGTGGTAAAATTCAATATCTACAACGGGAACAGTAAAGACGTTTACAGTAATTCTTTCTACGACAGACCAACGGACCACGAGTGCCCCTGTCGGTCAACCAATCACGCACCGCGGTATCGCGTGTCATCTTACCTGCGGTATCTGTACTGCGGTGTCTGTACCGCGCACTTTGAATGGCTGCATCTGTATATTCACAACGTGAAATTAGAAAATAATATTACGTAACCAAAATCCGCAATATGGAAACAGAACCTGTGTAATTGTTGACAGATGATGTACTCGTAACATTTTTACAAGACGAACTACAACATTTAAAAAATGACTTGTATGTACTTGATATCTCTAAAAAATCCACTGCACTGCATTAAAACAAAACAAAAACTAGAACGCCCTGGGCATTCCGTTTCACGCTTCTTATCAGTTGCTCAAAAGTAATTTGACCGTATGAAATGCATAATATAAACCTAGAAACATATACATGAGCAGTATTTACGTAGTATCGGTGTCAAGACATACCTCTCAAATACTGTAAATCAAGTTAAAAATATTCCAAGACCAATTCTGGTCATAATGAAACCATGTTTCGTGTATGTTTTCTTTAAAGTACCGAGACCAGCCATATACTGTATGTTTATGATCCAAAATTAATATCGTTTATGGCCTTCACACACGTTGCAGTATGCTCCTCTTCTTTTTATGCTCAGCTACTAAGATTTCCCTTCAGTGGTAAAATTCCATCTAAATATTCAATACTACAACGGGCACAGTAAAGATGTTTACTGTAAATCTTTCTACGACAGACCAACGGACCACAAGTGCCCCTGTCGGTCAACCAATCACGTAACGCGGTACCCCGCGTCATCTTGCGTCACGATACGTGACGCCGTAGCCAATTACCTCTGGTACGTGTCTGTACCGCGCACTTTGAATGGCTGCTTCTGTACCTATGCCATGCAAAGTTATGTTCTTCGGAAGTTACTCTCTAATTAAAAAATCTTGTAGATTAATTAAGCACAGGCTACCACGTCTGTGTCTGCCCAGATGATTCCTAGAAGGCAGTTTTCATTTTAGTGCTCCTTGAATTTTGATTCTTTTTATGAGGTTATCAGGTTGATTGGTACAGTATATAATTCCCTGTGCTATTTTTGCATAAAAACAAAGCACAGAGAACACTAGGCTTAATCCATGCAGATCTGATTTCACTGTATGATAAGGTATCAATATAACTGTCTGGGATGAGTGGTCTGTAGTACATTTCAATCACAATTTTCATCCTTCTTGAGTTTATTCTTGAGTTGGATCTGTAAAGATTCATAATCACTCCAGGTCTGTTTTAAATTATTCTTCCTCAGCAATTGTTTATACACATTCCTACTCTTGTTCCACCTATGACATTAAACTCATTGTTGCATACTGTACTGTCAAATGCGCAGACTTGTTTTGAGAATTAACTGTCACAGGGGAATGTGTTCTTAAAACTATGTATTAATAGGCCATATAAATATAAATGATCATTTGTTGCCATTTGCCTTGTAAATGGACTTGAGGGTTAATTCTGTTTCTATCTTACAGCCTGTCAACATAGCTGCTATTGTGGCACCCAGTGTAATTGGAAGTATACTGGTAATCTTGGGTATTGCCCTCTTCATCTTCTTCTGCATCATAAGAAAGAAAAGGCAAACAGAAGGAACATATCGACCGAGCTCTGAAGAACAGACTGGAGCACGTGTGCAGACAAGTGACGCTCTCAAACTGCCAAAGGAGGAACGCCTTATATGACTTGTCATGGGAATTCATTGAACTTCTGACCAAGAATCAAATGTAGAATTGTGTTTAGATCAGCCTTCAAGATCATGCTGCTATTCAGATGTTTGAAGAACCATAAGTTGTGGCTGGGCTTTCTGAATGTCAGTGATCTTCTAGATGAGGAATTGTCTGCTAAGTGTCAACCTGATTGCATTGGAAATATCTTTACCAGCTTGTAATTAGAGTCAGTGAGTGTTCTGCTGAGAAGATACAACATGTCTGAGTAATGAGATCTTAATACAACCTCCCATCTTTTTTCCAGTTTGCAGTAATAGGGCTCTATTGGAATCTGGTGGTGGTTTAGGAATTTGTAGTTTCCAGTCATCCCAAAGCTGTATTTTTCACAGTTTTGTATGGAATTTTACTAACATTTTGAGGTTGATAAAAACTTTGAAATGGTTGGGAAAACACTTAACATTTTTAAATAATTAAGGTATTATGTTTTCTGCCATGACAAGTATGTGTATTATTTTGTCAAAATTCTTAATTTTATGGTATAAATGCTTAATTGTGTTTATTGAAGTGCTTTAATTTGTAAATTTTAGACATTATAATAGGATTTGTCTTCCACCCCAAGCTTGTTTACTTCGATACCATTATAAATTAACAGAAGCCAATACTTAGTTTTTAAGTTTTTGGAAAGGCTGAACTATACAGATGAACAACTACTGAAATTTAACTTAGCACTTTACTGTAGTTATTTTTAGTTATATCATTATACCAATGGTATTCAGAGTTTTGTATCTTATCAGTGATTTTTTTTAATTATGTGGTATTGTTTTGAGCAATAAAACATTCTGAAAGCAAAATGCTGTTGTTAAAAGTTTATGCTTTAAAGGTTTGACAAAGAATGACTTTGTAATTATTTTAAGTGATCCTATTCCACATTAACAGAATGAATTTTAGCTGCTATGATTTTCTATAACAATATTCCATCTGTATATTATACCCCAGGAATGTTTTGTAATGATTATTCCAGATAGTACTTTTACACTGCAGAACAATTTTCTAGGAATACTTCTCTCTTGAGCAAAATGACTTCCTTGCATTCGTGGTATATTTACTTTTTGAATGTCCTGTTGGTTAAATCTTGCAGTGAAAAACACGTGATTGTTGGTGATGGCTGGAAAATACATTAAATGAGGCAAATTAAATTATTTTTAATGAGAGCTGTGAAATGATGTCATTTGTTTTGTGTCAGGACACTGGCAATGGCAAAATAAATGGTTTGAAGAGTGAGATGTTGTTTCTACTTCAACTGTGGGGTTGTGGAGCCTGCTAAGATTCTTCCTGTCCTCTGTGTAGTCAGGCAAAAAGAATCTTTTACATGGAAGTGTTTATATAAGTGACTACATTTTTAAAACTGGGTGTACCAGTGTCTTATTTGTTATTCAAATTCTTTATTTTTGGTGGATGCTGCACATTGGTGGTGGTGGAGGGGAGTCCCCATTACTTTCAGTGGAGTGTCCAGAAAAGCACTATAGAAGTGTAAGGAATTATTATTCAATATTATGTATTTAAGGGACTTCAAAGCAAGTCTGCAAATATAGCTTTGACATCTATAGAGTTTGCCCTGGTTTTTTCACTTGTATTTCATTGTGCAGATTAATATTATTTAGTAAGACTCCATGTTACCATTTTGCTGTGCAGGTTCTAGATGGAAGTAACAGTGAAGAAGCAATGAAAAGTGGTGGAAGCCAGTGGTTTTATCTTATTTTCTGATGGAGTGAAATGGTTTGTAACCATGATATAAAATGAATTCAGCATTTTATACCAATGGCAAAATAACACCTATTTAAGACCTTGTATTAGGATGGCACAGTGGCTCAGAGGTTAGCATTGCTGCCACACAACAATGCAAGAGGACCTGAGTTCAATTCCACACCTGCGGTACTGCCAAGTGGGTTTCTTCTGGGTGCTCTGGTTTACTCCCATAGTCCAAAAACATACTGGTAGGTAATGGGGTTCTGGGAAAATTAAATCTGGTGTCAGTTTGTGCGTTTCAATGTTTGTGTCTGTCAGATCCAAGATAGACTGGTGCACCGTCCAAGATGTACCCTACCTTGTGCCCGTTGCTTTCAGGAATAGACTGGGTTGGTAGAATTTTGGTAGAAAATTGTATATGTAACATGTTACATACAGTGTATATAACAGATGTACCCTATTTTGTTGTCCAAATAGGCTATGTGAATCTTTTGTTATAGTTTTGAGAGGTTTTAATGGCTGAGGAACAATTTAATTTAGTGAAGGACTACACTGGTAATACAGTTAATACACAGTAGTTGAAACAATTTTTAAAGCAAGTGTTTTCTAGACCTTTCCCACTATTTGTCAGTCATCTGTCTAATAATTGCCCAGTTGAGATCTACAGTATGAATGGACACAAATTAATCCCAATAAAGTTATCGTCAGTGAACTGTTGCTGCCACACTTAATTTAACTTTACACTAGCATCTTTTTCACCCCTGAAAGGAAAATAGTATAAAAAGTTAAGTCACAAATCTTATTGGGTACTAATTAAAGAGTTAAACATATTTTGTTTATTCTTTTTTGGGAACAAAGGGAGGTAACATGAATATAGGAGCACACAGTGTTTTAAGATCTAGATAAACTGTTCACACAATTGTTTAAACATTAAAATATTTTTGGAATGCCGATGTGTCAAATTCAGCTAACAGTTTCTAGGTTACTATCAGGAGTTCTTTGATTTGAAGTATTAAAGATTTTATGTCACACTTTAAGGTCAGAGTAATTTAAGCTGAGGTACTGTACAACCTACTGTATGTTTATTAAGAGCCCAGATCATGAGCCATACAATGTTTTATTAGTGCATTTAATGTTTTGTCTTCTAGAACAATGTTCATGAAATGTTGTCCACTGGGGGCCTCTTGCACATACACATGTCTCTTGTTACTATAATTTATTTCTAATTCTGTCATTTGAATCTAATTTTGGTTTCAAGAACAAAATTTGGGGAATGGCAGGAATACTAGATTAATGATATATGTGTAACACAGTTATTGATATCTGTTTTGTAAAAGTATTAAGATTTCTCATAAAACTGCATTTATGTTTATCAGTACACACAGGGCCTTAATATTACTGTCACTTCAGGACACAAATGTGCACCCTGTACAACTTTTAAGAAAGTGATGGTACTCATTGCTCTGTGCACCAGTGTGCATATCAGTGTACTTTTCAAGGATGATCCCACCTTGCATATCTGACAGGAGGTATCTTTTGTCAATTTTACATTGAGATTATACAGTATATACTTGTTTAAACCTGCCCTCTAAGAAAATCAAGTATTGAGAAAAGTGTTTTCCCGGAGTTTTGGTTGATAACCTTCAGTATGAAGGACAATACCATATAATCTAGCAGATGAACTGATAGTAGGGGGAAGGTAAAAGCTACATCAGGCTGCTACTAGTACTGCTACTGTTAAACCACATTTTGAGTTTAGCTATAATTGCTGTGGTCTATGAATTTCATGAAGTGGTGGTAGAATCTCTAAAGATGCTTATCATAATTTGAATTCCTTTCCACAAAGACTACTTTGTTCGGGTTTCGACTAGATACTTGGCTCGAATTCCAGAATACCTATTTGATGACTGCATATGTTAAGGATTTCTTGGAAATGAGAGTTTTTGCAGAAAATGTTTCCACTTGACCAATAAAACAAATAGCAGTAAGTACTATATGAAATGAGTACATTTCATCACAGTTGTTTTGAACTGTATTAAATGATGTAACATTCTAAATAAAAGGCTCAGTTGTAACTTGACTGGTTCATTGGTGAGCATTAGTGATAGTCTTCCTAGTAACAATGGTTGCTAAGTCTCTTTCACATTGGCCTTTTTGCAAATTAATAACATTGTAAAAACAATGCAAAGAATTGATAGTTTGATTAGATTTCTTTTAACGTTAAAATCTGTATCACACTATTGTGTTCCCCAACAAGTCAGGATATCATTTTCTTGTTTTTTAACATGCAATTTAAAATAGATTAAAGTTTTATTGCTTTTTTTATTGATCACATCATGTTACTTTCAATAATAGGGAACCTGTGATGGGGTGCAGTGAGCAGATGGCAGGATACACCCTGGAGGAGACACCCATCCATCACAAGGCACACACAGACACCAACAGACACCAGGTCCAATTTTACAGAAGCCACTTAACCAAGTCTTTGGATTGTGGGAGGAAACTGGAGCACCCAGAGTAGATTTCCATGTGCATGGGGAGAACCCAAGGAATTGAACCCAGGGCAACCGTGCAGCAATGCCAACCCCTATTCGACCATGCCACATTTTCACTGATGAAAGATATATTTATAACTAGGTCCCATTATTTCTACTTTTGAACATCCCCTTTATAGGTAGGTTGATTCTCACCTGCAATTTTGTTCTTGGTATTCTTCACCCATATTTTTGGCATTTTTGATGCATCCTCATTAAACACTTAAAGTATTTTGCTTGTATTCTGTGTCTTTTATATATATAAGATCACTTTATTGGCCATATACAATTTCTTGTATTAGGAATTTGTCTTTTCACATACTCCAATTTGCTCTCCATGAGACACAGACAGGGATAGAAGCTTGGGGACAGTGCGCAGGGTCAGCTTTTTTTATGGCACCCCTGGAGCAGTTGGGGATAAGGGCCTTGCTCAGGGGCCCAACAGAGTAGGATTCCTCTGCCAGCCACAGGATACGAACCGGTAGCCTTCCAGCCACAGGCACAGAGCCACTGCACCACCCCATATGTGGTTATAGTACAGAACCATTGTAACCTAATCACATTAGATTGCAGAAGGTAAGCACATTTGACCTATGCCAGTACCGGTGTGGGTAACCTCTTGAAAAAAGGCATTGCTACTCTTAAGTGGTGCTCTTCCTCACTTGTACCAGAATTTCCAATCTATGGAGAGTTTTGTTGACCAGGGACACTGCTGTAGGAGCTGCCATCCTTCTAATGAAACTTTAAAATGAGGTTTACTTATTAAGAATAAGTTACCAAGCCATAATGTTTAAGTTGATAACCTGGCATTTTCAAGAAAGTTCTTCCTTGGGACAATTTGCTACTAAAACCCAAATTAAATGGAATATTCTTTCTGTCATTTTATTCATTATTATGTTCTTCTGACTTGACTAATCTTTCCTCAGTTCTGTTTTAATGATTTTGCATTGTTATCTTTCTCCTTATACTCCATCCTACTACTACTTTGTTCACTGTTTTTTTTAGATGCATCATTTTCTAAATTGCAGTGATTTGGGTGTACTAGCGTCAGCTAAATGGTGTACCGACTGTCACCCAAACACCCAATTAACCTATGGAATTACACTAGAGTATAAATTATAAAAGCTGACTCGCTTCTTGTTAATCTGTCTGATGTTTTTTTTTGCTATATGCTTACTTACTGTAAATCACTAACATGAAGTCTGTTGCTCCCTGTCTGTAGACAAACATGACCCATCATTGAACAGGTCACTCTACTAATTATTTGAATTAAGATTCCCATTTCTCCTTTTCTTCTTTGGCTAATATTGCCATAGACGGTATGATATTAACAGGTATTACGTTGTTAAAACCAGTGAATTATACTTTATTTACTAATGCCGTGCAAAGTACTGTACTAAACAACAGAAAATCAATTAGAGTAAATACCACGTCAGAATAAGGCTGATGTCGGCTCACAACAGGTCAGTGTGCCAACTGTTGCGTTTTCATTCTTACGGAAATGTGGCTCCACGAAAACATCCATGATTGGCTATTGAGCTGGATGGACGGTTTACTTTCCGGGTGGACAGAAATGTTTCAACTGGGAAGACCAGAGGAGGTGGTCTGTGCGTCTACAATAATTAAAGTTGATGAACAAACGTTATGTTCATTTCTATCATTGTTTGCCAGCAGCTGAATTTTTAACAACTAAATGCTGACCTCACTACCTGCCAAGGGAATTTAATGTTGTTATCATTTTTGCTGTGTACATCCCCCTGAGCGCTAACATCAGAGATGCACTTGGCGAACTGTACAGCACTATTAGCCTGCAACAAAACACACACCCAGTCTTTTCATTGTCACTGGCGATTTCAACCAGGCAAGCCTCAAGACAGTTCTACTGAAATTCTATCAGCACGTTCATTGTTCTAACAGGAGGGAAAACACCCTGGATCTTGTTTACACGAACATCTGCAATGTGTACAACGCTTCCCCTTGCCCCCATCTGGGACAGTCTCACCACATCTCCCTGCTGCTGATCCCTATATACAAGCCGCTCCTGAAAAGACCCAAACCAGTCAGCAAAGAAATAAAAGTGTGGCCTGCAGGAGCGATCTGAGCGCTACAGGACTGTTTTGAGTTCCGTTTGCTGCTGAAGGCTCAAAAAGCTGCATTTAAATCTGGCGACAGAGCGGTACTCAAAGCACCTAGGGCCAATTTAATCAGTGGTATCAGGAAAACCAATTCAGTTTATGTCCTGAGGATTCAGGAGCATTTTGTGGACAAGGACCGAGGCGGGCATACAGATCATCACTGACTACAAGAGAATAAACAGTGTTGATTATGGAATGTCCCTGCCCAATGTGCTGAATGATTTCTATGCCTGGTTTGAGGCACTCAACACAACCCCAGCCTTGAAAGGAGCGCCTCCTCCAGGAGACCAGGTACTGTCTGTCTCCCTAGCTAATGTGAGGACTCTGGCAAGAGAGAATACACAGAAAGCCGCAGGACCAGACGGCATCCCCAGTTGTGTGTTAAGAGAGTGCGCTAGTGAACTAGCGGAGGTCTTCACCAACATCTTTAACACCTCCTTGGCTCAGGCAGTTGTCCCAAAATGCTTTAAATCCGCCATCATCACGCCGATCTCCAGAAATCACCAGTATCCAGCCTCAATGACTATTGCCCCGTCGCATTCACCCCGGTCATTATGAAATGCTTCAAGAGACTAGTCATGTTATACATCAAGGCCTCTATCTCACCCACATTAGACCCACACCAGTATGCCTATCACAACAACAGATCCACTGAAGATGCCACTGCTGCTGCAGTACATCTGGCCCTGACCCATCTGGAGGATAAAGACTGTTATGTCAGAATGTTTATAGACTTCAGTTCAGCATTCAATACCATCATCCCCCATTAATTGGTACACAAGTTGTCCTCACTGGGTCTGAACACTCCACTGTGCAACTGGATCCTGGAATTCCTGACCAACAGGCCCCAGGCTCTGAGGATCCATGGTAACACTTCCCACACCATCATTCTGAACCCTGGTGCACTGCAAGGCTGTGTGCTTAGCCCACTGCTGTATACCCTGCTGACCCATGACTGTGTTGCCGAATACAGCATCAATCATATTATCAAGTATGCTGATGACATCACGGTTGTGGGCCTCATCACTAACAGCAATGAATCAGCCTACAGGGATGATGTGGAGCTGCTTGCAGCCTGGTGTAAGGCCTTTCAATGTCGACAAGACCAAGGAGATGATTGTCAACCTCAGAAGGACTCAGGCCGTCCACACTCCCCTGTGTATCACTGGTTCAGCGGTGGAGTTAGTGCACAGCTTCAAGTTTCTGGGGGACCTCTCTTGGACTCACAGTACATCACACTTAGTCAAAAAGGCACAACAGCGTCTCCACGCCTTGAGGGGACTGAAAAGAGCCGCTCTTCCTCCCCACATCCTCATCAGTTTCTTAAGGTGCGCTATCGCGAGCATCCTGACATGCTGCATCACCATCTGGTATGGGAACTGCACTGTCTCTCACCAGCGAGCTCTACAGCGTGTGGTGAAGACAGCCCAGTCCATCACCAGGACTTCACTGCCCACCATGCAGAGCATCAACAACAAACGGTGTGTCAGGTACTGCTGTACCATCACCACCATCTCACCGTCATGTCATGTTATGACTATGTCCTGCACTTGTCTCCCGCTCCCCCACCACCCCTGTATTCCAGAATGTTAATTTGCACATTACTTGTTACACTACTGTAAATACCCATTTATTTATTTACTCTTTACATTGTTTTATTTTTACTCATATACCAATGCTACCTCAATAGCTGCTAATGATTCTCGGTCCCCCCTTGTGTATGTTCTTTTGTGTTGTACTGTGACATTATGCTAATTGTTTCTAGTGTATTGTGGACCTCGTCAGTGTATTGTGTATTGTCAGTCCTTTGTAAATGTCTTATGTCCATGTAGTCTTCTGAGAATGAAGATGGCAGGGGCAGACATGATGACAGTTCTGACCTGAACTGCAATCTCCAGAAAGCTGTGGCCAGCCAACCTCAGGCACTTGAACAGTTGCTAAAAGTCAATTGGTCAGGTGATGCTTTAAAACGGAAGCTAAGCTATGTTTTCCTGTGATGTGTTCATTGCTTGCTAGGGAAGGATGTGGTTCCCCCATGTTTCTGAATTGGATGAAGTGGTTAGAAAATGAACGGATGGAAGTTGAGTTTTAATTTAAAGAAGAGTACATTTTTTCTTTGCAGGTTTTTTCTGATATTTAACTTCTTCATTGTATTCATTGTGAACATTTAAAAAAAAGGGACATCATTGGAAAGCTGTATACTGTATATTATTTATGTTAAAATAGATATTATAGCTTCTTAGTCTTTATTTGTATCTAGATTTGATCTAATATTCAGTTGTTCAAATACTGTAAAATTGTAGTGTTGTGATCTTTTGTTTCAAACATAAAAACCTGTGAGACTCAAAATTTCCTTCATTTAAACTGTGACAAGACAGAAGTCATGTTTGTCCACACGTCTCATCATCTATGTAAAGCCAATGCAGTAACCGTATTTGTGGATAGCACTACTTGAATTTCAATCTAAATTGAAGAACTTGAGGGTTACATTTGATCCAGGCCTGATGTTTGACTCGTATGTATAAAATATTGGGAAATAAATCATTTTTCCATCTCAGAAATATTGCTAGACTACGTTCTGTAGTTGAAAGCTGGGGAATTCATTCATTTTTTGTAGAATTATTGCACTACTCTACTTGCTGGGGTATCTAAATCCACACTGAACAAATTTCAGTATGTCCAGAATTCGGCAGCAAGAATTCTGACCAAGTTGCATGCAGGTGATCACATTACTCCTGTCCTGGAGTTCTTGCACTGGCTTTTATCAGGTTTCATGTTTACTTAAAAATCCACATGCTCACCTATAAGGCTTGGCACCCCAGTACCTATCTGACCTATTATCCTCCTACTGGCCCCCTCACCACCTTCATTTGTCTGACTCTGGGTTCCTGTTTTTACCACAAACCTGTCTACATTCTTTGGGTGACTGGGTCTTCTCTTGCTATGCCCCAAAAGCTCCGGAATTCTGTCCCCAAGGATATCAGAAAGTCATCTTCCCTGAACACTTTCAAATCCAGACTCAATACCTTCGTCCTTGAGACATTTTAATTACTGTCTGTGTCTGCCTCTTGCATTCTCTACTGCATTCTAATTCCTTTTTTTAATTGTGATAATTTTATCCTCCTTTTCTTCTGAACTTTTTTCTTCTAACTGTAAAGCACTTAAAGAAACTACTTTTAAAGGTGCTACTTAAAATATATGTTTTTATTATATAATGTGCTGAGCATACTGGTGCACTTTAGCTGTCGTCGCATCATCCAGGTGGGTGCTTCACATTTGTGGTGGAGTCTCCATTGACTGTAAAGTGCTTTGAGTGGAGTGTCCATAAAAGTGCTGCAAGTGTAAGGGATTATTATTAATTATTATAAACACACACTGAATGAACTACATTATTTGAGGTAGCTTAAAACTAAATTCACAAGTGAAAATAAAAAGCTAATTAGCTGACAGTTACCATTGTAAGTGGAAAACCTCTCCAATCTCTGGTCAGACTAAACAAACAATCAGCAGTGAAAGTCACTAAATTATTAAAATAGTTGAATAAATTATTTTGGAGCCGTGGTGCCTCAGAAGGCAAGGGTGTCTAGCTCCTGACCAGAAGGTCCCGGGTGCAATCCCTGGTGGGGGCAAGTGATACAGTTTGCCCTGATTCCTTCCAGATGGCTCCCAGGTCCACTCAGCCTGCTTTTCAAATGTGTTAATCCTTCCAGAGGTAATAGGTGGTCCGGAGTTGTTTTGCTGACCACATCACCTCCACTTCCAGTGTTGGATGGTTGAGAAAAATGGTTGCCCTTGCTCCCAATTCCCCCATGGGCCTTAATGGCCTGAAAAGGGGACCTTAGCTACCTATAAATCATTTTAAAAGTTAATTTTTCAACTGTGTATTTTCAAAAGTTTATTTTGTGCATGGCAAATTACAAATTTCAAAAGGTACAAAACCTGTTCATTATATACTGTATGTATTTTGCTTGTATAGCACTTTAAACAGAAGTTAATACAATTCAATTTTTATGTTTCAGTTAAAATTATGACCTCCACTGCATTTAAAATGTATGTATTTATACTGTTTTCAAGAATGAATTGTGCATGTGAAACTTAGACATGCAATTGTAAAAATACTTTTCATTAATTAAAAATTTCATTCCATAGTATGATATTTCTGAGAGAACATTTTTCAATTTTAATTCCCAAGCAAATCAAATGGTTACCAAATTAAGTAGTTTCAGCCTGGCCACATGTGAAAGCTAAATAATAAAGCCAATGACAGACAATGATCCTTAACATACAGTATGTTACCTAGTATGTGCAAACTTTCTGCAGCATTTTTAGCTTTCAGCAGTTGTTAATAGAATAGGAGTAATGCAGTGACTTACAAATAAGGTACTACGACAAGCATATAAAGTAATACTCCAAACTCTCACTTCCCAAAAGAATTACACAGTGAAAAGTTTTACTTCTATACAAAATAGACTTACAGCAGTCTACAAAGCATCCTGTTCACTTTAATACTTGGAAGTGAATTGTTTAGAATACCAAAAGCACAGGGAGCATTAAAGAATGTTTTAATGTAACATAAACATTTCAGTTTTACCAGTATTTCATTTTTAACATTACTTTGTTAGCTAAATGGACTTCAGCCATTGTTGACAAGGTAAACTTTAAGAAGTGATTTTACTCCACTCTTTTATGGACAGGAAGAGAATTTACTATTAACATGTTGCTATCCTTCCATCTATTTTCTAACCAGTTCTTCCAACTCATGATCACGAGGGAACTGCAACCAGGGATGCAAGTCCATTGTGGGTCAGACACAGATACAAACACAGATATGTAAATATTCTCACCTAGGGCCAATTTTCCCAGATGCCAATTAACCTACCAGTATATCTTTGGACTGTGGGAGGAAACTGGAGCACCCAGAGGAAACCCATGCAAACACAGAGAGAACATACAAACCAGACATAGATGGTAACCCAGGTATGGAATGTCCCCAGTACTGTGAGCCAGCAATGCTAACCACTGTGCCACTGTGCTGCCCCTAGGTTGCCATGTTCTTATGTAAATGAAACACTCTCAAGAAGACATGGGATTAGGATTAGGGATGTTCACAGCTGAGTTAGGAAGGTTTTCTAAATCACTAATGCCATTTTTCTCACACGCCAAATTTTATTTTGGTACAAAGTAGTGGTTTCAATGATTACAGACTGTATTTGTGAGAAGTGATAATATGAATGTTTTCATTTAAATATGCTTTCAGATGTTTATAGGATTTGCAGAAATGCAGTTCTTACTGTGCAGCTTCTCTTTACAAAGGTAATATATTGTCTTTCAGTGTAAGATAGTTGCTTTACAATATTAAACGTGACTTCATTGCACAAAAACATTCCACCAGCTTTTACAGTAGATCACAAACTTTCATGAATTTAGAAGTGCCCCTTATTTATGGGAGATTGTGTAACATTAATAGATCATAATGACAAGAGGAAGAAGAAAGAATATGTGCATTGCGCAGCAAAAATATATAACACATTATCTGACTAACAGAATTGACAATTGAGAAACAACTTAAAACATATACTGTAAATGATGAAGACCACCTAAGCTTAATTAGACTTTGAAGTCTACAGCATTAACTTAGCACATTGCATGATGCCTGGAAAACTACAAATCCAAGGCTTTGTTAGACATAAAGAGTATGGATAGAAAACTTGTTTGTCTTTCCATTGTCCTGGAATCAAGAACAAGAACAAAATAATGCTAAGTCACACATAAAAAACCCTCAAGGATTGGTGAAAGTATATTAAACATAACAGATAATTGGTGTGTTGTTTTCACTTAAAAGTGGTATAAAAAATGAACCAATAGCTAACTTGCCATACAATGACACCGGGCTCTAGTTGAATGATATATGGCTACCAGCAGTGAATTTTGCCAAAATGCACATCTGAAGGTTCATCAGATAATCAAAATATGCAAAATATGGTTCTTTTGTAATATGTTAGAAGAAATTGTTCTGCTTACAGGATTACCATTTATCTTGTTACAATACCTTCTTTGGAGCTTGGCTATTCCATAATATTAGTTGTTGCATTATTAGGCTCATTTTGTCATACAAAATGCTCAGAGGTTGTTGGAAGAGAAGGCATTGACATTTATTTTCTTGTATGTGCTAAAGAACTATAGTCATCCAGCACCGTTATGTGAAGTAAAAGCAGTCATCCTAGTCCATGAACGTTGCAATTTTACACTCCACGTGCTTGGAACGTACAGGACACTGTAGAACTGTAAAGAAAGATAACAGTATGTTGTATTCAAATGAAAGAAAATTTGTTCATTTATGCCAATTATAAGTCACTTTTTTTTGTGGATGGCAAGAATGTTATTTAATTTCTTCATGAACTGAAAAACTGTTTATGCTTCAAACCTTTTCTTTAGCTCGGACACTTTTTTAACAGGTGGTAAGTCTTCTTCATTTGCAGGTGATGATGTCTCAACACCATCTCGCTCTCCTGCGTCTTGTTTTGTGTCTTGGTTGATTGTTTTGGTTGAAGTTACTAATATTCCATTCTGTGAGACATCTGTCACTGGTGCTGCATATATTTTACTTGGGATAGTTTCCGGGCTACGACAGAAATAACTAGCTGTTTTCAGACCAGGGATAGGTTTGGGTGAGATGGTAGGTAGCTGAGCTTTCCCTTCAGTTACAGGTTTTGTAACTTTGGACTGAAAAAGTGCTACAGCTGACTGTACCCTGGGCAGTGAAGGTTTGTTTTCTCTTCTGTTTTCTTCATCTGAATCTGCTCTAGATGTTGAATTTGTCACAGTGATGTCTGGGCCACGATCTCTCAGACATTTGTCCTTCTTTTTCTCAAAGACCTCAGGAACTGACTGTGATGCCATTCCCTTTTCAGACACTTTTGTGCTTGTGGACACATCTAAATTGCTCACTTTCGTGGCTTCAGGAGGAGTATTTAATTCCCCATCATTCTGCTGGGTATCGGTTTCTGAGCAACCTCTAGAAACCTGTAAGCCACTTTGCTTTGAGGTATATTCTGATTCCTGGAGATTCCCAGAAGTAGACTCCTCTTTTCTTATTTTTTCAAAGTCTTTGTCAATTTCAGATTTGTCTTTAATTTCATTACACAGCTCCCAGGGAATTCCAGAGGAAGGTGATTTATCTGCCACGGGAGAGGAGAGATTATCTTCATCTTTTAAGCATTTCTCTTCATCCATTAGGCCTCTGTCCCACATGCCACTGTTACGATTTGCAAGTTTTCCTTCAGACATCTGAGGTGACCCTGAAGTGCAGGGTACATTTAAAGAAGTAGGAGTGGGGAGGTCCTTGTCAGATTTTGAAGCTTTATCAGTTGTCTCTTCCACTACAGAACTTTCATCTGTACTCATCTCTCTGTTTTCCAAAGAAATCTCATCGGCTTCATCAAGTTCCCAGCTCAACTGACTCCCAGCCTGTGACGGAGAGTATACCAAGCTTTCATTGCTAGGGGTGACTGATTTCAGCTGAGGAACAAAGTAAAGAAAATTATGATAAGTAACAAAGGAATGCACTCAAAAACACTACACATGCCAGTGCTTCTAATGTAGCGTGCTAAGCACAATTATGTGGCATTAAGTACATACTTGAAACAAATAACATTATGCGTTTTTAGAAAATAAAATGCTTAGTAATGATGGGAACTCATATCAATGTTGTCTATAAAGATGGTCTTACAACCCCCAAGCACATGCTAGATAAAGTGCTTGATCCACCCACCCACACTCTAGTGCATCTTGCGGAATTGGTTCTCACACTCAATGCCTACTCATTTAATAACCTTTTTTATCAGCAGGTTAGTGGAGTTGCCATGAGCACCAGGATGGGACTTCGCAATGCCAGTATTTTTGTCGGCTGGGTAGAAGAATGCTTCTTTGCTTCCTATATTGGCTTTGTCCCTGACCTCTACAAGCGATATATTGATGACTGCGTCAGTGCTGCTACATGCTCTAATGACTAGCTAGAGCACTTCCTGCATCAATTCTCTAACTCTCACCCATCCCTCAAATATACAGTTAACATATCTTCCACCACCCTTTGTTCTAGACATAAATTTATCTTTTAACCATCCACAACTCTCATCCTCGGTCTATTACAAACCCATAGATTCACACAGCTATCTCCTATACAGCTCTTTTCTTCCCACTCACACCAAAAACTCTCTCCCTTTTCCACAGTTCATCAGGCTACGTCGACTCTGCAGTGACGACATGGATTTCCAGAACCAAGCCCTCAAAATGTATCCTTTTCTCATCAACAGAGGATACCCCACCCATGTTATCGATAGGGCCCTCACCTGGGCCAAAAATAGTCCTCGAATCATCAACTCGACCAGGAACTCCCAGTCTCACAACCGCATTCCTTTGGTGCTTCCCTACCACTCTAACAAACTTTCTATCAACCAGGTCCATTATTAACAACTACTCCATTTTACAGGGCGATCCCTCCATCGGTAACCTTTTTTTCTAACCACCCAATAATCTCATACCGCCGACCACCCAATCTACATTAACTTCTGATTCACAGCTCCCTTGACCGCACTCGGCAATCATCCCCACCAGGCACCTTCCCCTGCAACAGAACTCACTGCATCACTTGCAAATACATAACTAACAACACGCTCATTCAGGGCCCCTCAGGTCAATTCCGGATCACCCAGACGACATCTTATACCTCCAGCAACCTCATTTACTGTATCTCCTGCATAAAATGCTCAGCTATCTATGTTGGGGAAATCGGAAGGAGACTAGAAGACTGCTTCAGAGAACATGTAAGGATTGTTAAGATGAAAGATTTCTTCTAGCCCATGGTTTCTCATTTCACCTCAGACAGCCATGATCACACTGATATCCCTGTCTCTGTTCTCAAAGAAGGGTTTCTCAACTCCCATAGCAGAAAAACAACAGAACCAAAACTGAAACTAGGTTCACACCATCCCCTTTCTCTCAATGACCGACTTATTTTAATGTAATCTTCTCTATTCTCATGCAGGATTTGACATCTTTCTTCACCCTTCCCCACTTTGCACTTCCTGAGTGGCCTCTCTGCCTTTCTGCCCCTCCTGCCTCCTCCCCTCTCCCAGCTTTTGTTCTTCTGTGCTATTTAATCTTTGGTGTCTGCCCTGTCTTTCTCACACCTGAAGAAGGCTTCACAGCCGAAATGTTGTGTTTTCTCTCTTCTCCTTTCAGCATAGAATAAACCTATTACTTGTTCCTTTGCAAACTACGCATGCTGACACATAACAATAATAATAATTAGCTGTTGTGGTGACTTAATCCAAGCAGTGGAAATAATTATTTATTATAGAGAAATAAGTAATTATTATCCAGTACTTGCTCCCTTTGAGATTCATTAACACAACATTGGTTGGATTGTGCACTATATTTGGTATGGATGGCCATCATCATGGTTGTTCATCATCACCATCACTGCTATTACCATCATTACATTAACATTGGTGTATGATCTAATTTTTGTTCAATGTAAAGTTGCTATCCATTTATTATTTCTTACTCACTTATAATGATAATTTTTGCTCTGTACCCAGAAACATGTAAATTCTTCAATATATATTTTCATTTTACATTACAGTTTTCCTTATGGTTCATGATACATTTCAGCCCCTTCACAGCTGTCTACATGCAACTACAGTATGTATAGCGTTAAAGCCACATAGCATCACAGTGAAGAATTTTATTATGCCAAAGGGCCAGGCCACCTCTTCTGGAATAACTAGATTATATCTAGTGTAGAAAAGTGTCATGTCACCCCATGTAACTGATAAAGTTTCTGGATTAGAATTTTGGTGGAATTATATATATATATTTTATGGAATGCTGCAGTTTTTAAAAAACATTATACAGTATACAGTAAGTGTTGGTAATTTTATATTGTATTAGAGTGTCCTTGCCCAGTATCAATCCAAGGTCTCCGGATGGAGGGGAAGACAACAAGAAGTAATTATTGTCCGGCTCAATGTCTTAAGGACTGAGGATATTGCTGTAGGTGCTGCTGATTGGAATTTCAAAGACAAAGAGCAGGATAATTAATAACAAATTTGGAAGAGACAGAACACTTATAAAAGGGACACTTGATCTAAGTGGGAGGAATGGACAGCTCTATAAACTATTCAATCTGACTGCAAGTGTTTGGCCCTCTCTCCTACCCATACTGTACCTTGCCTGGCTTTAACTCCATTGGGTTGAGATGGGTCATAGAACATGTGGCCCAGCATACCGTGGATCTGGACTAGAGGGTTCAGTAGCAATGGGGCACAACTAAAAGATGCCAATGCAGAATTTTCTCTTGTAAAGTTTTCTTCATGCAAAGAGTTAACTAAATTATTGTTAATTGAATGGAATGTGAATGTTCACATGTTTTGTTAATATGATTCCCTAAAGAGAGGGAGAGGTAAATGAATGTCAGTAAAACCAGAGTTATTCACACTAGATAAGCAAAACACATTTGTACTGGGTAAATATGTATAGCCAAAGGTCAAAGTAGAGATTTCATTTAGGCTTTTGTTCTTGGGGTTATCTTTCATTTGTTTTTGTTAAAATCCAGTTTATGGAGCCAGGCAGATCCCGTACCATTGCATTAGTATGGGTCTGGACCAGTTTTACTCTAAAAGGTGCCTAAAGCTACTCTCTCTAAAATGAATAAGCTAGTTCTATATTTGTTTCAGTGTGGAGAGAATTTCATATTATTGATGTGATAAAAAACAAAATCAAACAAGATGTATTGACCTTATACAGAATTTTGCACTATTTGGGAGAGTTAAAGAGGTTTACTGAAAGAACTACATGTTACGATCCCTGCCTCCTGGCAACTGAAGAGGCAGAAGAAGGCGTAGCCTTACTTCATCAGTCTACCTATCGGTTAACTTATTCACCACCACACCCCCGTCTCATCTTGTACTTCTTCTTCCGCTTTGTGTCTTTCTTGGTTTTCTGATTACGGTCTTTCCCCCTTTGACTACGGTTTTTCGGATCACAGCTTGGCTTTGGTACTCACTCCCTGATTCGGATCTCTGGCTTCCCCTGGACTCTCGGATTTCTCTATCGTCTACGGTTTCGGATCACGGTCTGGCTTAGGTAACTCTTTCCCTGTTTGGATCTCTGGCTTCCCCTGGACTCTCGGCTTGTTTCTTCGACTACTGTTTTCTTTGGATCACAGCTAGGCTTTATCAGCTCCTGCAAGTGGGTTCATTAACTGGTTTCGGTTTCTCTTACCGAATCCCTAACACTACATTTCTAAAGTAGCTGGATTGTTACATAAATAAAAACAGCCATTTCAGTTTTAAAATTCTTCATCACCGTCATCATTTAAATAGCCTATGACAAACAGATGATATCTGTCAATGACACCAGACAGATGATCACATACTGAATGAGCCACTGTATCGTATATACTGTACCTGGGCTTTATAGCCTGATGGGAATATCTGAGAAATGAACAGTGTTACTTTAGTGATTTTGCTGTGCATTACGTACAGAATGTAGGTATGATTTCACAGTGTGAAGATATACTTGGGGAGCAGTATGGCAGTGTGGCCATGAGTTTAAGAAGCTGACTGTGTTATAATAGAAAGGATTCTATTCTATGAATAGTTTTTACCTAGAATCTTTTTTTCACATGTAAAAATTTGTTCATGGAAAATTGAGCAAAGTTGTGAATATATATATATAATTTCAGAGCAGTGAGAAACCTGTGTATTGTCATAGTTAAACTTCCATACCCTTGTGATGTAGTCCCCATTATCGGCACTGAAGACATCTAGGCTGCGAGTTCCGTAAAGTAATCCTCGTTCATGGGATGACTGTGAACTCAGTGTGTCAAAAATTTCTCCTAGAAGATCCATTTCTTCTGAGACAGTGAAGAATTGCTCATCCGGATCTTCCAGATTAGTTTGTTTGTTGCCAGCTCCCATTCCTTCCCCATCAGCTGACCTGAAAGTCAGAAAAGAAGCTTTAATGACATTACCTCCATCATAATACTGTTTGGAGTACAACGATGAACCTAGAGAGTTTTGCAAAAAAATCCTATGCAGATGAACCAAAATAATCCTTTAGCAAAGTGATGGAAGTGATGAAAGTGTGGAGAAAAAAACTGCAGATTTCCAAGGAATACAACCACATCTGTGAAACATGGTCTGGTAGAACTTGAACGAATTCTTTAGTTTACTTGGACATTTTGTCTACTAACGTAGAAGAAAATACTTCCATTCTAATAAGTCAATGTTTCACCATGCACCATGCAGGCAATAGAAACAAGACATTCATCAGGGTGAAAACAGTGGCAAATTTAGGACTGGCTAAATCGACCTCCAGATTTAAATGAAATTGACTATATTGTCCCAAAAGATTTCCCAAAAGATTTGGAGGGCACTGCCAAAGTTGTTATTTAACATCTGGTAATTTCAAGATAATGTGCAATAACACAAATTGTTATATGTTAAATGTGTTCAATTATTTCTATTTAAGGGAAAACGTTAAACCCAAAGTGTTCCTGGGATTATATAGCAATATGGTTAGTTTTTTAGCTAAAATCTCAAAATGGGAGAGTTAAACTCCATTCATTACAATGTGTTGTAATTGGAATGCTCAAAACAGATTTGCATGAACTTAAATTGTCACAGTAAGGCACAATTTATGATCTTAAAGTGCATGATGTGCATGATTAGTGTGAACATTAACTTCTGCACAGAAAGACTCCAGATTAAATGACTGAATTAAAATGTGAAATCTAATTTAAGAGTGACAGTCTAAAATAAACATACTGTATTATACCTGTAAAACATTTCTTTAATGAGATTCCTAGTGAAAGCACTTACAGATTTCAACCAGCAGAGGTCCCAAAGCACATCTGTAGGCGTTTGCTCAGTGAGTTGCACAAACAAAATGCACAGATAGAAAACTCAGGAATAATAAATTAACATGCTGTGGGGAATAGATTGCAGTTATTTATAAGCTTTTTGCATTCTTTGAACACACTATTTAGTGTTTTTAGTAATAATACTGAGAAACATGTTTGGTTAAATTTAGCAGTTCAAGATTTTGGGTCATACCCAGAATCCTCATCCCAGCCCAGGGCCCAAGCACTATTCCTGTCTTCTGCCTTCTCCTCTAGTGGACTTGTAAATCTTCTGGGTGGACGTCTTGGTCGAGACTAAAAAATAAATCAGAATATTAGAAAAGAAACACAGTATATAACATAAATACAATAGAAATGTGTCAGATAAACTGAGGCTGACAGTTTTACTTTGTGCAACAGCTAACCTTGCCAAAGTGCTGTGTGATAGGTAGGCGGCTCTGCAGGCAGTCAGACTGTATCCTTCTTTGGAACTGGGGTCCTCCTCCCTTATCGGCACGCAAGGAACCCCCACGCTGTAACCACCGCTCATCTCCAGAGTCCTGAGAAGCAGGATAAAAAAACAAATCAGTAACAATAACCGGTTTGTATTGCGCAGATCAAAATATATGCACAAAATTATAAATGAGTGTCCTGCCACTGCACTAATGAATTGTTTGTTCAAACCTTTATTATATCATCCCAGAGCTCTAGAAGTTATAAAGGCTTGTAAAGACACATTAATCAATTGATATATTCTTACCTTGTTTGTTAGACGGTTTTTCATCTCCTTCAATCCTGATTTGGCATGGCCCTTGGCCTGGAAAATTTGTGTGAAATAAATTTTGCAGGACTAGGAGTCATCACCTTTGTTTCTGCTTTTTTATCTCTATAAACAAATTTATTTTCTATAGACAATAACAAGCATTACTGTTCCTCAGGTTGCACAAGTAGGTTTTGAATATTGTCAGGCAGCTTATAACAGTTCTGCAGTATAAATTATTTTTTTTCTTAAACGCAATAAAATTCAAAACAGTATAAAATAATCTTCTCCCTTTTTAAAAAAACAGCATTTTTAATACAGAGGCAAAACATCTAGTACTGGTATTTACTCCTGGTCTGGGATGGTGGCTTTGGGATCTCATTCCACCTTGAAGACCTTAATGACTTAAATCAAATCATTTGTTCACACCATTTGTCTATACTATCAGAATATTTCCAGATCTTTCCTTATTCACTTACAAGGATTATAAATTGCCTAGAAAACCTAGTGAACTGCAGGATTTACAGTACAGGAACTACAGTGAATATCAATATCAATGTCAAGTTTTAAATGTTTCAAAGTATGTGAGTATACAGAGTTCAAGTATTTATATCACCTCAAAATTCAAAACAAAGCAAATTTCCATACCTATTTTGATGAAGGCAGTGAGTTTTTGAGGTTGTATTTTGCATTGCTCAGTACTCAAGTTTGATTCGGTCCATACTATTTTTCTCAACTGGATATTAGGAAGGGAGACACCCTGGAGATTGAGTTGGTCACTTTAGAACTGGAGTCCCCTATCTGTTCCAGAGAGGAGATGGGAACCAGCAGAGACAGAACTGCTTGTTTCCCAAGTAACTTTAGTGTGTGAGTATCCTCCCCCTTTGCGGGACCTTAAAGTGTGAGCAGATAAGCATTTGTGCCTCTCGTCTCTAAAAAGTTCAACCTGTACTTCAGTTCTCAACTAGTTTATACTTATACTCCATATACTGTACATTATTAAGGTAAAGCTGGTTGTGTCTAGGTCAAGGATGGGTGTGTTTAAGTTTAAAAAAAAAACTCATGGCACAGTACATTGTTGATATATAGCATTAGTCCTTGAATGCCTTGCATTATTGATTGGCATGTGCTGCTAACTTACAATACAGCCATCTATACTCTTGCACATTCAGTACTTACACATTTATACATGTTCAGCATGGCAGGATTAGCCCTGGACTTCACTGTAAGGATCAATGCACCACCTCCTTTCTATTGGAAAATGAGAAACGTACAAAATTTAAAAGCTGCAGATGGTGTCAAACCTCTTTCATAAACCCTCTTGTTATACAAGATTATATACTCTTTTAGTTAACTTTAATGGATAAAGCCCTGAATCCAAAATTATAAGGTAAAAATTAAGAAGTTTGAAACCAAAGTCAACCAAAGTTTGGTTGAACCCAAAGTTTGAAACCATCTAAAGTCATGTCATATCTTTCACAGTTCTGTATTTGCTCCTTCCCAAAACCTTGCTTGCAGCATGTGAGAATTTGTTTCCAGTCAACAATGCTGGGTATGTGTCCCTTTCTGAAGATTTTCTGTATGGAACAAAGGTCTTTACTTAAATATGTGATATAAAGGAACAAACTGAAACTGCTCAAAGCATTTTTTTGCTAACCATGAGGTTTAAAAAACATTGTTCAGTTATCTGACTGGCTGATAGGTACCTCTTCAAGTATATACTCACAGCAGCTTAACATGAACTTTTGATAAGTTCACTTAAGTAAAATGTAAAGTCAGACCACAGATTCAAACTATCTCTTCAACCAGCCCCAACATAAACAGCCCACTGAAGCAGAGGATTAACTCTCTAAGCCAAAAGGCCGGCCTCCAGCTGTCCGGGAGTCCTTAGATTTCTGTTACACCTACTCTGCATCCTACCTTCTTTCTTGGAATGTAATTATCACTCTGCTTTCCTTGTTTATTTTATCCCCTATCCTTCATTCCTTGTCATTGTCTCTTTCAGTTTCAGCCCACCAAAATCTAATCGCTGGCATGGTTTTCTTTCTTTTCTCTATAACAGCTGGAGTATCTGCCCATTCTTTATATTATTTTTGTTTAAAAATGATTTGGCCATTTCTGTATTTCATACTCATCCATTTTGAAATTGCAAATCACCTTATACATTAGCTGACCACTACAACCCCTGCACCACACACGGGAACATATGGACCTAGAAACACAGCCCTACAACATGACCAGCTGTTAATGGATATGTTGCAAGTTCCATTGGAGGGTTAGAGGAATGGTGTAATAATAATAATAATAATAATAATTGCTTACACTTATATAGCACTTTTCTGGACATTCCACTCAAAGCGCTTTACAAGTAATGGGGACTCCCCACAATCACCACCAATGTGCAGCATCCACCTGGATGATGCGACGGCACCCATAATGTGGCAGAATGCTCACCACACATCAGCTATCAGTGGGGAGGAGAGCAAAGTGATGTAGCCAATTCATAGAGGGGGATTATTAGGAGGCCATGATTGGTAAGGGGCAATGGGAAATTTGGCCAGGCCGCCGGGGTTACACCCCTACTCTTTTCGAGAAACGCCCTGGGATTTTTAATGACCACAGAGAGTCAGGACCTCGGATTTACATCTCATCCGAAGGACGGCGCCTGTTTTTACAGTATAGTGTCCCCGTCACTATACTGGGGCATTAGGACCCACATGGACCGCAGGCTGAGGGCCCCCTGCTGGCCCCACTAACACCTCTTCCAGCAGCAACCTTAGTTTTTCCCAGGAGGTCTCCCATCCAGGTACTGACCAGGCTCACACCTGCTTAGCTTCAGTGGGTATCTCTTGATAACTGCATTGGAATATTTCAAACACTTGTAGGTCCTATGAGTCATTATTACATGATAAACCATGAATGTTTTGATCACTCCATAGTGTTCAGCCAGTTGTGTACTACCATTTGTAGAATTGACGTCAAAGTCTGCTAATCAAATAGTCCAGACTGAAACTGCTGGTGTATACTGTATGTTATATGTACTGTTATCATACAGTGCTCTGATCAAGTGCCTTTATAAGCTTAGCTACAGAGGGACCCTGAATATGTTCTTTCTGTGTTAATTATTTGTCTCACAATATACAGTACATGCCTATTAAATACATAATGATAAAATCACAAGCTTAGTGGCAGGTAATTCAGCATCATTGCGTATTCTGATCATGGACAGTTCCTTTTAAGACCCAAACTTTTCAGATCATTCAGTATTTCCTTTGCCAGTACTATACGCAGAAGTATGATAGAGTATAATATGTACGAGAATGATTTGCCATCTTCTCAGCTTGCAAAAACATCAAACATCAGAAATCAGGACATCACAGGAATATCACCAGTTATGTCATTCTTTATTTTATGTTTAACTTTTCCCTACTTTACAATTTCAGTGATTTTCAGAGCTCAAACGATTAAAATGATTAAAAGGCATGGTTAAATTAATTGATTACTATCAATTTGGAATGTTAAGATATGTCCTAAGATATCTAAATTGATAAGAAATTTCAAACCAAATGACATCTCAACCATCTGTCTAGTCAAAAGTGATCTAGAGATAAAACTATGGATCAAAACTGAAGAACGCAATCCACTTTGACTTCTGAACTATTTATCCAATAAAATATATACAGCATATTTAAATTATACCTTTAAGTTGCCCACAAGCTGCTGATACGATTTTGATCCTCCTAGAAGCAAAAAGATCAATGTTATTACAATTTTAAGTAAATACAACAGATTTTATATGAGCACAATGGAGTTTCTTCTGTTAGTGTCACTTCTGCTCTCAATTGCTTTGTCTAATTAACAAGGTCTATAATAACATGAATTTCTGTAGTGGTATAGCAGTCAGAATCCCTTCAAACCAAAAACAACAGTATAAGTAAAGGGAAATGCTTTGTGTCATAAATTCTGTCGTAAAACTTCTGTTGTTTTTTCCTTCAGAATGATAGGATGCCAAAGTTGTTCTATAATTATAAAGTTATGCACTGCTGTCATCAAAATAAACATTCCAGTCTGGCAGTAAACTAAAAGTATTTACAATTCAACAATTGTCGGAACTCTATGAGCTTTCTGAAGGATTTAAATTATACTCTGCTGTTTCACAAATTGTTTATAACTTGATTAAATATGAGCAAAACAGGTTGATACGGGAATTTGAAAATAATTAAATATCATTAAGCAAAAAATACATATTCATATCATTAAGTAAAGAATACATAAAACAACAAAATAACTCATTAATGTGATAAAATAAGAAACAAATATAAAATAAGATATTTGCAAGATATTTAAGGAGTTGGTAATAAGATTTGGCCATGATGAAAGGATATATTTTAATTATTAAGGAACAGGTAAAGGTTTGTTCCATGCTGAAAAGAGAAGAAAAGAAAAACAGCATTGTTTTTTTCTTCTCTTTTCAGCATGGAATAAACCTTTACTTGTTCCTTTACAACCTACTCATGATGACACAGCTACCTATTTGAACTATTTTAATTATTAGTTTCATACCTGCAGACACCCCACAGTGGCTAATTTCTTCCTCAAAAACATCTGCAAATTGCTTCCCACTGTTTAACTTCTCAAGACGGTTATCGATGAACTAGGCAAGATATTAGAAAAAGCAACATTGTCTGCTTAATTCCATTTTTTGGAAAAGAGAAAATACAAATTAAGAACAACGTCACATTTCTCTAATAGTTCTGAATCTCCTCCCTCTTTTTTGTCATTTTTATTAAACATGTTTTTTTTGTTCATACTTAAAACACTAAACAAAAACCTAATAGAGTTCACTTAGACACACAAGGGGGGATCAAATTAAACATCAATATTAATCATATTTTGAGAAGGAGCAGGTTACAACCTGATCTCATCACATTTCAAGAACTAATCAAGTTTGGCTCTGGTCAGTATTGAGCTAGGAGAATTTGCAGATGAAATGATGCCCTGATATTAATAGCTGCCTTTTTCAAAAATTGTAAGTAATATAACTCTGGTCTCTTGTGTAAATTCTACTCTGAAATTGGCCTTCCTAAAAATTCAAGTGCTAAATCTATTTCTCATTTTATACAGAGCACCTTTGTATTCTTGGGAGGTGAAGACTGTATAATTGCAATAAATAATGTAATATAAATAATAGCAGTAATCTATTAGCAGTGAACCAGTGACATTAAACTTTTGCTCAAAATAAATTATTGAAGCCTGGAAGGACTTCTGAGAATTGTAATTCAACTATTGAGATACCTAGGTGGAACTTCAAGTAGTGAATGCACTTTATGTGCATGTTTAAAATGGATAAGCATACCTGCTTGAAGAATTGTAGGTGGACTGCGTTTTCTAGAAATTGCATCATGGTGTTAGATTTGTGGTTCAGAAAGGATTCCTCGGAAAATGTAATTTGGTTGTCCTAGAAAACAAAGATTGAAGATATAGTCAAAAAACGACATGGAGCTCCTGAATTTCTCACCTCACAGTTTAAGAGAGTTCCTCTCTTTAATGAGAAACCCGAACACATCAGATCTGATATTGGAACTTTTCTCCCAGTAATAAAATATATAAGGAATAACATAATGTGTTAAAAAGTATGGGAGCTCCTGAACGGCCTAACATATAGACAGTTAATCAGAACACAGAGTGAACTGACCCAGATGGTGCCATTTGATGGTGCCATTTTGAAACCGGTTCATGTCATTATCTGATGCATTTGTCCAAACTGGATGTGCTTAAGTTGGACATGGTCAAGCTTTTGGCATGGCAATCTGTGATCTGCTGGACATTTCCAAACTTACAGTGATGTCAGATAGGAAAACTTCTCCAGACGGCAGTAACTGTCATGTAATGCACTGTGTAACTCACAAATGTTTCTTCCAGGTGGGTCAGAGGAGTGTACACTGTATCTAACTGTTGTGAGGTCACTGTTCTTATGTGTGGTACTGGGGTTGTAGCCACAAAGAAAGACTTAAACTATTTGCCATTCAAATTATGATGGGTATATGTCAAATTGTAAACATTTGCAGATTTTAAATTTCTGTATTATAATTCAAATAAACAAAATACATCAAACAAAAAATCAATAATGAACTAGAACTTGATGCCCTGATCTGTGGCTTGAGGACAGGGGACCATACTTACCAACTCACAGACAAGTGCATCCCGGTAGCCCCCGAAGAGCAGTGCTTGTGCTCTCAGAAATGCTCGCGCCACGCCATCCCCAGTAGCAGCAGACTGTTTCTTTAGTTTCATCTTCAAAAGTGACACCTGAGACAGATAATGTCATAGATGAATCTAATGTGCTCTAGAAATATCTCCACTTACAGTATGACATTTTGAGCTGTTTGTGGGTTTCCACAGCTCCTGTTTCTAACTTCAACCTGTCATTTTTCAGTTATCACGTGCTTCAGTGATCACTAACCTTTCCTTGACATGCCTTTAAAACAGTGCAAAACAATGTGTGTGGCATGCTTTACCAAAAAGCGAGATGACCTCTGGTGCCACTTGTTCTGCCTGCAGGCTTTTATTTCTGTGTTTTTGTTCACTGTCATTTCCTTTATTTTTATTACATCAGCAGCACAGATTCTGCTAAACGCAGGGCTTTAAACTTCTATGCATGTTGAAGTCTCTATTTCAACCATGAAAAACAGCCTGATGTGTTGTGGAAAAAAAAAACTGTTACAGTACTAGTAACTTGAAGCAAATTCTGATAAACTGTTAAACATATCTTTAATACAGAAAATATCTTTTTTTTTTACTTTGAAAAATTGAAATTGCATTCAAATAATGATAAAAAAGTCAAAATTATTCCTGACTTTCAAAATATTTCAAGTCTTCAGGTAATGTTTACAAGTGCACATCTTTTAAAGAGATTAGGATCTATCTCCCTCTGTGGCTTTAGGCTTTACATAGTCACTATATTTAAATTTGAGCTGAGATGTCTGTTATACACCAGGTCTGTTTGGGGAATATTTTGAAAAGCTTTCTGAGTTATATTAGTGCATCAATGTCAAAAATAGTTTTATCCATTTGTCTTTTTTCAATAGCTGCTTAGTCATAGTCACAGTGAGCCAGAGCCTAATCACAAAATATCTTGTCCATTACAGATTAGAAACCTTAATGTGCAGAAACGTATTATTTTAGGAAACTTGGTAAAGAAACAATGAAATTGTTCATTTCCTAACTATACTATTAAGCACAGTATGCCATTCCAGGATTGTGAATGCACAAAATCAATTCTGAGAAATCCCCCAGAAATTTTGACAGGACTATTGAGACACAGAAAGAGACACAGAAAGAGCTGAAAGTGAGAGTTAAGGAGAGCAAGGTTGCTTATGGGAGGAAAATGGAGGACAGGCTGAGGGAGAGCAATGTGAGAGAAGTGTGGAGTGGCATGAGGAAGATCTCTGGATACAAGTTGTCCGGCGGCCAACAGGGTGAGGGAGGCCTGGAGAGGGCCAATGAGCTGAATCTTTTCTTTAACAGATTCGATACAGAGTCCACTGTCCATTCACCTCACAGGCCTTCACCCCAGACACCCTCTTCATGTCCTCAGTCACCCCATCATGAGATCCCTCCTACTCCTACTCCATCTTCCCCTGCCCTCCACGGCCTATCCATCACAGCTGACCAGGTCAGAAGGGAGTTGAGGAGACTCCATGCAGGGAAGGCAGCGGGTCCTGATGGTGTCAGCTCCAGGGAGCTAAAGATCTGCACGGACCAACTGGGTTCAGTGCTGCAGTATATCTTCAACCTCAGCCTGAGATTAGAAAAGGTTCCGATGCTCTGGAAGACATCTTGCCTGGTGCCAGGACCCCAAAAGGGGCACCCTAAAGTCTTGAATGACTACAGACCAGTGGCACTTACATCACACCTAATGAAAACTCTGGAAAGGCTTGTACTGGAGCACCTCAGAACCCTGGTGAGTACAGCACTGGACCCCCTGCAGTTCGCCTACCGGTCACACTTGGGAGTGGAGGATGCAGTCATCTATCTGCTACACAGAGCTAACTCTCACCTGGAGAGAGTTATGTTCTTTGACTTCTCCAGTGCCTTTAACACTATCCATCCACCTTTACTGAGAGATAAGCTAAGGGCGGCGCAGGTGGACACTCCCCTGGTGTCTTGGATTATAGACTATCTGACCTGCAGGCCACAGTATGTACGGCTACAGAGCTGTGTGTCCAAACAGGTTGTTAGCAGTACTGGGGCTCCACAGGGGACTGTCCTTGCTCCATTCCTGTTCACCTTTTATACTTCTGACTTCAGGTACAACTCTGAGACATGTCATCTGCAGAAGTTTTCGGATGACTCTGCAATTGTGGGGTGTATTTGAGAGGAGAGGGAGGAGGAATATAGGAGCTTGATTACCAACTTTGTGGACTGGTGTCATCTTAACCATCTCCAGCTTAACACCAGCAAGACCAAAGAAATGATTTTGGACTTTCGAAGGAATAAGTCTCCACTGAACCCTGTTTCCATCCAGGGTGAGGACATAGAGGGCGTGCATTCCTATAAGTACTTAGGGGTACACCTGGATGATAAGCTGGAGTGGTCTGGTAACACTGACGCCCTGTACAAGAAAGGCCAGAGCCAACTCTATTTTCTTAGGAGGTACAGGTCCTTTGGTGTGTGTGGAACACTGCTACACATTTTTTATGAATCAGTGGTGGCGGCGGCCATCTTCTACGCTGTTGTGTGCTGGGGCAGCAGCATCATGACAGAAGATGCAAATAGGCTCAATAAACTTATCAAGAAGGCTGGCTCTGTGTTGGGGATGAGCCTTGACCCCATGGAGGTGGTGGCTGAGAGGAGAATGCTGACCAAGCTCACAGCCATCATGAACAACACCTCTCATCCGCTTCATGGGACTGTTACTGGGCAGCGGAGCACTTTTAGCAACAGACTGCTCCAGCTACGGTGTTCAAGGGAACGTTTCCGCAGGTCTTTTCTCCCACCGGCAGTCAGGGTGTATAACGCTGCCCTAGGCTAGGACTGTTAGCCCTTCATTTGCTCAACTATGGACAGCTTTGCTCCATTGTACTTTTTGGACAATCAGTCTGTATAAACCTATGTGCATTTTGCACATATTTTATTGTTTTTACAGTAACTATGATCATCACATTTTGCACAAACCTATGTATTTATTTTTTATTTATTTATTTTTAGTTATTTTGTTGTCTTTTGTTTTATAACTATTCTGATCTCTGTTTTTGCTTGTCTTGGGCTGGACTGCTGTAACACATCAATTTCCCTATGGGATTAATAAAGTTTTATCTATCTATCTATTGGATATATGTTCTAGTTGTCCAAGCCACATGTTTCTCTAACTTTTGAAACCACATACCACATCTGAAGGAATCTTCTTTAAATCTTCGAATGGTGATTCCATAGTGTTTGTGTCAACATTCAAAATGATGACATCTTCTAAAGCCCGACTCTTAACTCTCTGAAGGGTGAAAGAAGACAAAGGGTTGTACAGTTTTTAAGTCAAGTCAGGTCTTTTCAATAGTAATAGAATGGAAACCATAGAAGAGTAAAAACCATCTAAAATAGGTGGAAGCTCTTTTGAAGCTAGAATTTCAATACCAAACATTGCAAACTGGTTTGAGCTGTTAATTGTGACAGGAATTCCTATTTCTAGAGCTGTAATTTGATAGTGTGCTTTTAATTTTGCTAACAACAAAAGAAAGCCATGTTTTTTATAGTATTTACTAAGATATCTTTTAGACCTTTCCTCTGCTGTTTCTGTCTTACCACACAACCTATTTCTGTAGCCCTGCATGAATATCTGTCTGCTTTTCCTTTAAAAAAGGAAATTCCAAAGTTGCTTTGTAAATGATGCAGATGTCCTTCATTTTTGTATTTCAAAGACTTTGTGCAATCCTAATTAAACCACCATTTTCATTTCCCAGCTATGATTCATGAAGAAATCTTTCAAGACGTTTTCCTTGCTCTGAAAGTTTAATAGTATATTGAATGGCTAGCTAAGGTGAAAAAAGTATAATAAAATAACAGAACACTTAATGCAAGATGTGATATGCATCTAGCAAGGAACTATTTGCAAACATGATTATCTAAAACATGAAGATTTAGACTAGTCCATTAAACAAATGCAATCACAAATACTTCTTTTTTTTTTCTTTAGGGAAATTATTTTAATGCCTTGTATTGGCATTAAAAAAGATTGTCTCCCTTTCTTAAACCAATAATTAAAAGAGAAGGCAATATGTGTCTGTATCTTTACATTCTTATATACAGATGTACTAACCTTTATCTATATTATTACAAATATTTCCTGCTGGTGATAAAAAGAGAATGACTATTGCTTTGTCTTGTGACATAGAACATGTAGTGTTGCAAACAAAATATGCTTCACACGCTCTTAGTCAATCCTGACCTTGGAATAATAGCAAGCTGTTGATGGTAGTGACTAAAAGTTACATCTACCCAGTGTAAAAAATGATTGAACTGTTCCTGAACAAAAATAAGCGTGGATAAACAACTATGATAGAGACATATTTCCCAATCCATCCATCCATTGCTATCTGCATTTTCCAATTCAGGGGCATGAGGTAGCCAGAGCCTATGCCGGCAAGCAATGGGCACAAGGCAGGATACACCTTGGACTGGTCACCAGTCCATTGCAGAGTAACACAGACATGCACACACTCAAACCAGGGACAATTGTCCTGGAAGCCAATTAACCTACGTACCAGTATGTCTTTGGACTGCGGGAGGAAACAGGAACACATTCCATGCAGATAGCACCCTAGGTCTGGAATTGAACTCCGGGCCCCAGTGCTGAGAGGTAGCAAAGCTACCCACTGCACCGCTGTGTTGTCTCTCTCATATGTCTTACTGTGAATATAATATTCAGTAGAAACTTCTGAAGATAGTAAAAAATGTACCTCCATTAGACTTGAGTGGACACCAATAAGGTAGGGCATTGGAGCACTGAAAAACAGAAGAGAAACAATGAAGCACTTTGATACAGAAATGCATAGGTTTTGTTTTTATGTCTCATTCCACAGGGACCTACCAGCAGTAATCCAGCAGGTGGGGTGGCAGCACTGGGATGAATATGTGCTGCCAGTACATCATATAGAGCATGGCACTGGTGGCATGGACACAGGCAGTCAGCTGAAACACCATCACAGAAGGAAAATGACATATTTAAAAACAGAAAATAGCACTAAAAGAAGATTGTAAGTCAATGCAGCTTAAACATAGAAAACTGATAAATTGCTTCACCAACTGGCAAACAAAAAAAACACACAGAATAAACATAAAACCAGAATGAAATTATTTATTCTTTAAGGAGGAATACCACTGATGGTATTCCACTAATACAGTACACCGCCCCTGCAATTACTGAGCTTTTCAAGCTTTGTAAAAAAAGGCAGGATGGCTCACTGTGCTTAGTTTGCTTGAAGTGATGAGTATTCTCCTCTCGAATAGCATACTGGCATAGAGATGCAAAAGGTTGCTGACATCCACTGTCACCACCAGTTCTGTAAGGTTCCTCTAAGAAAATGCAGATGGGGAATCAATTAGAGTCTTTGCATCTTATTGCTGTAAATGCATGCAAAATTTCAGATATTTGAATGTATAGTGTAGCCAATCATACAGTATATACATACACAATATACCCACAACTTACTGCATGTCATCAGGAAACGAAAGCAGAAAACAAATTAATCTTATATTTAACAAGGTAAATACAATTAACATTGATGATCTGGAGACTCATTTACACAACAAGATATTTACTAAAATAACATAAGTGAAGTATCTTTCTCTAGTGTACACCAGCAATAACACACCCGAACAGCAACCCACATTTGAACCCCAAACCCATCAGTCTGAAGTCCTAACCATTGTTCCATGCTGCTGCCTATTTTCTACATTATTCAGTGGTAATCAAAGGTAAAGACTTCTAAATAGTGTGACCAGGACTGAAGATTTGCTGTCAAAGATCCCTACTCTTTCCTTAAACAAAGGCAAATTAGACTCCTGTTATTTCTCTCTATCCCATGACCTTCCATGTTTTGGATAGCAGATGTTGATGATTGCGAACTACTGTATCTGTACTGTGTTAACTGTGAGTTAACATTTCTTTCAGTGAATAACCTGATAACTCATATTTTTCAAACAGAAACCATGATGGTTTTTGACATCAGAAAAAAGTGCATTCTTGTTTTGGACATGTTGTGATACCCCTTATCACCCCTTGACAGAGAACCTTTTCATTAATACATTAATTAAATGATGATTGAAATTAAAAGAAGTAGAGCTTAGTTATTATTAGATTATTTGATATTTATTACCTAAATAGAGCACAGACACTATTTTCAGAAATATATCAAATTCCAAACATACAGCAGCACATCACTGTGGATGTGTCATTTTTTTTCTTTTGAGTGCATTCTATTGTATTAGTGAGCAGGCAGTTTTAGCTTTAGCGGCATTGTGTAAATTTGAAATAAAGTGTGTTGTGTAAATTAATTTATTGTATTATTTAACCTGGATGTTGTAGTGAGATTATACAAGATGGTCAAATCAAGCAGGGAATGTTCAGGAAGCCTGATTTGGAATAGCAGGGTTAGAATCCTTGATCTAGTAAAAATAAAAAGGCTACAATGGGACATCTAGTATTGTAAGAAAGATCATTTCTACAGAACAGAGCTCCTGGTACCACTCTTAAGAGGAAGCACCCCACATATGATCTTCCAACACTACTTCCAATAGTAACCTGATGTTCTTCAAGGGTCTGACCATAAGCAGGTGTTAATGAGTTTTCTGAGATCTGAAAAGATCAGGCTTGATGGTGGTATAGTCACTGGCATTTCAAAATTGTTGCAAATAAAATTTCAGACAAAACTCAAAGCCAGTAAATACTTCATAGCAAAATAAAAAAATTAAAAATACAATCTATACAACTACGTTTTTCTGAAGATCATCAGCACTTACACTTTCCGGTATGGTAGGCAGGCTTCCCAAGTCTGGTGCGATGAAATATGGCAGCTAACAGCAAAAGCATTAAGAAAGAAATGGTTAACCAGTTTCTCAAGCAAGTTTCTCTTGCTACCAACAGTGAGCACTGTGCATTTCTAAATAGAAATTTTTATGTCCAAAATATATACAACAGGACTGAATGTAAACATGACATGTTGAGGATGACAATTAAATTGTGAAAATATGTTATGTCCTTTGGATTTTAGGTTTCTCACCAAAATTTAAGCAAAAACTCTAAAAGCCCATTGAAGACACATTATAGCGTGGAATCATTTCAATAAAAAGATAAATGAGAAGACATCATATTCTGTTTGGGCCATCGAGTTGCTTGTTGAGTGAGAATTGCCAGATGTTGTTTCTAGAAAGCTGTAGACACTCATTGCCAGGTTTCCATATACTGAAGAGTGGAATATGAATAATTATTTTTTCTTTTAGCTACTAATTTTCCATCAAATTCATATCAGAGCAAATAATTTCTAGATCAGCAGGGATGTTGAAAAGGGATGTTTTTTTTTCAAATCCAGTTTAAGGTTGTGATTTAGCATGACAAATGTATGATGAATCACAGCCCCAGACTGGGTCTGAAATAATTATATACGTACTTCAGCATAACATATTATAGATAGTATGTTTCAAAGTGGAATATTAAATTAATTTCTGATTAAACTCTGATTTATCCATTTTATAAATTACAAATAAGCAACCCCTCCCACGTACTTATGTGCTCCTTAAAGTTGTTATTCTACAGATATTCTACAGGATCTACAATTTATTTACAGGATCTGCATGTTAATGTTAATGGAGCTCATACATGGTGTTTTATAAGATAATAAAAGAGTGTTGCTCTCAGTTGTGATCAGTCTAAACAACACTCACAACGTCCTCCTAGCACAACATAATAGAAAGTACAAACAAACCTAAGACATCAGGTTGGTAATCTTTGTTTCCGTTCACCACACTTCCTAGTTGAAAATAATGTCACGAAAGGGATATTTTCCAGTTTTATTAGTTAGAACTGTTTTGTGTTCACTTCTTTCATTCACATGTTGCATAACAGAAACTTAGCGTTTCTATGAGGACTACTGATGAAAAGCAACACACACAAAGGAAGTAGTAAGGTGTTTTATAGAACAGGTGGACAGGTACGTTTCTCAAAATACAGAAGTGGTACACTCACGGCTCATACACACATTCTCTTTTACACACACCCTGTCTGATTAAATGAACAATACAAACCTTTTTGTCAGCTCTTTCTGTTAATACCAAAAACCAATAAATAAGTCTTCAGACCTTTCGGACTGGTTTTTGCAAAAAAATGTTTGTTAGTATAGAACAATGCATGCAGCATTCATTGATTGTATTAGTTTGATTAGTTACATATTAGGAATCTTATGAAGATTTAAATGCGGACCTGAGCATAGTTATGCTAAACAAAGTGAGTCTGCTCTCTCCATATGGACTGGTGTCAGGACTCGGAAAACCACACAATATACAATATATATATACAATATATTTGTCACATAACTCCTTTTCCATTTGCCTTTATAGGCATTAACATAAATACAGAGAAAAGCCTAATTATTGGGACAGTGAAGTTTAATTTGTCATTTTTGCAAATAATGAACTTTGTATTTGAGATCAATCAGATCAGATTAATATGAGAGAAAATACAGACATTCAAACTATAATTTTATACAGTAAATATGTATAGTGATTTTTGAATGCTTTAAAAGAGAGATGGTGTTTTATAAAGCCAAGTAATTTATCACTGAATTTCTTCAGATGTGCCCTGGACACTATTCAAGTAACACTCTTGAAGTAGGTATGAGACCAAAATATTAGTGTGAGACCTTACCTCACTTTTTTATTTCCTGCAATAAAATTCAGTAAGAGGTTTTTTTTTTACACAATTTAATACTGTTACTTTTGTAAAATTTGGGAATTGCTGGTTAAGCCACCTGAAGTGACTCATTCCAAATGGAGAGTGGAAGCAGTAACATCATGCTTGCTCATTATTTTTGTATTCAGAACTCACTGTAAGTGAACAAGCTACTGTATAAAGCAGTAATCCTCTGACAAACCAACACACATTTTAGATGGAAAATTTTTTTAATATTAATAAAAAATCTTTTTGAATTTGCTCCATTTCTGAATTTTTCTCTCTCAATAAACCCCAAAATGACAACATATTATTGCATGTCTGCCTTGGTTGTAGACATGAAGGACTACACGTGTTAGTCTGATTAGCTACAGGCTCACCGGCACATTCTGACACCAGAATCTTACACTCACCCCGAGATTCCCACTAGACAGGTCTTTAATATTCTTGCCCTGCTGTTTGAGCAGAGCCACTGTGGTGAGCTGCAGCTCCTGGTCCTTATTGTGAAAATACAGGGTAAAATCATTTTTCATTATGCTCCACGTTTTCAGCACAAATGTCTATACAGTAAGCATTGGGAATAAAGAGACATTTTGACACAGAACACACTTATAAAGTTTCCCCTAAACTGAAATAAATTTAAAAAGTATCTTTTAATATGGATATACAGAGAGGCATTGACATTGTGACAAATGAGCATTGAATTTTATTAAACACAAAATACATAGTATTTCATGTTTTAGAAATAAAATCGTTTTAGAATTTAAAATTCAAACTCATTACATTTATTTTTAAAATTTTAATTTAATTATTTTTTTTTATTTTCACAATTATATTTCACTTCATATTAGTCATATCACTTTACTGTTTTTTTTCATTCTTGGCTTGTGGTATTTAAGAGACAATGGTAATTTAGCAAAGGAATAATGCTAAAGATACATATTTATTTATTTCAGTTTAGAGTACGAGAAACTACTTCTCTACTACCTCTTAGGGCCTAATTATTTTGGGTCCTTTTACAAGCTCTGGTCTTCCTGCATGCAACTCTGCTGTGATTTGCATGGACTTGGCATGAAAACAATACCTTTGCAAATTCATTTTTTTCATGATCCAGTAGTTGATTTTTATAATATAATATGCATGCATGTGTATTTTTTTTAACGTTCCCCTATTTGGATCATTATGGCAACAGTTCACAATGCTGGAAAAAAACATGAAGAGGCATGGGAATTTAAAATTCCATCATGATGAAATGATTTTCCTCCAAAGGGTTTAATTGACTCTAGTAAATCAAAATGTCAGTAACCCCTTCTATATTCTATATAGAATGATTTGCAAAATAATACACTCCTCAGTTACAATATTAAATAACTGTGTAAAGTTACACAATGACAAATTACAAATGTTTTTGTTTTAAAATGAAATGTTTCATTCAAAAGAGTGCTGATCAAATTGAACACTGTTGTATGTGAAGAATGACAACCTGCTAAGATAAAATTAAGTTTACAAATTGTGCTTAAGTCACTACCCGGTGGAAGCATCTTTGGCAGCAATTACTTGTGTCACTGTTTTTGGATATTTCTTTTACAACTTTGCAGAAGACCATTCTTTCTATTCTCAATTATTTCCATTTCTGCCCATTTCCATTTCTGCCATAATTGTTCCAGTTCTGATAAGGTTGTTGGTTATCATTTACGGACTGTAGTCTTCAAGTCTTGCCATACATTTTCTATTGGGGTGAAGTCAGGACTTCAACTGGGCCAGTCAAAGGCATGATTCTGTTCTCGTCAAAAATTATAAGTATGACTTTGCTCTGCTGCTTTATAGCATTATCTTGCTAAAATGTAAATTGTCAACCAAGTTTTAGATTCTTGTGTAACTCAATCAGTTTTTCCTTTAGGATTCACCAGTACTTTCCTCGGTAAGATGAAACCATTGTATGGAAACTTTGCAAAACATTAACCAGAATTTTCTCACTGAGAATAATAGTAAGAGAACTTCTTAATTATACATAATAGCTGCCAGTACATTTAATTAAAAGAGCATTCACCAAAGGTGTTCTTACATAGTTATAATGATAATCATTGAAGTTGCACTACTCTTTCTGATGTGCATATTATGTGTCTTTTAGCACTAGTGACAGATTAGTAGATTGCATTGTTCTTGTACAAAGAGTTTATTCTAGCATAAAAGGGGCACAAATAACACAATGCCCTTCTGTTTCTTCTGGAAAAAAAACATTATGAACCGTCACTGAAGCATCTGAAGGTCAGACACTAATACAATATATCTTCTGTTTTCTTATCTGAGGTCATTTTACATTTTACAGTATTTGATATTCTCAAACCTCTGCATAGAAAAAATAAACTTACAATGTCTCATTTTTAACAAGATTCTACAAAAATATTGCTGTGTGCACTGCCTTTAGCAAGCTCATTTAATATCATTACCAGTTCTCTCCTTTAGTTTAATATTTGACTGTTTATAAGCAATGCATAATTTCTATGTATGTGTCTCTAGGAACCAGACTGCCATTATTTCACATTTTAAAAGTCTTTATTAAATTATTAATGCAACTTGTCAATGTAGCTCAAGTAATATGATACATTTATATTTTTCATAAATACTGTATTAATTATTGTTTAATAATTTGCTCACGACAATATTTTCTCTCACCTTGTCTTAACATGTGGTTAACTTTGACTTTTTAATTTGACATTCTTTATATTTTCTTGTTATATACATGTAATAATAAAATTTTAAAAATGCCAGCAAAATCAAGATCAAAACAAAACCGTTAATGAATAGTGACATTATTATATTTAAATTTCTTCTCAAACATTATTTTGCATGCCCTATGTCTGACAATGTTTTAAAACAATTTAAAAATTGTTGGTTGACATCATCCCCTTGTACAGTATGTTTATTAAGTTATTTTATTATATTTAACTTTTTCTTTGTACTTAGGTCTAGCTAGATTCTATCCAGCCTTTATTTAAGAATATTTTGCAAACTCATCGCCATGACTTTTTCCATATCCCCCAAAAAGACAATGGAACTGGGCTACTCTCCGACATATAGTACCTCTTTCCATCTACTGTATGTTAAATACATCTATGCATGCAAATAAAACAGCAGAGAAGTAAAGTAACATTCCAATTAAATCCCAGACCAATAGATCTTGCAATGAACAAAATGCAGTTGATTGTGATGTAAACTGTTTTTTTTTATGGTCAGAGGCTTGCTACAGGGCTGACAGGTAAATCAGTGGAAGGCTACTGATTTTACAAAGCTCTCATTGTTTTTCCTCCTGTGATATAGTTTCCATTCAAATGGAGTCTGTGTCCTGATGGTGAGATATTACAGACTCTGCTTATGGAGGGGATGTACGCTGCAACCATTGACTATTATTAGACTTCACTGGACTTCCTTTTTGCACTTATGGTATGATGAGGTTGGTACTAGGTACAATTTGTTTTCCGGTTAGAGATAAAGGAGGTGAATCATATTTTCCTCCTTGCAACCACAATAAACTAGTTGAAAAGATTATGTTTATTTAGAAGAGGTATCCCCAACTATAAACTTTGGTGTCCAGAACCCAGCAGACTTTCTATGTCTGTTTAAGTCTTCAACAGCTTATGTTATATAAAAAAGGGGATGGAATGATGGCTCTGTGGCTAAGGATCTGGGGCTATGGCTGGAAGGTTGCTGCTTCAAATCCCGTGGCTGGCAGAGGGTTTCTACTCTGTTGGCAACTTTTAACCCCAGCTGCTCCAGGGGTGCTGTACAATGGCTGACCCCAAGCTTCTTTCCCTGTCTGTGTGTCTCATGGAGAGCAAGCTGGGGTATGTGAAAAGATGAATTCCTAATGCAAGAAATTGTATAGGGCTGATAAAGTGATTACAACACTTTTTTGTTTTGCAACTGTACATTTTCAGAATTATTGTGAATAAAGCTACTATTTTAAAGTCCAAGTCTTCCAGTATTTACTCATTCTTTAGCTTATACTGGTGCCATTCTGGGGCAACTACATACTGAAAGAGGGTACTAAATGTCATAAAATGGCAAAGGTTATTATTTAAGAGGGTATCAACTGTTTTAATGACAATTCTGTTATGAAAAGAAGTGTTAAGGCTTTTCATTTTGGTTCTTTCAGTTCTGTCTCATTTTGTAAATGCTCAGTTAGAATTCTTTCAGTTCTTGGGAAAAAAATGATTGGATTTAGTTATTAAAAAATAATTATTTTAAAAAGGGACACATACCAGTTGGAGGACAACAGAGCTGTCAGGTTGAGGAATGGGATGTTTGTAGAGAGCTGAAAGCAATTCCTTCATTTCATTTTTCTGTGAATAAATATGTATAGTTATTTAGCTTTTCTTTAGCTTTTCCATGGGCAGCACTAAAGGCAAGAACTAAACTGAGTTAACTCGGCATAATATCATGACTAAAATAACATGTAAAACACATGTAAATTGTAGTGCATTTTAAACCCAGTGTGTATTGTTATTTGACCTGTATTGTTAATGGGTTGACTTATTTGTTTTATAAAACTATAAATTAAAGGAGACTGGTCAATACAGCTTGCAAATCCTGTTATGTTTATCCTTTTAAGTAGGAAGGCACTCAAATGTTCTGGTAAAGAAATGTCTTCCACATTCAGAACTTGAATATAAATATATCCCTGATATAAATACTGTATATCAGAACTTTATAAATCCCCAAATTATATACTGTAATTTATATAATTGTTTGTATGTCCTATGGTCTTTTATATTCGAAAATAAATACATAAAGTTCATTATTTTAAAAAAAACTAAATCATTTTAGATATTCAGGCTCTTGAGTGGTTCAACCCATGCTCTTATTTGTGAGAGGCTGAGCTCTATGATCACAGTCTGGATCATGTTACTAGCTGACTGTGACCACAATTCCCCAACTGGTGGTTCCCAATTGGCTTAGCACCATGGACAGTGAGGTGGGATTAATCAGTCTGGGTTGTTGGCTCTGAGCTACACAATGCCCCCTTTGGCCTCCTAATAGCCCATTTCCTGACCCAAACAAGGTGAAACAGGGCATTAGAAGGGGTGGTGTTGAGGAGGTGGTGAACAGAACAAACAGAGACAAACAAAGGTGAAAAGCTATTAAAGAAGAAAAACTAGTTATCCACCAGAGGAAAATAGGAATGCACACCAATACAGGAATCAATTACGTCAATATCTTTTGGTATCACTATTTTCTATAAATGAGAGATTCATTCTAATCACTGACCAAAAGTGTTACTTAGCTTATTTTTTTATTTTGTTGATATCACACAGCGTACATAAGGGCAGAAAAGTTAGGATTTTAGTGTAGGATGTGCCAGCCTTGGCTGTAGAAGAATACAAAGAAACCTGATTACAGGCATAATAAAAAAGTGGTGCTAAACTTCAGACATGATGGAAAACGTGACCCTAATCATGTTGTTTGCTATTGGATGAGGCCTTGAAAGAATGTCAATTAAACAATAAAAAATAAATTAAGCATGATATCTCATGGAAGAATTCTGACTGCGACCACACTTGTAATACAACAAAATCAAGAACCTAATTGTACAGCTGAAAAGATTAATCAAATGTGAGTATTGACTCACAGTATTTCTGCTCTTTTATTAAAATGAAACAGTATGAAAGGAGAATATTTTTTTCACATTTAACTGAAGTTTATGTGACTCACAATTTTCACATGGCTTACAGAGGACAAGTGTGAGCACTAACCTTGTCAGCTCTCTATACCTAAATGGCACACCTAGTTTGTCAGTAGCTGTAGTGCATAAAAGGCTTAGAATCTTTCTTATCATCCATAAGTTGTTACTTGCATTTGCTTAAAGATCCATTTCCAGCTATTAGGAAAAATTAGTATTCAGTAACCCTTCAGTGATAAATTAACATTTTAAAACATTAGTTTATTTGTAATTACAACTATATATTGTTATTTTAAGTTATGTACTGTATATACTGTTTCTCCTGTCAGATAGCCTTACCTGTCCTTTAGTCAGACAGTCTGCCAGGTTATTCAGAAGTTTGTAGAACACTTCAAACCAAGGTAGATAACTGGAATAAAAATGGTGATGGGTGACAAGAAACAAAAGGTTATTTGAAGTGAAGCTGTTTTCCCTCAATCTCTGTGGTATTTAATATTCCAGTTGTCATTGATTTTATTTTAATGAACAGCCTTTCAAATTACAGAGACAACACTATGGGGATTTTCCACACATTCTGATAGAATCTAAATACATCTTCAATACAGAGTTGTCCAACAGACAGAAGGCTTGTCAGATATTTCTGAAATATGGAATCAAAGGTATTGTCTGGATACTATTTTATTACTAATTAATTCCTCCCAATTAATGGTGGATTAAGGTCAGATATCTAGAGATGTATGTGTATTTATTTCAAAATCTTTTGTTCCTTCTGATTGAAATTTTTATTTTTTAACCGTTATTATTATTTTTAAAAATAAATCCTTTACTCCACAAGTGACCTTCTAATGATAATTTGCTGTCATTCTGCTTAGAATAAACTACCCTTCATCCTTCTTGTAAATAAATCTTCACTCCATCTACAAATAGTGATTGTAGTCATAATGGCACATTCACATTATAGTCACTGCTGTTCACAAAATTGATTAAATTTTTAGTAATTTTTTATACATTCTGGATACAGTATGTAGTATCGTACTGTAGGTGCTAACAGATCTCCTCAGCCTCTTTCCTCATTGTGTCTATCGAAACATACAACAGGCATTAGGGAAAATTTGCTATAAATAAACAATAATTTTATAAACAATAATACAAAATGTATCTTTAATTTTAAATATTTAAAATAATTGTCAATAAATGTAGCTCATCATGCAAGTAATGGAGTCACATCAAGGGAAGACTGTCGCACAATTAATTTTCTTCTCCTTATCATAAATTACCATTATTTCCAGTGACCTTAAAAAATAATGTTAAATATACAAACATTGGTATATTTGCCCATTTAACCATTCACACACTTTTATCAAATTAACTGTATTGATTAGGTTTATTAGTAATTTGGTATAAAAATTACTTTTTGGATCTTACCATTTAACTTTAACAAACCTACCTAAGTGTATATTTTGGTTTATATTATGGATCCAACTTCTCCTACTTCCAATTTCTCCTGGTTTCAGTGTGTCAGATGTATCTCTGTCATCCAATTGGCCAATCACTACACTAAAACACTGAAGACCAAATGTATACTTATTGTATATATCCCAGAATCAAACCTCTCTTTTCGTGTTTGTCTCATGCAACCTTCCTCCACCCGTGCTTCTCCCTTTTGGTTAACTATTCAATCTGCATGAAGGTCCTGAATTTCTCATTCTGTGAGCAGTGTTATGGACCTTAGCCCAGAGGGTTAAGACAAATATCACTGTACCTATAGCCCCAGAAATCATTGTCAAATACATCTAATGTCTTTTTTCCTCATGAATATCTTTTTTTGCACCACTTGCAAGATAAAGAGGACTATTGGACTATTGGTGGTGGTGGTGGAGGGGAGTCCCCATTACCTGTAAAGCGCTTTGAGTGGAGTGTCCAGAAAAAGCGCTATATAAGTGTAAGCAATTATTTTTATTATTATTATTATTATTATTATTATTATTATTATTATTATTATTATTATTGTGGAAGATATGTGGATTAAAAGTACTGGAGGTTTCCTCACCTGAGGATACAAAGACAAGTCCTGGAACTGGAAGTGAGACGACAGAAACCAAAGCGCTGATTGCCTTCCAGATCTGTCAATACAAATGTGAAGTGCTGCACTGCTGGGCACTCTTTCACCCTAGAGGCCAAAAATAAAAATGAATACTGGTGCTCTTTTACATTCTGCATTTTTTGCTTAAAACTTTCCAATTCATCCAGGATATAGTTTTGTTTTCCACTGGCTCAGGGATTGACTCCTGTTTGCCACGGCCCTTATTAGGAAAGAGGGAAGATTGTCTTACCAAAACAATTATAAAACAATCTGTGTTAATTAAACCGAATTAAATAGGATTTTACAGTTTCTGTTTTTACCTTTCAACGTCATAGGGAAAGCAGAATCTTGGTAAAGTTTGCTGGGATTCCTAAAACAAGGAAAAAATAAAGCAAAATAATTATTACATTTATTTTTGTCTCTAATGCAACTTAAAATGGCACCTATTTACACAACTGGAGATCTTGGTGAAGTAATATGAAGTATTGAACTAATGGGCACAGGAGCAGTGTTTCATTTTGTTCATGATCTTAGAACCTTCGTTTTAAAAGCCCCTAATTACTACTTCACATTGCTGCCTAAAATAAGACCACACAGTACAAGCAGAAGACACATGGGCAGTTAAAAGGAATACAAAAACATCATGATTAAGAGATCACATTTTACAACTAGTGTCCCTTGTCATACAAAGTGCTATTTTTGCCACACACCTCACAGGCATCACAGACATTGAAACAAAGAGGTGTAGCGGTGAGGCTTATTAATAAGGCAGAATTAAGTGTTTCTGAGCTTTCCCAAATTAGGCCTCATTTCTCTGTTCATCTCTGTGGTGCAGCCACAGAGAAAGAATTCATGCAAGCTGATTTAAGATGTTTTCTTGTGATAAGAAACCAGCTCCCAAAGGGGGATGCACTTAGCTAAGCCTGGCTATCATGATCAATGGTCATCCATTGGCGCCTATCTGTCTAGGGAGTGCGAGTTGGACATCTGGATTGCATTCCTAAGTGTCAGGAGTAAGTGACTCATATCTCACCTTGATCAACCAATCAGGGACTGGTAGGGCCGAGTAACCCACGTGGGACTCTGATGCCCATGGAACTTTCAGCCAATCAATGAGCTGAAGTTCCTCCAGGTAAAAACAGGCAACACAGAGATTCAACAAGATTCAGAAGGGATTCTGGAGAGGATTCTGTGGACTGTTCTAAAGGGAATTCAAAGGAGAATTCCAGGGC